>NC_053022.1:546083911-546305557 GCF_003073215.2 Triticum urartu
AAGCTTGGGGATGCTAGTTTTGCTATGTCCTCTACTTGTTGCAATGATCATGATTGGGGTGATTCTCCTTTTGATCTTGAAAATTTATTTACTCCCGATGATGAATATGAGATTGATAATAGTGTTTGCAATAATACTGAAAGTGGATTTGGAAGAGTGTCATCTTTAGATCCCACATATTTGGATAATGTTCAATCTTATGAAGTTTTTGATAAAAGTGGGTTTGAAGAGGTCATGACTTTAGTTAATATTAATCCCACTATTTTGGAAGAGTGTCAACTTTGCATGCATGTGGATCATGTTGAAATTTTTTTATGTGATAGCTATTTTGTTGAATTTGCTTATGATCCTACATGTAATTATTATGAGAGAGGAAAATATGGTGGTAGAAATTTTCATGTTACTAAATTACCTCTGGTTATGTTGAGATTACTATTGTTTCTTTCCTCTTCCATGCATATGCTAGTTTTTGCTTGCCATGATAATTTGTTTGCCTATAAGATGCCTATGCATAGGAAGTATGTTAGACTTAGATGTGTTTGTCACATATTTTATGATGCTCTCTTTGTGCTTCAATTCTTGTCTTTCATGTGAGCATCATTAAAATTATCATTGCCTAGCTAAAAAGGCTTTAAAGAAAAGCGCTTGTTGGGAGACAACCCAATATTTTTCCTTACTGTTATTCAATAAATAAATTATTTAGCATCTTTTTTGGTTGTTTTTTTGTGTTTAATTAGTGTTTGTGCCAAGTAGAACCGTTGGGAAGACTTGGGGAAAGTCTTGTTGAACTTGCTGTAAAAAACAGAAACTTTAGCACTCACGAGAACTGCTGTCATTTTTATTTGAAGAGTGCTATTTAGTTAATTCTTTTTGAAGATGATTAATAGATAAATTCCTCACGTCCAGCAATTTATTTTAGAATTTTTGGGGTTCCAGATATTGCGCTAGCTACAGATTACTACAGACTGTTCTGTTTTTGACAGATTCTGTTTTTCGTGTGTTGTTTGCTTATTTTGATGAATCTATGGTTAGTTAAATAGTTTATAATCCATAGAGAAGTTGGAATACAGTAGGTTTAACACCAATATAAATAAAGAATGAGTTCATTACAGTACCTTGAAGTGGTCTTTTGTTTTCTTTCGCTAACGGAGCTCACGAGTTTTCTACTTTAAGTTTTGTGTTGTGAAGTTTTCAAGTTTTGGGTGAATTCTTGTGATGGATTATGGAACAAGGAGTGGCAAGAGCCTAAGCTTGGGGGTGCCCATGGCACCCCCAAGATAATCCAAGGACACCAAAAAGTCAAAGCTTGGGGATGCCCCGGAAGGCATCCCCTCTTTCATCCACTTCCATCAATAATTTACTTGGAGCTATATTTTTATTCACCAACATGATATGTGTTTTGCTTGGAGCGTCTTGTATTATTTGTGTCCTTGTGTTTTAGTGTGCCACAATCATCCTTGCTGTATACACCTTTTGACAGAGCCATACATGAATTAAAATTTGATAGAATACTCTATGTGCTTCACTTATATCTTTTGAGCTATGTAGTTTTGCTCTATGTGCTTCACTTATATCTTTTGAGCGTTATAATTTTGCTCTATATGCTTCACTTAGATCTTTTAGAGCACGGTGGTGGATTTGTTTTAAAGAAACTATTGATCTCTCATGCTTCACTTAAATTATTTTGAGAGTCTTAATAGCATGGTAATTTGCTTAATAATAACATGCTTGGTATTCAAGATTTGTGAAACTTTCTTTTGAGTGTGTTGAATACTAAGAAAAGTTGGATGCATGATAATTGTTTTGAGATATGGAGGTGATAATATTAAAGTCATGCTAGTTGAGTAGTTGTGAATTACAAGAATACTTGTGTTAAAGTTTGTGATTCCCGTAGCATGCACGTATGGTGAACCGTTATGTGATGAAGTCGGAGCATGATTTATTTATTGATTGTCTTACTTATGAGTGGCGGTCGGGGACGAGCGATGGTATTTTCCTACCAATCTATCCCCCTAGGAGCATGCGCGTAATACTTTGCTTTGATAACTTCTAGATTTTTGCAATAAGTATATGAGTTCTTTATGACTAATGTTGAGTCCATGGATTATATGCACTTTTTCCCATCCTTCCACCTTTGCTAGCCTCTCTAATACCGCGCACCCTTCGCCGGTATCATACACCTACCATATACCTTCCTCAAAACAGCCACCATACCTACCTAATATGGTATTTCCATAGCCATTCCGAGATATATTGCCACGCAACTTTCCACCGTTCCGTTTATTATGACACACTCCATCATTGTCATATTGCATATCCCGGTACACCGCCGGAGGCATTCATATAGAGTCATATTTTGTTCTAAGTATCAAGTTGTAATTGTTGAGTTGTAAGAAAAATAAAAGTGTGATGATCATCATTATTAGAGCATTGTCCCAGTGAGGAAAGGATGATGGAGACTATGATTCCCCCAAAAGTCGGGATGAGACTCCGGACGAAAAATAAATAAAAGAGGCCAAAGAAGCCCAAAAAAAGAGAGAAAGAAAAGAGGCCATAAAAAAAGAGAAAAGGCCCAAATAAAAAAAGAGAGAAAAAGAGAGAAGGGACAATGTTGCTATCCTTTTACCACACTTGTGCTTCAAAGTACCACCATGATCTTCATAGTACAGAGTCTCTCATGTTATCACTTTCATATACTAGTGGGAATTTTACATTATAGAACTTGGCTTGTATATTCCAATGATGGGCTTCCTCAAATTGCCCTAGGTATTCATGAGCAAGCAAGTTGGATGCACACCCACTTAGTTTCTTTTTGATGAGCTTTTATATACTTATAGCTCTAGTGCATCCGTTGCATGGCAATCCCTACTCACTCACATTGATATTTATTGATGGGCATCTCCATAGCCCGTTGATACGCCTAGTTGATGTGAGACTATCTTCTCCTTTTTGTCTTCTCCACAACCACCATTCTATCCCACCTATAGTGCTATATCCATGGCTCACGCTCATGTATTGCGTGAAGATTGAAAAGGTTTTGAAAAAGTTAGAGTATGAAACAATTGCTTGGCTTGTCATCGGGGTTGTGCATGATTTAAATACTTTGTGTGGTGAAGATAGAGCATAGTCAGACTATATGATTTTGTAGGGATAACTTTCTTTGGCCATGTTATTTTGAGAAGACATAATTGCTTTGTTAGTATGCTTGAAGTATTATTATTTTTATGTCGATATAAACTTTTGTCTTGAATCTTTTGAATCTGAATATTCATATCACAATTAAGAAGATTTACATTGAAATTATGCCAAGTAGCACTCCGCATCAAAAATTCTCTTTTTATCATTTACCTACTCGAGGACGAGCAGGAATTAAGCTTGGGGATGCCTGATACGTCTCCAACGTATCTAGAATTTTTGATTGCTCCATACTATATTATCTACTGTTTTGGACTATATTGGGCTTTATTTTCCACTTTTATATTATTTTTGGGACTAACCTATTAACTGGAGGCCCAACCCAGAATTGTTGTTTTTTTGCCTATTTCAGTATTTCGGAGAAACAGAATATCAAACGGAGTCCAAACGGAATAAAACCTTCGGGAACGTGATTTTCTCACCGAACGTGATCCAGGAGACTTCGACCCTACTCCAAGGAGTCAAAGAGGCGGTCACGAGGGTGGGGGGCGCCCCCACCCCCCTAGGGCGCGCCCCTTGCCTCGTGGGCCCCTCGGTGCTCCACCGACGTACTCCTTCCTCCTATATATACCTACGTACCCCAAACGATCAGAAACAGAGCCAAAAACCTAATTCCACTGCCGCAACTTTTTGTATCAACGAGATCCCATCTTGGGGCCTGTTCCGGAGCTCCGCCGGAGAGGGCCGTTATCACGGAGGGCTTCTACATCATCATAGCCTCTCCGATGAAGTGTGAGTAGTTTACCTCAGACCTTCGGGTCCATAGTTAGTAGCTAGATGGCTTCTTCTCTCTTTTTGGATCTCAATACAAAGTTCTCCCCCTCTCTCGTGGAGACCTATTCGATGTAATCTTCTTCTTTTTGCGGTGTGTTTGTTGAGACCGATGAATTGTGGGTTTATGATCAAGTCTATCTATGAATAATATTTGAATCTTCTCTGAATTCTTTTATGTATGATTGGTTATCTTTGCAAGTCTCATCGAATTATCCGTTTGGTTTGGCCAACTAGATTGGTAGTTCTTGCCATGGGAAAAGTGCTTAGCTTTGGGTTCGATCTTGCGGTGTCCTTTCCCAGTGACAGAAGGGGCAGCAAGGCACGTATTGCATCGTTGCCATCGAGTATAACAAGATGGGGTTTATTTCATATTGCATGAATTTATCTCTCTACATCATGTCATCTTGCTTAAAGCGTTACTCTTTTTTTAACTTAATACTCTAGATGCATGCTGGATAGCGGTCGATGAGTGGAGTAATAGTAGTAGATGCAGAATCGTTTCGGTCTACTTGTCTCGGATGTGATGCCTATATACATGATTATGCCTAGATATTCTCATAACTATGCTCAATTCTGTCAATTGCTCAACAGTAATTTGTTCACCCACCGTAGAATACTTATGCTCTTGAGAGAAGCCACTAGTGAAACCTATGGCTCCCGGGTCTATTCTCATCATATTAATCGCCATCACTTTAATCTTGCTTTGCTTTTTTACTTTGCCTTTTACTTTTCACTTTGCATCTCTATACCTAAAATACCAAAAATATTATATCTATCAGTTCTCACTCTCGTAAGTGACCGTGAAGGGATTGACAACCCCTAATCGCGTTGGTTGCGAGTAGCTATCGTTTTGTGCAGGTACGAGGGACTTGAGCGTGGCCTCCTACTGGATTGATACCTTGGTTCTCAAAAACTGAGGGAAATACTTACGCTACTCTGCTACATCATCCCTTCCTCTTCGGGGAAATCCAACGCAAGCTCAAGAGGTAGCATACTGCTCCCCCATGCCTGCTGCTCACCGGCGTTTTCGCTTTGAGGATTACTGGCTAAGACTTGATGGGTTCCACGACACGATGGCCACGGCATGGGGCTCGGTCCATGCCGAGGACCCCTTCCACCGCCTCATGATTCGCATGCAAGCCACAGCTCGCAGCCTCACCAGCTGGAGTGCCAAGTCGACGGGTAACATCAGGGATAAGATGGCCATTTCCCGGGAGCTCATCGCGCGCTTCGACAAGGCCCAGGAGATTCGCGTGCTTACCCCTCCAGAAGGCTGGTTGCAGAAGCAGCTGAAATTCAAATATCTCGGTCTTGCATCCCTCGAGCGCACTATTGCTCGGCAGCATGCACGCATTGCCACTCTCAAGGACGGCGACGCCAACACTGGCTTCTTCCATAGGCAGTGTTCCTTTCGAAGGCAGAAGAACATGATCCTCAGCCTGACCGTGGAGGGGCACACGCTCACCGACCATGCTGAGATGGTGCAGGCGGCGTTTGAGCACTTCGACGGTATCTTGGGTACGTCCACCGCCCGCGACGTGACGATGGACTTGGAGCACCTCATTGATGCGAGTGATCTCGCGTGCCTCGACGCGCCCTTCTCAGCGGAGGAGGTCTGGGACGCTGTTAAGCGCCTCCCCGCCCATAAGGCCCCGGGGCCGGACGGGTTCACCATGGAATTTCTCCAAGCTTGTTGGGGCATAGTCAGGCAAGACTTCATGGACGTTTTCCAGCAGTTGTACATGATGAGAGGCCGTGGTTTCAGCAAGCTCAACCAAGCCCTCATGACCCTGTTGCCCAAACGCGTCGACGCCCACTAGCTTCGCGACTACCGGCCGATATGCTTGATACATCTAGTGGCCAAGCTCTTCGCCAAAGTCCTATCGTTGCGCCTTGCACCCAGGTTGGACAACCTGGTTAGTCGCAACCAGAACACGTTCATCACCGGCCGCAGCATACACGACAACTTCATTCTTGTCAGGCAATCGCTTAAGATGCTTCACCAACTTGGAGCTCCACGGATCATGCTCAAGCTCGACCTCACGCATGCCTTCGACTCCCTATCTTGGCCGTTCCTCTTCGAGGTACTGTGCCAATACGGATTCGGAGACCGATTCCGGGAATGGCTCGCGATCCTGCAATCGACGTCTAGCACCCGTGTTCTGATCAATGCGAGCTGGGCCCACCAATTTGGCATCGCAACGCTGCGCCAAGGGGACCCAGTGTCCCCACAGCTCTTCGTGCTTGTTGTGGACACACTTGGAAGACTGATGCGCCGCGCCATTGACTCCGGCATTCTACAGCGGCTCCACCCACGTCGGCATATCCCGACGATCTCCCTGTACACCAACGATGTCATGTTATTCTGCCATGCAACGACGGGCGATGTGGCTGCCATCAAGGGTATCCTGACCCTGTTTGGCGAGGCGAGCGGATTAGAGGTGAACTACGCCAAGAGTTTCGCCACTGTTCTCCATGGTGAACCCGCGGCGGACGCAGTACTCGCCCAGCTCGGATGCCCGGTAGCGCAACGCCCTGTTACCTACCTTGGTATCCCCCTAACAACACGCCGCCCCACTGCCGCCCAGCTACAGCCATTGGTGGACTCGGTGGCCGCCAAGCTGCCCACCTGGAAGGCATGGCTCATGAATAAGGCTGGGCGCCTTGCTCTGGCCAAGTCGGTACTCAGTGCTATCCCCGTACATCAGATGCTAGCATTCGCCCCTCCAAAGAAGACCCTTAAGCAGCTAGAGAAGATTCAAAGGGGATTCCTATGGGCTGGACGTGCCATTGCCAAAGGAGGGCACTGCCATGTCAACTGGTGACATGTTTGCCACCCCATCGAGTACGGAGGACTAGGGGTGCGAGATCTGGAGCGCGCCGGGATGGCGCTTCGGCTCCGATGGCTATGGTTCGCACATGTGGACACGGACCGTGCTTGGCAGGGTCTTGACCTCCAATTCTCATCGGAGGAGCGTGCGCTGTTCTTCGCCTCCACCACCATGACAGTTGGGAACAGCCAGTCGGCCCTGTTTTGGGAGGATCGTTGGATCAACGGGCAGTCCATTCGTGAGCTCGCACCACTGCTCTACCTGTGCATCCCCAAATGGCGGCGTAATTCTGGACGGTGGCGGAAGGGCTGCTCGGGAACTCCTGGGCGTGTGACATCCAGGGAGTCCTCGGCCTCCATGAGATAGGCCAATACCTGATGATCTAGCAGAAGGTGTGTCATACCGTCCTATCGAACGACCCAGACCGGCTGCTTTGGAGGTGGACGACCAACGGCATCTACTCGGCGCAATCCTGCTATGCGGTCACCTTCCACGGCTCCACGCTATGCACTTCCTGGAAGCTGACTTGGAAAAGCTGGGCGCCACCACGAGTGAAATTTTTCCACTGGTTGGCAAATCAAGATTGTTGCTGGCTGGCAGAAAGGCTCGCTCGTTGCGGACTGCAGCATCACCCCAGGTGCCTCCTTTGCGACCAAGCCACAGAAACAATATAGCACCTGCTCCTGAACTGTCCCTTCGCTCGGCAAACATAGCATGCTATCCTGTCCTGGCTGCGCCTGCCGATCCGTGCACCGGCCCATGAGACCACTGTCATGGCATGGTGGCAGCAAGCGAATTCACACGCACCGGAAACGCGTCGCAAGGCCCTCAGGTCAATTGCCTTGCTTGTTCCCTGGATGCTCTGGAAGCACAGGAACGCGTGCGTCTTTGACAATGCGACACCCTTAATTGATATCCTAGTAGATAGGATTAAAGACGAGGCCCGCTGCTGGGTTAGAGCTGGTGCCCAGGGGCTTAGGGTTGTTCTGCCCACATCCTGGGATGTACACTGATTGGCCAATGCTGTTGTAAATTCACCTCCTGGGAGGCTTTTTCCACCCCCCCCCCCACTTTCAATGAAATGAAACGCAAAAGCCTTTGCGTTTTCTCGAAAAAGAGGAGGGGCTTTGACCCGGGGAAGCAGTTATCAAAAGAAGAGTGCAAATTATAAGCTAGATCAGCCCAATCATCACCCCTGAAAGAAATATTAATCAACATTAAGCACAGAAGACTCAAACAAGGAAAGAAATTGGCAGTTAATGGATACTCAAAATCATACCAGTCGGAGAAGGGTAGATGGACATATTATCTGTCATGTAGTCAATAAATTTTGTTCTTGTGTAATGTTTTATGTTGTGTGAATCGTAGTCTCCCCATCTAAGTTGCACATCAATCCAATACTTGTTACTGGCTTTCTGATCGAAGACATCCTTTGACTCAGAAACTAAGCTTGGCTTGGACATGTGCTTTCTGATCAAAGATGTGCTCTGTGATACGTCTCCGTCGTATCTGCTTGTCCAAACACTTTTGCCCTTGTTTTGGACTCTAACTTGTATGATTTGAATGGAACTAACCCGGACTGACGTTGTTTTCAGCAGAATTGCCATGGTGTTGTTTTATGTGCAGAAAACAAATATTCTCGGAATGACCTGAAACTCCACGGAACATCTTAGAAAAAATAATAAAAAATCCTCGCCAAATATGAAGACCAGGGGGCCCACACCCTTCTCACGAGGGTGGGGGCGCCCCCCTAGGGCGCGCCCCCTACCTCGTGGGCCCCCTGGATGCCCTCCGACGCCAACTCCAACTCTATATATTTGCTTTCGGAGAGAAAAAAATCAGAGAGAAGAAATCATCATGTTTTACGATACGGAGCCGCCGCCAAGCCCTAAAACCTCTCGGGAGGGCTGATCTGAAGTCTGTTCGGGGCTCCGGAGAGGGGGATTCGTCGCCGTCATCATCATCAACCATCCTCCATCACCAATTGCATGATGCTCACCGCCGTGCGTGAGTAATTCCATCGTAGGCTTGCTAGACGGTGATGGGTTGGATGAGATTTATCATGTAATCGAGTTAGTTTTGTTAGGGTTTGATCCCTAGTATCCATTATGTTCTGAGATTGATGTTGCTATGACTTTGCTATGCTTAATGCTTGCCACTAGGGCCCGAGTTCCATGATTTCAGATCTGAACCTATTATGTTTTCATGAATATATGTGAGTTCTTGATCCTATCTTGCAAGTCTATAGTCACCTACTATGTGTTATGATCCGGCAACCCCGAAGTGACAATAATCGGGACCACTCCCGGTGATGACCATAGTTTGAGGAGTTCATGTATTCACTATGTGCTAATGCTTTGTTCCGGTTCTCTATTAAAAGGAGGCCTTAATATCCCTTAGTTTCCAATAGGACCCCGCTGCCACGGGAGGGTAGGACAAAAGATGTCATGCAAGTTCTTTTCCATAAGCACGTATGACTATATACGGAATACATGCCTACATTACATTGATGAATTGGAGCTAGTTCTGTGTCACCCTATGTTATGACTGTTACATGATGAACCGCATCCAGCATAATTATCCATCACTAATCCGGTGCCTACGAATTTTCCATATACCAGTTTACGCTTATTTACTTTCCCGCTGCTACTGTTACAATCACTACAAAATACCAAAAACATTACTTTTGTTGTCTTTACTTTTGTTGCCGCTACCACCACTATCATATTACTTTGCTACTAAACACTTTGTCGCAGATACTAAGTTTCCAGGTGTGGTTGAATTGACAACTCAACTTCTAATACTTGAGAATATTCTTTGGCTCCCCTTGTGTCGAATCAATAAATTTGGGTTGAATACTCTACCCTCGAAAGTTGTTGCGATCCCCTATACTTGTGGGTTATCAAGACCAATTTCTGGCGCCGTTGCCGGGGAGCATAGCTCTATTCTTTGAGTCACTTGGGATTTATATCTGCTGGACACTATGAAGAACTTGAGAGATCCAAAAACCAAGATCTATCCCTCAACTACGAGGGGAGGTAAGGAACTGCCATCTAGCTCTGCACTTGATTCACCTTCTGTTATGAGTAAGTTAGCGACACCTACACCTGCTTCTGATATTCGTTCTGATATGTCGCATGTTATTGATGATGCCACTTCTGCCATGCATGATACTTATGATGAAACTGCATCTATGTCTGATACTATTGTGCCCCTTGGTGAATTTCTTGATGAACAAATTGCTAGGGCTAGAGAAAAAAGAAATTATTGAATCTGAATACGATGATGATAGTGATGATGAAAATATGACTGTTATTCCTGAGGGCTATCTTTTTGATATGGAATCTCCTACCGCTATTTTAGCTTGCAAAGATAGATATGAGCTTAAGAGGTTATTAGTTAAATGGAACAAAGAATCACTTAGAGATAAAATGAAACCCGACCCTACTTTTGCTACTTTGCCTATATGTGTTCCTGATAAGGATTATGAATTCTCTGTTGATCCTGATATAATTACTTTGGTTGAATCTGATCCGTTTTATGGCTATGAATCTGAAATTGTTGTGGCACATCTTACTAAGGATATAGCTGCCCTGTTCACTAATGATGAGAGATCGCGTTACTTCTATATACTCAAAATATTTCCGTTCTCATTAAAGGGTGATGCTAAGATATGGTTTAATTCTCTTGATCCTGGTTGTGTGCGTAGTCCCCAGGATATGATTTATTACTTCTCTGCTAAATATTTCCCTACTCATAAGAAACAAGCTGCTTTGAGGGAAATATACAACTTCGTGCAAATTAAAGAAGAGAGTCTCCCACAAGCTTGGGGGAGGCTTCTCAAGTTACTTAATGCTTTGCCTGATCATCCTCTTAAGAAACCTGAAATACTTGATATCTTTTATAATGGACTAACCGATGCTTCCAGAGATTACCTGGATAGTTGTGCTGGTTCTCTTTTCAGGGAAAGAACACCGGATGAAGCTGAAATCCTATTGAATAATATGTTGACAAATGAAAATAATTGGGCACCTCCTGAGACAGCTCCTGCTCCAATTACTGAGCCTATTCTTAAACCAACTCCGAAGAAGAGAGGTGTTCTATTCCTCAGTCCTGAAGATATGCAAGAGGCAAATAAATCTATGAAAGAAAAAGGTATTAAAGCTAAAGATGTTAAGAATTTACCTCCTATTGAAGAAATACATGGTCTTAATATACCGCCTGTTGAAGAAACATATGATCTTAATTCTTTATTTATTGAAGAACCTCCTGATCCCGATATCCCGACACAGGTAGTAAAGGTAAATTATCTCTATAGATATGATAAAGCCGAAGTCCCTCCTACTAAAATTGCTAGTCAGTTCTTGGATGAGTTTGATAACTTTATGTTTAAGCAAGACGACTTCAATGCTTATTTTGGTAGACAATTAAAAGAAAATGCTTATATGATTAGACGCCTGGGTGATTATATGGCTAATATTAAAGGTGAACTTAAACTTGTTAGCAAACATGCTTCTATGGTTACCACTCAAGTAGAACAAGTACTTAAGGCTCAAAAAGAAGTGCTTGATGAAATGAATAGTACGAAAAATGATTATGCTGTTAGAGTGGCTACTAGAACTGGTAGAATGACTCAGGAACCTTTGTATCCTGAAGGCCACCCTAAGAGAATCGAGCAAGATTCTCAAATAAATAATATTGATGTTCCTAGTTCTTCTAAAAAGAAGAAGAAGAAGAAGAAGAAGAAGAAGAAGAAGAAGAAGAAGAAGAAAAATGATAGAACTGTGCAAACTTCTAGTGAACCTATTGCTGAACCACCTGATAATCCAAATGATATCTCTATGTCTGATGCTGAAACACAATCTGGTAATGAACATGAACATAATGAAAATATTAATGATGATGTTCATGATGATCCTCAACCTAGTAATGACAATGATGTAGAAATTGAACCTGTTGTTGATCTTGATAACACACAATTAAAGAATCAACGTTATGATAAAAGAGACTTTGTTGCTAGGAAACATGGTAAAGAAAGGGAACCTTGGGTTCAGAAACCCATGCCTTTTCCTCCAAAACCATCCAAGAAAAAGGATGATGAGGATTTTGAGCGCTTTGCTGAAATGATTAGGCCTATCTTTTTGCGTATGCGATTAACTGATGTGCTCAAAACAAATCCTTATGCTAAATATATGAAGGATATCATTACTAATAAAAGAAAGATACCGGAAGCTGAAATTTCCACCATGCTTGCTAATTATACTTTTAAGGGTGGAATACCAAAGAAACTTGGAGACCCCGGAGTACCTACTATACCTTGCTCCATTAAAAGAAATTATATTAAAACTGCTTTATGTGATCTTGGAGCCGGTGTTAGTGTTATGCCTCTCTCTTTATATCGTAGACTTGACTTGAATAAGCTAACACCTACCGAAATATCTTTGCAAATGGCTGATAAATCAACTGCTATACCTGTCGGTATTTGTGAGGATGTGCCTGTTGTGGTTGCAAACATTACTATTTTAACGGACTTTGTTATTCTTGATATTCCCGAGGATGATAGTATGTCTATTATTCTTGGAAGACCTTTTCTTAATACTGCAGGGGCTGTTATTGATTGCAACAAAGGAAATGTCACTTTTCATGTTAATGGTAATGAGCATACGGTACACTTTCCGAGGAAACAACCTCAAGTTCATAGTATCAACTCTATTGGAAAAATTCCATCGATTATATTTGGAGGTTTTGAATTTCCTCTTCCTACTGTCAAGAAGAAATATGATATTCTTATTATTGGGGATGTGCATATCCCCGTCGAGGTAACTTAGTGTTATTTGAAATTTCTCCGGTTTCATGATTATTGGAATGAGTTTGTTAACAAGACTTGATCAACCTTGTTAGTGGATTCTTTTTGATGAGCATGAGATGGATGCAACTAGAAGCACAACCCTCTGTACCCCACTTTTACTTTCTGTTATTTATATTAAACAAAGTAAAAATAGTATTTTTCTGTCTGTTTCTTGACTTATCTGTGCAATATAAAAATATCCCGAAAATAAAAGTCCTCAGAATGACATGCCAATTTAATATGATTTTTTTGGGAATATTTGAGGATTTACTATGCAAAAATTACCGCGGGAGGAGCTGCCACCTGGCCACGAGGGTGGTGGGCCCCCCCCCCCCCCGCCGCCTCTAGGGCATGCCCCCCTGCCTCATGGGCCCAAGGTGGCCCTCCTCCACTTATCCCAGCACCCGTCTTCTTCCTCTGTCTCTCACAAACACGAAAAACCAACTCAAGCACGAGTTCCAGCCACTTTTGCTGTGATTTTCGATCTCCTTGCTCAAAGCACCTCTTGCAAAACTGCTTGGGGAGATTGTTCCTTGGTATGTGACTCCTCCATTGGTCCAATTAGTTTTTGTTCTAGTGCTTTATTCTTTGCAAATTTGTGCTGCATAGGTGACCATGTTCTTGAGCTTGCATGTCAAATTTATATGGTCCCAAGTAGTCCTAATGCTTGATTTAGGCTCTAGGCACTTGTAGGAGTAGTTGCTATCAATATTATTGAAGTTGGTTCACTTTTATTTGAAGTTACTAAAAATTTCAGATTATTTCAGAAAAATAATGACGAGATTTTTGAGGGGCTCATCGAGCCAAAGCTCAAAGGAAAAGGCACCGAAGCCTAAGTATAATTTGCCGTGCACCGCGGAGATTCGGGCGTGTGAATGGCCTTCTGATGATTTCTTGAGAGCAGCCGGTATCTATGAAGATTTTCATGAATTGGCTCATAATGCAGGCCTCACCGCTTTCCTCCAGGACCAATGCGATCAGTATCTCTTACTCACAAATACTTTTGTGCAAAACTTTCATTTTCATTCTAGGAACTCACCACCTACGGTGGAGTTTCATTTATATGATGAGCATAAGGAGATGTCACTTTATGATTTCTCTCGGATTTGCTTAGTCCCTTTTGAGGGCAAGACAGAAGAACCACATTATGATGATGTGGCTGGGTTTATTGATACTATCACTGTAGGAGAAACTAGGAAGGTTTCCGATGCACGAATCACTAGCATACATTTTCCTGTTTTACGTTACTTTGCATTATTTGCTAGTCGTTGTTTAATTGGACGCGGAAACTGTGGAAACCTTAGTATACCTGATATAATTATTCTGCACCACGGTTTATACAGTGATAACACTTTTAGTATGGGCGGTATTATTGCTAGACGGTTAAGTATGAACCATACTAAGGGTCCCATATTTGGAGGCATCTATGCTACACGCCTAGCTGCACATTTTAACATACCTATTAGGCATGCTGAGAAGGAAGAAAAGGTGCTGCCCCGTGTTTATCTAGATCATAAAAGTATGGTGGCACATGATTTTATTGTTAAGAATAGGGCAGGAGAACTTAAATATCAATTGTTCTTTTACAAACATCACCCTGAGACTATTATCTTGCCTGCTCCTTCTTTGTTTGATTTGACTGTAGGCACGTACCTTGTTCCGTTGACGGCTATTCACGCCTACCGGAACCCTGCACCAGCCGAGGAGCCAGAACTGGAACCACAATTTGATCCTGCACGGCAGTCTAACTATCAGTGGGATCCGGAGATGATTGCCAGCCAGTGGCAATCGGAGCCTTCTTCTTCCTCATCACAGTACGACCCCAACAACTATTATTATGGATATCCGCCAGGCCAGCCGTGGCCATAGACCAACTTAGGCCAAAAGCCTAACCTTGGGGGAGTACGTATTTCTAACCAACATTACATTTATGTTCACACACACTCATTGCTAAATGCCGGTGCTCATACTCTTTCACTGTAATATCCATGCTAGTTTATTTTCTTTTTCCTGCTTTCTTCTTGTGTGTTTGTTAAACCTTAAGAAAAACCCAAAAAAATAGTAGTAGTTTATTTTTCTGCTGTAGTAGTAATAATTAAAAAGAAAACCCAAAAATATTTCACGTTCTTCTTTTGCTTGTTGGGAGCTTTCCCGTGTAAATAGTTTTATTTCTTTTCTTTTCTTTGGGGGTCAGTAGGAGAAGACCATGATTAAATTGTTGAAGTGGCTCTTATATGCATTATTGTTGATTTAACCAAGATCCCATATTGCATTGTCTTCTGCTGTTTATTGAATGCTCGCAGATTCCAGCTTAGTCCAATGCACGTACACTCTTAGTATTATTCACATTGTTCGGTCGTGCAAGTGAAAGGCAATTATGATGATATATGATGGACTGACTGAGATGAGAAAAGATGGTATGAACTCGACCTCTTTTGTTTTTGTAAATATGATGAGTCCCTCGTTCTTGATTCAGCTTATTATGAATAAACATGTTTGTAATGACAATTAGAGATCATAGTTGCTTGTGCCATGCTTGATTAGCTATGAGTTATAATGGTTTACCTTGTGTGCCAACATGCTATTGAGATGATTATGATGTGGTATGATGGGGTGGTATCCTCCTTTGAATGATTTAAGTGACCTGACTTGGCACATGTTCACGCATGTAGTTGAAACAAAATCAACATAGCCTTCACGATATTTATGTTCATGGTGGATTATATCCTACTCATGCTTGCATCCAATGTTTATTAATTTTAATGCATGTACATGGCTGTTGTCGCTCTCTAGTTGGTCGCTTCCCAGTCTTTTGCTAGCCTTCACTTGTACTAAGCGGGAATACTGCTTGTGCACCCAATCCCTTAAACCCCAAAGTTATTCCAGATGAGTCCACTATACCTTCCTATATGCGGTATCTACCTGTCGTTCCAAGTAAATTTGTATGTGCCAAACTCTAAACCTTCAAATAAACATTCTGTTTTGTATGCTCGAATAGCTCATGTATCAACCAAGGTTGTCCTTATCTTCCGTGTTAGGCAGATTATTCTCAAGAGGAGTGGACTCCGCTCCTCACTCACGAAAAAATGGCTGGTCATCGGGATGCCCAGTCCCATGCTTTATGCAAACTAAATCAAAATTAATTGCAAACAAAACTCCCCCTGGGACCTGATGTATGTTGGAGGCACTCGTTGTTTCGAGCAAGCCATGGATTGATGCTTGTTGGTGGAGGGGGAGTATAAACTTTACCATTCTGTTTGGGAATCGCTTATAATGTGTTTAGCATGGAAGATATCGCCATCTCTTAGTTGTTACGTTGACAATGAAAGTATATCGCTCACAATGCAATTTATCTCCAGTTCAAAACCGAGCTCTAGCACCTCTACAAATCCCTGCTTCCCTCTGCGAAGGGCCTATCCATTTACTTTTATGTTGAGTCATCACCCTCTTATTAAAAAGCACTAGCTGGAGAGCACAGCCGTCATTTGCATTCATCATTGTTAATTTATATTGGGTATGACTATGATTGGATCTCTTTTACCATGAATTACAATGTCTAGTCAGTCCTTGATCTTTAAAGATGCTCTACATTTATGTTTTGCGGTCTCAGAAAGGGCTAGCGAGATACCATCTTGTTATATCATATTATGATTGTTTTGAGAAAGTGTTGTCATCCGAGATTTATTATTATGACTTGCTAGTTGATTATGCTATTGATATGAGTAATTATGAGACCTGAGAATTATTGCAAATATGGTTAGTTATGATCTATGCTAAAAACTTGAATGCTGGCTTGACATAGTTACAACAACAAGAGCAAACAGAGTTTGTAAAAGTTTTTCTTTCTTTCTTTCAGTTTGTCAACTGAATTGCTTGAGGACAAGCAAGGGTTTAAGCTTGGGGGAGTTGATACGTCTCCGTCGTATCTACTTTTCCAAACACTTTTGCCCTTGTTTTGGACTCTAACTTGTATGATTTGAATGGAACTAACCCGGACTGACGCTGTTTTCAGCAGAATTGCCATGGTGTTCTTTTATGTGCAGAAAAAATATATTCTCGGAATGACCTGAAACTCCATGGAACATCTTAGAAAAATAATAAAAAATCCTCGCCAAAGATGAAGACCAGGGGGCCCACACCCTTCTCACGAGGGTGGGGGGCGCCCCCCCTACCTCGTGGGCCCCTGGATGCCCTCCGACGCCAACCCAACTCTATATATTTGCTTTCAAAGAGAAAAAAATCAGAGAGAAGAAATCATCGCGTTTTACGATACGGAGCCGCCGCCAAGCCCTAAAACCTCTCGGGAGGGCTGATCTGGAGTCTGTTCGGGGCTCCGGAGAGGGGGATTCGTCGCCGTCGTCATCATCAACCATTCTCCATCACCAATTTCATGATGCTCACCGCCGTGCGTGAGTAATTCCATCGTAGGCTTGCTGGACGATGATGGGTTGGATGAGATTTATCATGTAATCGAGTTAGTTTTGTTAGGGTTTGATCCCTAGTATCCATTATGTTCTGAGATTGATGTTGCTATGACTTTGCTATGCTTAATGCTTGCCACTAGGGCCCGAGTGCCATGATTTAACATCTGAACCTATTATGTTTTCATGAATATATGTGAGTTCTTGATCCTATCTTGCAAGTCTATAGTCACCTACTATGTGTTATGATCCGGCAACCCCGAAGTGACAATAATCGGGACCACTCCCGGTGATGACCATAGTTTGAGGAGTTCATGTATTCACTATGTGCTAGTGCTTTGTTCCGGTTCTCTATTAAAAGGAGGCCTTAATATCCCTTAGTTTCCAATAGGACCCCGCTGCCACGGGAGGGTAGGACAAAAGATGTCATGCAAGTTCTTTTCCATAAGCATGTATGACTATATACGGAATACATGCCTACATTACATTGATGAATTGGAGCTAGTTCTGTGTCACCCTATGTTATGACTGTTACATGATGAACCGCATCCGGCATAATTATCCATCACTGATCCGGTGCCTACGAGTTTTCCATATACCGGTTTACGCTTATTTAATTTCCCGCTGCTACTGTTACAATCACTACAAAATACCAAAAACATTACTTTTGTTGTCTTTACTTTTGTTGCCGCTACCACCATTATCATATTACTTTGCTACTAAACACTTTGTCGCAGATACTAAGTTTCCAGGTGTGGTTGAATTGACAACTCAACTGCTAATACTTGAGAATATTCTTTGGCTCCCCTTGTGTCGAATCAATAAATTTGGGTTGAATACTCTACCCTCGAAAGCTGTTGCGATCCCCTATACTTGTGGGTTATCACTCTGCTTCGCGGCGGCGCGGTTATTACAAGGTGCTCCAAGAAAATTCCTGTGTGGCTGGCGATGTCTCCTCCCTGGAGGCCTTGACCGTCCCCTAGGTCGGACCTGGGAGCGGCGGCGCGACATCGTCCCTTCCTTGGAATTGCTGACTGAGTGAACATGGTGTCTACTAGACTGGAAGCTGGTGTTGGTTGCCTTGGCGGTCTCGCGTGGCTTGCGGTGGCGTGGTGTTGGGCGATGGTTGCTGTTGTGGGGTGCTAACTAAAGAGACATCGTCACCGGTGTCTCCTGGATGACATCTTCCACAAGTCCGGTTGTTTCCTGTTGTCCACGCGCCAATCTCTAAAGATCTACTTATCCACCAAATGCTCACTTACTAGACCTAAAATCGCATAATTCATCGAACATGTTTGACAAACTCATCAAGATCACAATCACAATCACCTAACTAAATCAAAGAAAAACTCATAATTCATCGTTAGATTTGCTTCAAGATCACAATCACCTAACTAAATCCAAATTGTTTCAAAATTAATTGAAGATATGTTTATCCACCAGTATAATAGTAGCCATGCTCATACTAGACCCAAAATCTCATAATCAACCGAACAGTTTTTACTATCTCCTCAAGATCACAATTACCTAACTAAATCCACCTAAAATTTCATAATCCACCATGAATTTTGGTTCAATATCATAATCTAACTAAATTCAAATGGTTGCAAGATTGACTGAAGATGTATTTATCCACCAATATGTAGCCATGCTCATACTAGACCTAAAATCTCATAATCCACCGAACTTTTTCGACTATCTCCTCAAGATCACAATCACCTAACTAAGTCCACCAAAAAATTATAATCCACCATGAATTTTTGTTCAAGATCATAATGACCTACTAAATCCATATTGTTGCAAGATTGATTGAAGATCTGTTTATCCATCAATATAGTAGTAGCCATGCTCATATTAGACCTAAAATCTCATAATCCACCTAACATTTTGACAATCTCCTCAAGATCACAATCCCCTAACTAAATTCACCTAAAATTTTATCATACACCATGAATTTTGGTTCAAGATCATAATCACCTAACTAAATCCAAATTGTCGCAAGATTAATTGAAGATCTTTTTATCCACCAATATAATAGTAGCCATGCTCATAGTAGACCTAAAAGCTCATAATCCATCGAACATCTTTGAGTATCTCCTCAACATCAATCACCTAACTTAATCCACCTGTAATATCATAATCCATAGACAAATTTGCTTCAAGTCACCATCACCTAACTAAATCAAAAGTGTTCCAATATTAATTGAAGATTAGCTTATCCACCAATATAATAATCATTATGCTCATGTACTAGATCTAAAAATCTCATAATTTATTGATCATTTTTACTCATGATCATCTAAGTAAATCCACACAAAAACTTATAATCCATCATCAAATTTGCTTCAAGATCACTATTACCCAACTAAATCCAAATTGTTCAATAATTAAAGATATATTTACCCACCAATACATACTAAACATACTCATACTAGGCAAAAAAAATCTCATAATCCACCAAAAACTCATAATTGATTGTCAAATTTTCTTTAAAAAGACACTCACCTAACTAAGTCCAAATTATTCCAAGATTAATTGAAGATATGTTTATCCATCAATATAACAGTAGCCATGCATATACTAGACCTAAAATCTCATAATCCACTGAACATCTTTGACTATCTCTGACTATCTCCTCAAGATCACAATCACCTAACTAAATCCACCTAAAATCACATAATCCACCCGTAAATTTGCTTGAAGATAACAATCACCTAATTAAACCTGTTTACCCACCAACATAATAATCACCATACTCACTTACTAGAACTAAAATGTCATAATACACCAAACATCTTTGACTATCTCCTCAAGATCACAATTACCTAATTAAATCCACCAAAAACTCATAAACCCACCAAAAACTCATACTTCCTCAAGATCACAATTACCTAATTAAATCCACTCAAAATCCGTCGTCAAATTTGCTTCAAGATCACAATCACCTGACTAAATTCAAATTATTTCAAGATTAACTGAAGGCTTTATCTACCAATATAATAGTGGCCATGTTTATAATAGGCCTAAAATATCATAATCCACCGAATATCTTTGACTATCTCCCTAAGATCACAATCACCTAAAATCTCATAATCCATCGATAAATTTGCTTGAAGATTACAATCACCTAACTAAATCCAAAGTGTTCCAAGATTAATTAAAAATGTCTATCCACCGACATAATAATCACCATGCCCACGTACTAGAACTAAAATCTCTTAATCCACCAAACATCTTTGATTAAAAATCTCATAATCCACTGAACATCTTTGACTATCTCCTCAAGATCACAATCACCTAAAATCTCATAATCCATTGGTAAATTTGCTTGAAGATCACAATGACCTAACTAAATTCAAAGTGTTCCAAGATTAAAATATGTTTATCCACCAACATAATAATCACCATGCTCACGTACTAGAACTAAAATCTCTTAATCCACCAAACATCTTTGATTATCTCTCGAAGATTACAATTACCTAACTAAATCCACCAAAAACTCATAATTCATGGTCAAATTGGCTTCAAGATCACAATCACTAAAGTACCTAACTAAATTCAAAGTGTTCCAAGATTAATTAAAGATATGTTTATTCACCAATCTAATAACAACCATGCTCATACTAGACCTAAAATATCATAATCCACCGAACATCTTTGACTATCTCCTCAAGATCACAATCACCTAGCAAAATCCAACAAAAGCTCAAAATGCACCGTAAAATTTGGTTCAAGATAACAATCACCTGACTAAATTCAAATTACTCCAAAATTAATTAAAGATCTATTTATCCATCAATAGAATAATCATCATGCTCACTAACTATTTTCTCAAGAGCACAATCACCTAAATAAGTCCACCTAAAATCTTATAATCCACCGTGGCCTAACTAAATAACCAAAAAAATCACAATCCATCATCGAATTTTCTTCAAGACAACAATCACCTAACTAAATTCAATTTGTTCCAAGATTAATTAAAGATGTCTCATAATCCACCAAACATCACCCGACTAAATCCACCAAAAACTCATGATCCATCGTCAAATTTGCTTCAAGATAACAATCACCTAACTAAATCCAAATTGTTGTAAGTTAATTGAAAACATATTTATCCACTAATATAAAGTAGACATGATCATACTAGACCTAAAATTTCATATATACCGAACATCTTTAACTATATAACAAAATCCACCTAATCATAATCCCCGCAATATTTGGTTTAGGACAACAATCACGTAACTATATCCAAATATTTCTAAGATTAATTAAAGATCTATTTATCTATCAATATAATAATCATCATGCTCACTTAATAGCCGTAAAATCTAATAACCTTTGACTATCTCCTCAACTAAATCCACCTAAAGTCTCACAATCCACCATAAAATTTGGTTCAAGAACACAATTATACCTAACTAAATACAAATAGTTTCAAGATTATTAAGGCTCTGTTTATCCACCAATCACCATACTCGCCCAATAGACTTAAATCCTTCAATCCACCGAACATATTTCATCATCTTCTGAAGATCAAAATCACGTAACTAAAATCCAATTGTTCCAATATAAATTAAAATTTTGATTTATCCACCAATATAATAATCATCAAACCGATACTAGACCTAAAATCTCATAATCAACAAACATATTTGACTACCTCCTCAAGATCACAATCATGTTATGCCATCCCGAGTAGTAGATCCACGTACATACATCGGATTGCCCACAACCATCCACCATCACGGCTGACGCACAGGCATAGGGTGGATGATGCCTTTTTCCTAGAAGTGCCCTCTTCCTGCCTTCCTCACTTCCCCTATCGTCATCCCCTCACCGCTCGACTCCAAGTTCAAAATCTGAAGGCAGCGGCAGTCCGCCCCCGACGACATTTTCACCCCTTCCCTCACACCCCTCGTGCACTCTCCGGTCCGCGCCAGTCTGCTTGGGGACCCTTTGCTTGGCTACGGGTTGCTTTGTGTGCTGCCTTGATCCCACAACCCGTGTTCCCCTGCTGGGCGCCGCCATAGCCGAACGCTCAAGCACTACCTATCGGCGAAGCAGGAGCAGGGGCAGTCGGCACCGCAATGTCTAACCCACAAGATGTGTGCACGACGCTACCTGTCGCCGGGGCCAAGGGTCCCCAACAAGGGAACGTAGGATGCGACATCAAGTTCGTGATACATAACCCGCATAGAAGGTTAGGACACCAAGCCAGATCAACTAGGAACAAAAATTGCACGACTTCGACACCCACTTCTTCTAGTTTCACCGACTGGTGCTTCTTCACCTGATTCTTCCAGTTTGTCTGCCATTCGACCTCCAGATTCTTATGTCCATATTCTTAGGAACTTCCCTCCCAGTTGATAGTCGAGGCACTCTTAGCACTTCGTCTTTTCATGATCCTAGTTTTGCTCATATTCCTTGACCCATGCAGCTCATTTCAGGTGGTTAGATTGTTGATTCTGGTTGCAGGGTCATTCTTGACTTTAACTCTTGTTCTGATTACGATCCTCACACAGACGCTCTACTTGTTGCTGGCCCTCAAAGCTATAACTCCCAGGCCCTTTGGGAGCTTGACTGGCTTCACCTTCCCTCTGATGACGCTGCCGCCAGTCTCTCCGCTTCTCCTCGCCTACTGTCTCTTTGTGGCATCATCGTCTTGGTCACTCATGTAGAATAATCATCATGCTCACTAACTATTTTCTCAAGAGCACAATCACCTAACTAAATCCACCTAAAATCTTCTAATCCAATGTAAAATTTAGTTGAAGATCAGAATCACCTAACCAAATCCACCAAAAATCATGATCCATCATCATATTTGCTTCAAGATAATAATCACCTAACTAAATCCAATTTGTTCCAGGATTAATTAAAGATATGTCTCATAATCCACCAAACATCTTTGATTATTCCCTCAAGATCACAATCACCTGACTAAATCCACCAAAAACTCATGACCCATCGTCAAATTTGCTTCATGATAACAACCACCTAACTAAGTCCAAATTGTTGTAAGATTAATTGAAGATATATTATCCACCAATATAAATTAGACATGCTCATACTAGACCTAAAATCTCTTATCCACCAAACATCTTTAAGTATCTCCTTAAGATCACAATCACCTAACAAAATCCACCTAATCATAATCCCTCGCGATATTTGATTCAAGATAACAATCACATAACTAAATCCAAATATTTCCAAGATTAACTAAAGATCTATTTATCTACCAATATAATAACCATCATGCTCACTTACTAGCCTTAAAATCTGATAATCCACCGAACACCTTTGACTATCTCCTCAAGATCATAATCACCTAACTAAATCCACCTAAAGTCTCACAATCCACCGTAAAATTTGGTTCAAGATCACAATTATACCTAACTAAATACAAATAGTTTAGAGATTAATTAAGGATCTGTTTATCCACCAATTTAATAATCACCATACTCACCCAATAGACTTTAATCCCTTAATCCACCAAACATATTTGACCGTCTTTTGAAGATCAAAATCACCTAACTAAAATCCAAATTGTTCCAATATTAATTAAAATTTTGATGTATCCACCAATATAATAATCATCATGCTCGTACTAGACCTAAAATCTCATAATCAACCAAACATATTTGACTATCTCCTCAAGACCACAATCACCTAACTAAATGCATTCCATTCCACTAAGAACTCCTTTGGTCCTGGTATAACTTGGTACTCCCTAGGTGGAATAAAGGGGTGCCACGAGCTGCTTGTAGATTCTAGTTCTTCAAACCTTCTTCGTTAGGTATGCAGATGCAACCTCCAAACCAAAGAACACATTGCTTGTCTTTGAGAATGCGGGGCTTTCCCATGCTTGATCATTTCATTGATTTCTTCTATTCTTCTTGATTCAACCTAGGAGTGGACCTAATATTGAAGTTAGCAAGATAGCCACTACTGACTAGCTCTACGCCAAACTTATCGAAGCCTTCAGGTATCACTAATTGCTCTGCTTGGCCAAGGCAGGAAAGGTACACGTCTTCTTGCTGAGAGAATCCACTACGACACTTATCTGGGTGGTAATGGATATTAAAGTCATAGTGGTTGATTAAATCTACCCATCTTCTTTTTCTCATGTTTAAGTTCATCTAGAAGAAGACATACTTAAAGCATGCACTACTGCTGCTAGATCCAAATCATGAGTAGGGTAGTTCTCTTCATGAGGACGTAGTTGCCTTAATAGATAGGCTGCGAGTCTTCCTTCTTACGTCAAGACAGAACGGAGTCCATGCTTAGATGCATCACAATAATTTTAAAACTCTTATAAATGTCTGGGGTGGCAAAGGACAGATCAGTGGTTGACCTTTTCTAAACTCTCGGAAGCTCCCTTCACACTTGGGCGTTCATTCAAACGTATTATCTTTCTTTAGGAGTTAAGTCATCGATGGTGCTCATAAGTCTTCCACAAATTTGCGGTAATAACCAGTAAGTCCGAGGAAACTTCTGACTTCACAATCTTTAGCCTTCCACTTGGTTACGGATTCTATCCTTGATGGGTCTATTAACAATCTTTCTATGGACAAAACATGTCCTCATAACCCAACTTCTTTCAGCCAAATTTTATACTTCTTGAACTTGCATATAATTGGGGTTCTTGAAGTTTGTCCAAAACCATTCTCAAGTGTTACTTGGATTCTAGGATGGAGATTACTTTGGCACTCGGATATAGATACTTCGGCACGTGCAAGCTACTAAGCTTAGATCAAAACATCACAAATCCGAGTGCCAAAGTAATCTCCATCCTAGAATCCAAGTATCTATATCATTTAACCTAAAGGAAACACAAGTTGTGCTACTCCAAGATCCTTCTTTCCTTATTATTAATCTAATCCCAGATGCTCCAATAATCCACCATTTTCATAACCATGATTGATTTCGCTAAGTCTCATCTAGCCTAAAGGGAACACAAGTTGTGTTACTTCAAAATTCTTATTTCCTTACTACTAATCCAATCCCAGATGCTCCAATAATCCACCAATTATCATAATCATGATTGGTGCTGCAAACTCTCGTCTAACCTATACAAATCTGATACACCCTAAAGTTCTCCAACTTCAATCTCCAAATGTGTGAATTTAACACAAAGCAATCCACCAACATCTAACCATGATTTAAATAAACTCCAAATTCATGGTTATCTAAATCCAATATAAACCACAAGTTCTATTAACGGACTATGGATCTTTATATGTACAATTAAAGTTATTTATCCATCGTGATATTTGGTTCAAGATCACAATCACCTAACTAAATCCAAATTGTTTCAAGATTAATAGATCTGTTTATCCACCAATATAATAATCACCATGCTCAACTAGACCTAAAATCTCATAATCCACCAAAAATCTTTGACTATCTCCTGAATATCACTTCTACATCACCATCAGACTCCAACCATAACTCATCCAAACAATTTCGTATGGAACCACCCAACTTTCCGCATGTTGGGGCTTAAGGATGTAAAATGATTAACTAACACAATCACAATCTCATGTTGGGCTTTATTCCAGGCAAAAGTTGTTGGCGCTTAACCGGTGCTCTTACAAATCCATAAGTTAAGCACATCACTATAAGTCCATGCTATCAGAACTTTTATAGCTAGGCGGTTTCTTGGGCTGGATTTGGTTCAGAGACAGGCTTGAGCTTGAGAGAGCATAAACTCTAAATAAGTTGCACTTGGTAGAGTTGAAGGCCTAGACTAGAGTGTAACACGAATTCTATCTCTCCAAACTCACCCACACAATACGATAGTTGTGGCACCTCGCTCCAAAACAATCATGTCATGCCATCCCGAGCAGTAGATCCACGTGCAGACATCAGATCTGCCCACAACCGTCCACCATCACAGCTGACGCACAGGCATAGGGTGGATGATGCATTTCTCCTTGAAGTGCCCTCTTCATGCCTTCCTCGCTTCCCCTATAGTCATCCCCTCACCGCTCGACTCCAAATTCAAAATCTGACGGCGGTGACAGTCCACTCCCGACGACATTTTCATCACTTCCCTCACACCCCTCGTGCACTCTCCGCCCCACACCAGTCCGCTTGGGCACCCTTTGCTTGGCTACGGGTTGCTTTGTGTGCTGCCTCAATCCCACAACCCATGTTCCCCTGCTGGGCGCCGCCATAGCCGAACGCTCGAGCACCACCTATCAGTGAAGCAGGAGCAGGGGCAGTCGGCACCGCAATGTCTAACCCACAGGATGTGTGCACGACGCTACCTGTCGCCGGGGCCAAGGGTCCCCAACAAGGAACGTAGGATGCGACATCAAGTCCGTGACACATAACCCGCATACAAGGGAAGGACACCAAGCCAGATCGACGAGGAACAAAAATTGCACGACTTTGACATCCACTTCTTCTAGTTTCATCGACTGGTGCTTCTTCGTCTAATTCTTCCAGTTTGTCTACCATTCGACCTCCAGATTCTTATGTTCATGTTCTTAGGAACTCCCCTCCCAGTCGATAGTCGAGGCACTCTTAGCACTTCGTCTTTCCATGATCCTAGTTTTGCTCATATTCCTCGACCCATGCAGCTCATTTCAGGTGGTTAGATTGTTGACTCTGGTTGTAGGGTCATTCTTGACTTTAACATTTGTTATGATTACGATCCTCACACAGATGCTCTACTTGTTCCTAGACCTCGAAGCTATAACTCCCAGGCCCTCTGGGAGCTTGACTGGCTTCACCTTTCCTCTGATGCCGCCGCAGCCGGTCTGTCCACCTCTCCTAGCCTACTAACTCTTTGTGGCATCATCGTCTTGGTCACTCATGTAGAATAATCATCATCCTCACTAACTATTTTCTCAAGAGCACAATCACCTAACTAAATCCATCTAAAATCTTATAATGCACTATAAAATTTAGTTGAAGATCACAATCACCTAACTAAATCCACCAAAAATCATAATCCATCGTCAAATTTTCTTCAAGATAACAACCACCTAACTAAATCCAATTTTTGCCAAGATTAATTAAAGATATGTATCATAATCCACCAAACATCTTTGACTATTCCCTCAAGATCACAATCACCTAACTAAATCCACCAAAAACTCATGAGCCCTCGTCAAATTTGCTTCATGATAACAACCACGTAACTAAATCCAAATTGTTGTAAGATTAATTGAAAATATATTATCCACCAATATAAAGTAGACATGCTCATACTAGACCTAAAATCTCTTATCCGTCGAACATTTTTAACTATCTCCTAAAGATCACAATCACCTAACAAAATCCACCTAATCATAATCCCCCGCGATATTTGGTTCAAGATAACAATCACGTAACTAAATCCAAATATTTCCAAGATTAACTAAAGATCTATTTATCTACCAATATAATAACCATCATGCTCACTTACTAGCCCTAAAATCTGATAATCCACCAAAACACGTTTGACTATCTCCTCAAGATCATAATCACCTAACTAAATCCACCTAAAGTCTCACAATCCACCGTGAAATTTGGTTCAAGATCACAATTATACCTAACTAAATACAAATAGTTTCAAGATTAATTAAGGATCTGTTTATCCATTAATATAATAATCGGCATACTCGCCCAATAGACTTAAATCCCTTAATCCACCGAACATATTTAACCATCGTTTGAAGATCAAAATCACCTAACTAAAATCCAAATTGTTTCAATATTAATTAAAATTTTGATTTATCCACCAATATAATAATCATCATGCTCATACTAGACCTAGAATTTCATAATCAACCGAACATATTTGACTATCTCCTCAAGATCACAATCACCTAACTATATCCATTTTATTCCACTAGGAACTCCTTTGGTCTTGGTATAACTTAGTACTCCCTAGGTGGATGGAATAAAGGGGTGCCACAAGCTACTTGTAGATTCCAGTTCTTCAAACCTTCTTGGTTAGGTATGCAGATGCGACCTCCAAACCAAAGAACACATTGCTTGTCTTTTGAGAATGTAGGGTTTTCCCATGCTTGATCATTTAACTGATTTCTTCTATTCTTATTGATTCAACCTAGGAGTGGGCCTAATATTGAAGTTAGCGAGATAGCCACTACTCACTAGCTCTACGCCAAACTTATCGAAACCTTCAAGTAGCACTAATTGCTCTGCTTGGTCAAGGCAGGACAGGTACACGACTTCCTGCTGAGAGGTATCCACTATGACACTTATCTGGGTGGTAATGGATATCGAAGTCATAGTGGTTGATTAAATCTACCCATCTTCTTTTTCTGATATTTAAGTTCATCTAGAAGAAGACATACTTAAAGCATGCACTACTGCTGCTAGATCCAAATCATCGATAGGTTAGTTCTCTTCATGAGGAGGTAGTTACCTTGATAGATAGGCTACGAGTCTTCCTTCTTACATCAAGACAGAACGAAGTCCATGCTTAGATGCATCACAATAATTTTAGAACTCTTATAAATGTCTGGGGTGGCTAAGGACGGATCAGTTGTTAACCTTTTCTAAACTCTAGGAAGATCTCTTCACACTTGGGCATCCATTCAAACGTGTTGTCTTTCTTCAGGAGTTAAGTCATTAGTGGTGCTCGAAAGTCTTCCACAAATTTGCGGTAATAACCCGTAAGTCCGAGGAAACTTGAAACTTCTGACTTCACATTCGTTTAGCCCTCCACTTGGTTACGGATTCTATCCTTGACGGGTCTATACAAACTTTCTCCTCATAACCCAACTTCTTTTAGCCAAATTTTATACTTCTTGAACTTGGCATATAATTGGGGTCCTTGAATTTTGTCCAAAACCATTCTCAAGTGTTGCTTATGGGCTTCTTCGGAGGGAGAATACACCAAGAGGTCATCAATTATGATAACCACAAACTTGTCCAAGAACTCATGAACATGTTGCTCATGATGTTTATAATAGGTGGAGTGTAAGGGTTAGTCCAAGGGCCACATCCTTAGGCTTAATATCCAACTCCGTTGTCGCGGCTCGACCAAGTCATGGCTTGGTGAGACTTAAGGGTTGATAGGATTTGGGTGTGAGGATGAAAGTTCACCATAACATACTTAAACACCGTTTCTCTAATGCCAACTATTGAGGCTCACATAGCCCAACTCCCACAAGGTTATCACATACCATCAAAATTGTCATCTCTTCAAATTAATCCAAAGTGATGATCTTGTACTCATAACATTCTTGGGGAGGGACACCAAAGTCACCTACGTCTAACAACTCTGATCCACATGTATCATATTCATGATTATATCCATATGAGGCACATGCAAGCTACTAAGATTAGATCAAAACATCAAAAATCCGAGTGCCAAAGTTATCTCCATCCTAGAATCCAAGTAGCTATATCATTTAACCTAAAGAAAACACAAGTTGTGCTACTCCAAGATCCTTATTTCATTACTATTAATCCAATCCTAGATGCTCCAATAATCCATCATTTTCATAATCATGATTGATGTTGCTAAGTCTCATTAGCCTAAAGGAAACACAAGTTGTGTTACTTCAAAATGCTTCTTTCCTTACTACTAATCCAATCCCAGATGCTCCAATAATCCACCAATTATCATAATCATGATTGGTGTTGCAAACTCTCATCTAACCTATATAAATCTGATATATCCAATTGACTACACCCTAAAATTGTTTCAAGATTAATTGAAGACATATTATCCATCAATATAATAATCGTCATGCTCACCTAGTAGCTCTAAAATAACATTCTCATGTTGGGCTTTATTCCAATCAAAAGTTGTTGGTTCTTAAGTGGTGCTCTTGCAATTCCGTAAGTTATGCACATCGATACAAGTCCATGCTTTCAGGTCTTTGCATCTTGAAGGTCTCTTGGTGCTAGGTCTATGCGATTTGAACAATCAAACCATTTTAATCTCAAGAACGATGCTAGTATAGAGTCCCCGTGATTGATATTGTCCACTCTTGTCACGTGTATAAGGTATCCACCTAGTGAGGGCTCTACACTAGACCGACCAAGGTACTAAATCTAGCCCCGCCTCATATTGTGGCAATGTGCTTGCACATGTAAGGTTGGTGACTGCACACTGTACCTTTTTGAAAACATCTCCACTTCATCTCCTTATTTTTTTAGATTCATTCCATGGGCATTAGTGGCACCCATGGGTTTTTGTAATACACTTATGAGTAACAAAGATTCTTCCCAAGTCCTAGGATTTGTGTGACTTGCATGGCTAAGCAATACTATTAAACTTGCACCTATGACCCACATTTATTTATGACCAGTGGGTATGTAGTCCTATGTTTAGAAATGAGGAGTATTAAAAATGTCAAAGGGGTGTCAATATCAAGCACATAGGGCTTAGCTAAACCCTAGCTAATTTACTTAGCATAGCAATACTAGTAAACAATACTTTATCCATGCAAAATAATTCTAAGTGTGTAATGCAAATATGGGTTCAACATGATCAAAGTAGGTTACTTGCCTTGCTCAGCAAAGTCTTCAATGCTTCTTCGAGGGGATAGTCTCTGTGATGATTACTTCTTAAAACAAACCAACTTATAATCTCTCGATGGCCGGTGGGCTGAAAAGAGGATGTGAAACATACTTGTAACTTGTAAGAAATCAGCGCTAAACATGTTACCACGGAATAACACAATAAAACATATGGCTCAAATTCAAGTTCAATGATTGCATCTCAGCCTTTTCTAATGAACAAAAATTGCAACAAGAGAACATAATTATTCCAAGCTTTATTGAAGGTTTGCACTTTGGACAAGCATCTAACGACAAAAATTGCAACAAGACAACATAATTATTCACATTTCCATGACACGAATCTAACGCCACAAATAAGTTTAAACCAAATTTTGCATAGCATCAAATATTTGGTAATTGTCACCACTGAATTCTTTTTCCCTGCTGTTTTGCTAAGTTACTGTATCTATCCAGATTTGTAGTTTAGATCCGACATACAATGTTTGACAATAACAGCACAGTGCGCACTTTCTGAATTGCTTGCACAAATTGGTGCAGACTCTTGGTTCCATCAAACTCTCAGCTCCATGGAACAAGTCTGTAACTACGTATTTAGTGCGGTGATGGGCCTTCCCAATAGCAAAGCAAGTTCAGCAGTTCATCTAGCATACTTCCTACTAGACAAATTATGGAATGGGCATAAAAACGTACCTAAAAACATCATGTGTACAGCATGCATAGACTTCTCTTGCTCCTTGATGCAGCAGCAGCTCAGCTCCTTTGGCAATAGTTCCTAATTTAATTGTGATAGCCTTATTAGTATATTCATATTTAGAAGCAAAGATTGTCAAACAAGGCAGGCAGGCAGCTGTAAGATTCTCTGTTGAGAGAAACTGATACATAATCCGGGCCTGCTAAGCTAGTTACAACCTCTGATTTTTGGATCAAGGCAGCAAGACGATTCGCTGCGTCCTCCTCGGCTAGCTGGAGCAGAGCGGTGCCAGGAACATATTCTGTGTAACGAACCGCTGACAGGAAAATTCCTCGTCTTCCTCCTTCCTGTGGGCTGTCCACGGCACAAATCCATGCCGGTGCACACTTCCTATACTACGACTTCCACTGTCACCTAGACCGTGTCCTCAACTGCCGATGAACTCAAGTCGACCGCTCCGCAATCACCGACGATGCGGCTCATGAACGTGGGGCAGCCCAGCAGGTCCTTGCAACACATCATCGATGCGCCGTCGATCAAAACTACAGGTCTGTCTTGCTTTACTTCTTCGCATATCTTGATCCTCATGCCATATTCGACCACGATGTTGCCGCGCAAATCTATCCCTCGCTTAGGGTCGCCCATGTTGATGGAAGAACAAGAACCCCATCAGTTGTAAGATTCTTAACCACCTGCGCCGCACGCTAATCAGTCCGAGTTTCCACGGCGCGAGAGGACGGGAGGGACCGAAGCGAACCTGCGCTCGACGAGGGCGGTGAGGAAGCGCGTCGATCTTGTCGGCGCCGAGTCGAGGAGCGCCTGCGGTCGTCGTCGCTGAGGGAGGGGCGCCTCCGGTCGTCATCCGCCCCACCACACGATACCCCCACGCGCCGCTCGCCTGTAGCCGCCGCCGCGTTCCGCTTTGGATTGGACCGTTGGGGGAAGAGGAGACCACGGCACGGTGCGAAGACGTACCCTCGGTTTTCCGTCTTCTGGTCTGCGCGATCTGCAACCTGGGCTGGCATTCGAGAGGGCCTGCTGGGCCGGCATCTCTTTGGGCCCACGTCCGCGGCTCGAGCCCTTGCATCGACCATCAGCGAGTAGCAGTAGAGTACAGAATGAGTGTACGGTTGGGGGGGGGGGGGGGGGGGGGGGGGGGAGTCAAATTACTTTCTTATAATACACAGTATATAAGTAGACAAAAAGAAGTTACTTTAAGAAGGGATTTCCTTTTTCTTTTCAAATAGGGTCTTATGTGATTTAAGCTACTTTTCTGTACTCTACTTTTGACTTTTGACCACTTGGCTATTGTTCTGCATCAGATCATCTTCATCTTCTCCACTAAGCAAACACTAGAATAAAAGATGGAGTTAATCAAGGAACGGATCTGCTCCATTCCCCGCCGTCGACACATGTCGTACCGGCCCCATGTCATTGCCACCATCGTTTTGAACAGGGCGATTAATGCGGATGAAGCGTCGACCCGACCGGTGAAACACTACATGACGCTATGCCTCCAGGTCGTGTACGCGCTGTGCGGATCCCTAGCATGATATGATACTTTGTGCAGATTAATTGTAGTAAATCACTCCCGTGCTTTACTTTGTGCAAACACACATGTCAGATACCCTCTTCAGCAAAGTTTGTGGTTGAACGAGCCATTCTGCATTCTCATGGTTGTTGATGCTGCCCGTCTATTTTTTTTCCTATTTTGTGGTCCTCGAATTTGACTTTGAGAAGTTCTGCGCAATCTCTTTACCAAATTTGATTGTGTATGCATGCCTAGTTTGTGGGAAGTACTGCCAACGAAGAGGCTTTAAGTCATATGTAGATACCCATCGCAATGAGTCAGGCTGCCATCTGTTGATTAACCCTCAAGCTGAGAAAGTTGTCTATTGTCACCTTTGTTGACTGTGGTATTCAGTTTCACATTATTACTGATTGGTATGATGTGGCTGGTTTGCGATAAAGCCGGTCATAAATCTTCACAAGAACAAGCCTGTTGTTTTGAGTGTTAAACCATGAGGAGCACAACAGTTTAACTCTCTGTCTATGATTATGGTTTACTTGTTTCCGACCTGCGAAAAGAATTGTCTCCCGATCTCCTCGGTTTTGCATGTGACTGTTCCTACAACGATATTGATTTTCATAGTGGGTGAATGTGTTACATGTGTATCCCATCAAATTAACTGGCATGTTTATGAAATGGTCTCTCCTCGTAGGTGTAGCTAAATAACCCCCATAAAGCATTCAGGCCTACTGTGTAGTGTAGGCTATGCTTCTTTTGTGTGTGCTCCATTTATGATGTATTGAGAGTGCTCATTTGGCCAGTTAAAACCTTCTTTGCAAAGGAAACATTGTGATTTCCTACTAGGGAGCAGTAAAGTAGAGATAGGGTATGGGGTATAGGATACAGTGATGTCGAAAACCATGGGTGCTTTTCCGTTGCTAGTGGTAGAATAGCATCAGACAGAATGTATATCTTCTTGTGCTGGGAGTTGCATTACATAATGAGGATTCCAGTTATATATTTTTACCTTTGCTTAAGTTGGTACGTGTTGATTCAGAGCACTGACTTGCTTCATTGGGTCTTATAACTGTAGGTTTCAAGATGTCAACCAGCAGGTTTGCAACCTCCCTGCGCACGCTTCAGCAATGTTGGAGAACCGATGCCTCCTAGAAAGCGGCCAAGAGCCGCCCTTGGTCTCTAAGCATCTTCAGCCGAGGTGTGCTGCAGGTTCTGAGATGCCAGCAAAGGCAAAATAAGGAACAACTGTGACGGCAGTATCATGGTTTTTCCATGTGTCTTTGTAAAGCTGCCGTTTTCGCTGGGTCGTCCTGGCATCTTTGTGGTTTGCCTTGGTTGCTTTCTCTTCCTTGATGGCTATATACTCTTGAGGAAACTTGTGAGAAAACTGACATGTTGTGTGTGTGGCAAGAACCTCAACCTGTCAAATGGCTGGGGTTTACTAATGCTTCTGGCTTTGATAATAGTGATATGTATTTGTGGCTGATGTTGGGTCAGTAAATTAACATATAGTTTGGTTTGCAAAATTATAGTGGTGAAATCGACCTGAGGATGTTTATTTCCTCGCCCACATTTGTTACAGGGTCAGCAATGTCCCTGAGCTGGGGCTTACTAATGCTTCTGGCGAAGAGAAGGGTGCCCAGCATATTCAGACGAAGCCACAGGAATCATGCATTTCCTTTTTTAGGAAAGAAAAAACAGGTATCATGCATTCCAGTTCAGGTTTTTAGCTCACTAAATGCGAATGAATTTCTATGAATCAAATTCTGGGTTGATGGAGCTGGTGTGTGTTTGCATTTGGTTTGCCATCCTTTTGTAATGCTTCTTGGGATACTTTCTATGAATGCCCAGTGTATATACTATCTTTGGCCTTTTAAGGATAGTTCTTTTTGGATACATCTTCTTGAGTGAGTTAAAAACATATCCCAACTTTATCAAAGGGCAACAAACTTTCTTATGATTGTAATAATTATTATGCCCATGAGAAATCAAAATAAGCATCTTTTAGCTCCAGTTTGTTCAGTTTATGTCTTCTGTATCAAGCATGGCCATTATATTTCATGAATCCACCAGGATAATGTTTTCTAGGCTATGCAATACTCAAAAAACTGTATAGTATCTTTTCATCTAAATGAACAAGTGGTATTTTGTACCCAGTAGGTCAACTTGTCTTTTCATCTATATGAACATATCTTGTATCCAGTAGATCAACTACATAATATCTTTTCACTGTATTGTTTGAATAAATCCTCCAAAATGCATACACTGCACCAATGAATCTTGGTATTTTTTAAATACTTTCAGTTGATTCAAAACGAAATAATTAAGATAAATGAGCTCTACTCCATACTTGAGAGAGTATGCGATTTCAGTTCGAATTCCAAGCCCTGTACCCCTTACTTCTAGAAATCTACTGCTATCTTAAATGTAGATGATGACAAAAACAATGGTTAGATGTGCTGAATGCTTGTAATAAAGAAATGGGAAGAGTAGGAATAGGGAAGGAAAAGAATTATTCCATGCACAGAAACATATGCATATCTCAATGATTTAGCAACTTTCCTCGATCAGATGTCCCGCTACCAGGATTCGAGTAAAGTCTGTTCATATCTCAATGGTACTTACTAGTCTCTTGTATATAGAATCATCATGGCCCACTTAATTATGCCTCTTTTTCAGGCACATCCCTGGTAAAAGAAACATATGCGAGTGGATGCTACGAAGAAGTTTCAGAACACACCATCTGAAATGATACAATGTTTCTTTTTCTTCCTACTGACTACAAAATGGCATCGCCCCATCTTGCGCGTGGACCTTGCAAGAATGTTGACAAATCATCTTATGTCTACAGCCCTGCAAGTCATCTTGTGTTTGAGTTTCCTAGATGATTTATGCATGCGCATGTGCCCACATGTAAACTCGAAGTAGTTGTAGAGCTACGTACTACTCACTCCGTCCCAAAATGTAAGATGTTTTTTGACACTATAAGTGAGCTTCAGACCATATTATTTGAGGTTGTGTATGATCTGGATATATTTGTGTATATGTGGCTTCTACCCCTGGAACTCTGCCACGCATTCGAGCTGTTGTGGTCGGTTTATCAAATCCTGTCATCAGATAATTTTATTAATTTGTATGAGTTCTTCCTGTGAAATGTGATGTCTGGCACTCATGCTTTTCAAAATATTTGCACTAATTTTTCATGTGCATTGTGATGCCAACCTTGGTACTACACGCCCTTGTCCCCAATGATGGTAAGTTTGATGTAGAGCGAATGGGTGCAGCGGCATTTGCTTGATTCGTGCTGCATCAGGTTAGATTAGAAGCAGATTTGAATCCAAGAACACACTGATTGTCACTGCCCAAGATTTTGGTATCTAAGGAATCTGAAACCAAAAACTCTCTGACAGCAACACTCCGATTCCAAGACAGTTGTTACAGTGGGATAGCATGGTCAGAACACAGGATAGCATGTAATTATACGAAGCCTGAAACGAGCGCAAGAAGCAGCAGCAGCCAAACCTCTAGGACGAGGTGAAGTTGGTGCCCTGCCCATGATGCCAGCCAAGTCTGAAGCTACTACCACAGCCACAAGACAAGACGATTGCTTCCGCTCCATGGTGCACCAAATGTGCATAGAAGCCTCATCTTGTTCAGTACAATTGGACAGCAACTCACATTTCATTTTCCTCAAAACCAACTTGCAACATTTAGTTGAAGAACCTAGTAAAAATCAAATCAGCGGCACAGAAATGAATTCTGGATCTCTGTTTGGGTCACGGAATTCAGTTCTTACGACCAGCGAGCAAGCCCAATCGTCAGCAGGCGTTCAGCTACTCCCATAAAATTCAGTAACGATGCAGTACTACATGCAGGTAGTAACACGATTTGAACAACTAAAATACAAATGGCCAGACATTTCAGAAGAGTAGACAAGCAAACATCGGCCAGACCATCACCGATACAGACATAGTACCACCACTTCAGTTCATAGATAGATATCGGTTTGCCAAAAGCAGCAACTTCAGTACAACCAACGAGCCAACAAAGCGTTGGCAATCACCCAGCATACGTACTACTACACCACTACTTTGCAGAGAGATAAGATACAGAGACCAACTAGAGGGGACGGGCGCATCATCAGTCTAGGAGGAGGTGAACTTGGTGACGGCCTTGATACTTGAGAGAGTACGTGATTCAGTTCGAATTCCAAGCCTTAACCCCTTCCTTCTAGAAATTTACTGCTATCTTAAATGTAGATGATGACAAAAACAATGGTTAGATGTGCTGAATGCTTGTAGGTAAGTTTGATATATGAGCGAATGGGTGGGGCAGCATTTGTTTGATTGATTCATGCTGCAGCAGGTTATATTAGAACCAGATTTGAATCCAAGAACACACTAATCGCAACTGCACAAGACTTGGTATCTAAGGAATCTGAAACCAAAAACTCTCTGACATCAACACTCCAATTCCAGCACAGGGATAACATGGTCAGAACAAGTCAGCATGTAATCCTTCAGAACAAGTGTCTAACCTCCGAAGCAGCAAGGCAGTACAATTGGACAGTAACTCACATTTCACTTTCCTCAAAAACAACTTGCATTTGCCATTCAGTTCCAAGTACTACCCAGTACTGTAAAAATCAAATCACAAACACAGAAATGCACCATCATTTCTAAATCATCACAGAATTCGGTTCTTCCGAGCCAACCGAAGTGTCAACGGGCATTCAGCAACAGAACTCCCATAAATTAACAGTGATGTAGCACTACTCACAGATAGTAACACGATGTAAGCAACCAAAATTCAGTTTCAGAAGAGTAGACAAGCAAACATCAGCCAGACCATCACTGACACAGGTATAGTACCACCACAACTTCAGTTCTAGATAGATATCAGCTTGTCAAAAGCAGAAGCTTCGGTCCTCACAACCAACGAGGAACGAGCCAACGAAGCGTTGGCAATCACCCAGCACAGACTACCAGCACTACTTGCAGAGAGATAAGCAGAGTTAACAGAGATGCAGATACAGAGACCAACTAGAGGCGACGGACGCATCATCAGTTCATCAGTCTAGGAGGAGGTGAACTTGGTGACGGCCTTGGTGCCCTCGGAGACGGCGTGCTTGGCGAGCTCGCCGGGGAGGACGAGGCGGACGGAGGTCTGGATCTCCCTGGACGTGATGGTGGGCTTCTTGTTGTACCTCGCGAGCTTGGCCGACTCCCCGGCGAGCTTCTCGAAGATGTCGTTGATGAAGGAGTTCATGATGGACATGGCCTTGGAGGAGATGCCGATGTCGGGGTGCACCTGCTTCAGCACCTTGAAGATGTAGATCTTGTACGTCTCCACGCCCTTCTTGGCCTTGCTGCCCTTCTTCCTGCCCCGGGTCTTCCCCTCGCCGCCGGCCTCCTTGGACGCCGTCTTGCCCGCCGGCAGCCGCTTCTCGGCCTTGGGCTTCTTGCCCGCCGGGGCCTTCTCCGCCGCCTTCTCGACCTTGCTCTCGGCGGCCGGCTTCTTGTCCGCCTTGGGGGCCATGGCTGCTGCTGCTGCTTCGGAGGTAGGAGAGGGGTGAGGTGTTTGGCTGGGAGGTGGGGAATTGGTGATGGGAACAGAGGCGGGGGTGGGGAGGGTATATAGCGGGGAGGAGGTGCGCGCTGATTGGTGGAGACGCCGGTGCCTCGGATCGATGACGTGGACGGGATGGTAGGCAACAGGAAACCAGCCGCGGCTGGCGGGAATTTTGGAATTTTTCCGCGGGGTGCTGCACCGTCCGGTTTGGGGGCGACTAAAATTGATTCACAGCGAGTTGTTACTGGGCTGAAGTTTTTTTTTTAATTAATAACCATGTATATTTTTTTTCATAAAGCAACAATGCTACTCCAAGGCTGGGTTTCCTGTTCAGTACAATTGATCCACGTTGATACAACAAGAGAGCACGAGATAATATAATTGTGCTGAAATTTTGCAGAAGATACTCCAAATAAATGAAAAATGGTGCTCAGCCTATGGAGGCCCTTGTAGATGCCAACGAAACTGCTCACCACGAGAAACCCAGCAACGCCAAGGCATGCACCGGAGATCTATCGGATCCGGAATGCACCATCGCATATGGGCTTTCCGAGTCAGTGGACAAGGCCGGCATAAGCACCATAGCCCTCGTCTTTGTGACGAGTCGACAGGGGATTTTCCCATGCTTCCCATCCTCCGCATCAAACCAAACTAGTCTTTACCTGCTAGGTTGTGCGCCTTCTGCGAGCCATCCTCCGCATAAGCACCATATTTTTCCCGGCATGCTCCACTTATATCTTACAAAAAAGGTGTCTATTATTTTATTTTGCAAAAAATTTGTAAGCTAAAAGATGTAAATTGTTTTTGAAAACTCTTGGATTTTAAAACGGCTGCAAATTTAAAAACCTTATATTTTCAAAAGTATTCTAAATTTCTAAAAATATACATGGATTTTAAAAAAATCACAAAATTTAAATAAAGCTCAAAATTTTAAAATTTCCCACGAAATTTAATAATTTTCATGAACTGTAAGAATATTCAAAAATTTGTAAATATTCATGAATCTCCAAATATGTTCTGGGATTTTTTTTAAATGTGCACAGTTTTTTACAATATTCGAATTTTTAATAAATCTTCATGAATTAAAATATATAAAAAGTAAATTAAAAATCGAGAAGAGAAGAAAAATAAAAAAAGGAAATAACAAAAACTAGGACAGACACCTTTAGTGGCGGGTAGCGGGCTCCAGGGACCTCCATAGCCCCCTACGGACTAGGAGGGTCCAAATCTAGGGAGCTTAGTATCTTAATTAATTAATATATATTTCATTAATTTTATTTACCTCGTATAAGAAAATAGAAAGAAAGGAACGAATATTTTATGAGTAGTTCAATGACTTAGATATAACTCGTTAGGAAGCAAAGTCTCCCACAAGAAAACTTCCCCTTCATTAAGTCGCAGAATTCAACCCTTGGTTAGCAACACCGAAACTAGAGCATGTCGAAGACAAGCAAGAACAATCACTCAGGACCCCAAACCGGCACGGTTGAACGAGCATACCAGGGCGCGTCGAGAGACTCAGATCAATCAACAAAATTTTTTTCCCACGGTGTCACTGGAATATAATCCCTTTTCATAAAACAAAACTGAATTTAGCAAAGGAGGACAGTAGGATTTTGAATTCATGTAGATCTCTGCCTAGCTTCTACGGTCATATGGTTGTAAGTTGGCCAAATATTACACACTTAATACCATATGCTACCTTTTTTTTTTGCAGGTAGTATATGCTAGCTATTTTATCCATCAGGTTTGGCCAAAGAATAACTTAGACCGACTATGTTGTTCGCCAAAGAATAACTTTCGGCAATAGGATTTGACACTTGAGCCGTGACCCTGAAGTGCGCGGTGATCGGCCCTCGTCACTCTCTAGTTATAACTGAAATTGGAGAGGAGTTGGACAGTCTGATGGAACTCATATAATGCTAATCCTAGCAGCCTGATGGATAATAGTGATGTTTAACTGAAGGTGTGCAAGGGGAGCAACTTCGCTGAGGGTTTGTCATGGGGGTGCTGCAAGGGGTGTTGGCATGTTCCTTGACTCACTCGAATCATCTCAGCCGTTGCCTAACTGAAGGTGTGCTGCTACAGCTAACTGAAGATGAAGACAGATTCACAGTTCCTGCCACTATCATTTGAGAAATAAAGTCTTGTTGCTGTAAAAGAAATTCTGTAATTGCACTCCATATCGAAAGTTCTAGCTCAACAAACAAGCAGAGAGAGAAATGATAATTCAAGTAACGATCTCCTCGATGAGGCAGCGGCGTCTCTTGCCGCCGATCTCGACGAGCATGGCCAGCAGGGCCTCGCACACCTGGGTGGCGTCGGCCTCGGCCCGGCGCCTGCTCCGTGTCGAGAACACCAGCCACGCGTGGTCCAGCCTCCGCTCGGGCCGCACCACCACGGACCCCGGCACCTCAGCGTCGCGCCGCGTCACTAGGCCGTCGCTGCTCTCCCCGTACCGCAGCCGCAGGTGGAGCGCGGTGACCGCCATCGCGGCCGACACCGGCATCACCACGGGCAGCTTCAGAGAAGCGAGCAATGACTCTGCATACTCGGACAGGAAGCGTGGCAGGGGTGCCACCGCGAGCAGCGGGAGGAGCTCGGCCTGGGCGATGCGGGTCAGCGTCGCGAGCACCGTCGGTGCAGTGCTGGCCTCCGTGTGGAAGGAGATGATCGGCAGCTCGTCCACCGGGAGCCTGTGCCTGGAAATGAAGTCCTTTCTCTTGTCGTACGTGAGATCCTCCAGAGCTCTCATGTCGCCCTGCGTTCGTCCACTTGTTAGGAAATATGCATGATATGAAATGTAATGAAATGAAGGGAACACAGACAGACCTTGATAAGTTTGCACACTATCAGTTCCATGATCCTCCTCGTCTCCCTGTCAGCGATCTGGCCTTCTCGAAGGATGTCGGAAGCCACTGGGGTGCCTCCATACGGGCTCTGAACCAGTGCCAGACCGGCAACCTTGCCCTTGAGCTCGGACCAGTACAACGAGAGTGCGGCAGCCGCATCGACTCCGCCCTTGCTATGTCCGAGGAGCAAAACCTGTTTGCCAGATCCCCAGTAGAGCTCCTCGATGTATAGTTTCAGTTCCCGTGCATTTTTCTCCACTGATGCCTGAACAAAATGGAAGGTAAGTGCAGACCTACAGGGGGTGACAGAACGAAACACAAACTTGTAAAGTATACACTGCAGAAAATACGAGGAAGATATGAGAATCAAAGAGACGGACATTCCTTGGTTTACGGCACATGCACAACACGAAACAAATATAGGTCGACAAACTAGAAAGATCTTGTATGCCACCCTGTTGAGCTGAATTACCTCACTATGAATCTTTGCAATATGGCAAGTAAGCCCCATCCTTGAAAAGAATCTTTTAGTGTTGAGAAAGTAAAGTGGACTGTGGTTGCTAAAAAGGCCTGCATAGAGGAACGCTGCGAGTCACCATCAAGCTACGACGACATAATAAGGTTATCTGTGAAAACTGAGAAAGATGTCTCACCAGGGATGAGCAAGTAAACCAGTGTATCAGGCAGGTAATGCATGCCATTTCTGAAAAAACACAACGCAATGCAAAAGAATAACTGAATTATACTCCTACTAAACACTATGCCATTTCCTTATTAACTGACACTTCACTAGGCAGGGAAAACAGTTCACCTGACATCATGCAAAAGCTCCTGAAAGCGAGATGTGCCATCAACTGAATAAAGCGACATTTGAGTTCTTTGCAACCACCCTATATCTTCAGAAGAGCCTTGTAATGTTGTCCAGAAACGGTGCAAGGACCTGTGAGCATGCACCAGATCTTAGCAACCATCTGCGAACAGAAGTTTCACTGAATGGACTTGAGCACTTGGATCAACACAAAGAAGTTGGAAGTCAGGAAAAGGTAACCAACCTGGTTAGTTTGGTATTAATCTCATTTACAAAGAGACTGCACAGCCCTCGCAAATGGAGTGCCAATCTTTCCCCCAATCTATAGCCACGCAAAATATAGGATGACCAGCTAGCATATGATCTGATAGCACAAAATTGCAAAGTGGACGTGAGAAACAGCATTGATCAAAACACATGGTTAGCTAGTGTGATAAGAAATATTACTATATGCAAGCATTAACTTTAACTTATTAAAGAAGGCACAGGAATACTAAACCTTTGACAAATTTCGGATACGCCATTTCTGAAAATTGTGATCTCAGATATCCTATGTGCAGCCTGTTCTTCTGTAGTACTACTAATGGATAACTCTTCTGTGGTATTGCTAATGGACAACGCAGAACTCTGTCCATGAACATATCTTCCAGTGTCAGGCAATGATCCTCCATAGTAAGCAGAGAATTGGACTTCATGCCGTTGAGGAATCCAATCAATGCACCCAAACACATTTTCTATGAAGAAAAAAAAATACCAGCACATAAAAATAAAGGAAAACAACTCAACAGAAACAACACTGTACAGAAAACTCCCATCTTGATCAGATTTCTTCTAGAGTGGATGAAACACATTCTTGCTAGTATCTAGTACCTAAGTATCTAAGAAACAAAGTCATATGCCAGAATAAGTTTGCTCTAGAGAAGGTTAACTGACAAAACGGTGATTCAGAATCAACAAATAAACAAGACAGCAATGTGTACTGTACTATCAGCAAGTCTGTTTCCCTGATGATTTAAATCGATCAAAACATTGTAGGCTGAGCTTGGTACCTATGAATTGTGTCAAGTGTTGTCGTAACTGCCAAGCAAGGTTTAGGATGCGCTCAAAATAGTCCTCCATTTGAGTTCCAGATAGCGAATAATGGCGAGCATATCACTCTTGCTGATTCTCTTTCGCCCTAGAAAACAGGATCGTATCAGCAAGTCAGCATGTACTAGCAGAGGAGGGTGTGTGCCGTTGACACGATATCATCGCTCCTTATACAGTCATAGCATCAGGCAAGGCGTCTTTAATAGCAACAATCCTAGGTAGTCTAAAGTAGAGTGGTAATACTGGTGCTCTGGTGCTCTGTTTTTCTCTTGAAGGTTCTAGCACATACATAATTCAGAATTAGAGTGCCAAAAGCTTAGAGTCGCATGTTGACACGAAATCAATCTACTGCAATTTTAGTGAAACGGCATTCCTCGTGGTCATACTAATGGACTCGTAACGATTTAGCGAGGAAGGAAGTCATTTTTCCATTCCGCAAGAAAAACATTACCATTTCAGCGGGAAAGTAGCCCCTTTCATAGTGCCGACACTAGTTGCACTTCAGGCTTTTTTGTCGTGGTTTTCTACTGCCACATAACTCGGCAAGAACACCAAAAGATTACAGCTGAATGAAGCAGATAAACCATAGCAGGCAACACCATGAAGGACTGAATGCTCTGTATACTGCCCACGCGAGCTCGAAAAGAATTCACGCCAGTGAACAATGCATTCGATTTGTGGTAGCTAATGGGAAAGGAATCCGTTCTTCTCCCCGGAGAAGAAAAAAAAACTCTGCCGTTTCAGCAGCAAGGCTACCCCTTTGCTGCTGCGCCCAGTAGACCAAAGAGCTGAACGGCAGGGCTAGGATCTCTCTGTCTCTCTCGGGGGAATTCCGTCGAGCACGGGGAGCGCACCCCATAGCCCGCACACCAAGAACACGTACCTTACCGCGGAGAGACTCTTGGCAGGCAGGTCGCCACTTTCCTTGGGACTCCTCCTTCCGTTCAGTTGAGGGCGATCAGATCACGACGCCCTCGTCCACATTTTTGCTGGCGCGAGAGGAGGGGGATGGGCGCGCGCGCGGGCGGGCGGGCGGCAAAGTCAAAAGCGAACTCAAGGCGATCCGGGAGCGGGGAAGGAGTGGGGCTCCCTTATCCGGTGACGCGAGGCGGGCAGACGGGGCGGGCGCGCATGGCCGCCGCGTGGGCTGCGCACTCGCGCCTTCGCCCGTCACGCATGGCGGCATGGGCTGGGGGCGGCGCGCCAGTATTTCTGGAGCGCGGTCACCGAGGCCGGTGGCCGGTCGGCCGGTCGCACGCAAACGCAAGCCCCTATCCACTGCACCCATCCCATTCACCGCTCTCGAAGACTTTCGGCAGGCCCTACCTGTTCCCTTCCAAAGGATTATATAAGTACGGGAAGGAGCTTTTTTTTTTCTTACTCCCGTTTGAATTGGTGTAAATTTTGCAGTACTTCCTCCGTCCGAAAATACTTGTCCTGAAAATGGTTGTATCTAGATTTATTTTAGTTATAAATACATCCATTTTATTCATTTTTAGAACAAGTATTTCTGGACCGAGGAAGTACTACCTCCGTCCTGGTTTATTAGTCCTCATTGTATTCTGTGCCAAATTTTGAACACCAATTTAACTAACAAAATGTTCATGCGTGTCATAAAAATGTATATCATTGAAAACTATTTCAAATATGAATCTAACGATATAATTTTTGTTGACATGCATTAACATTTTGCGAGTTAACTATTTGATCAAAATTTGTCACAAATTATAAAGAGGACCAATAAATCAGGACGGATGTAGTATGTATTTAGCTCAACGTTAGGCATTTTATACAAACTTTTTAATTTGAGGTCGCCTAACTAAACCTTAGGTTTCTTAAAAATATATGGTTTTTATCGTAAGCGTCTAGTAATCGTTTAGAAAGTTTCAGACTCCTTCGTTTCAAGATCTCTTTACGCAGTTCATGTGGGATCTTAAATGGCAAGTAAATCCTACTTTTTCACTCAGGTTTTCCTGCTTTTACAATCTCGCAAAGCAAAGGAGTTTTCTTTTCAAAGTATCATATCTATTATAAAAGTTCATTAGAAATATAAATCATCCCTGAAATAATAAGAATTACATCGTGGTTCTTCGACCATCGAACAACCACTACAACCGCTAAAATGAGCTGTTTGTCGCCCCTCCCTTACCGGAGCCGGCCTGATCTTGTCCATGCCAATTGGGAAGTCTTCGTGCACATGCCCTAAAAGGACCAATGCCTTGGAGCCATAATCATCGCCATTGAAGAACCCTTGAAACATTCTTAAGTGAATGAAGCCAGATTTTGTCTCCATGCCCAGTGAAAAATCCAAGCCTCGCGCCGCACCAAGGAGACAATAGGAATTTATGTCGGAGCTCCGCCGAATTTGTCCCGATGGAAGAACTCAAGGAGGGTCCAAACTCGAAAGGACTGCAAAACTCTGACCTAAACTACTAGCCTGAGCCGAGGCACTAAGATTTCCCTCCCCACCACCAACCGCCGGAGCGGCAGGCGAAGGGGAGACGAATCCATGTGCTTGCCAACGGAGCCTAGAGGGGACGAGTTCTTTGCCCTAGCACCCCTTTCACGAGAGCGGGAGGAAAATAGTTTTTTTCAGTATCCCAAAGGAACTTTATTGATTCAAAAACAAAGACATGATTCCGATCAATAGCTTCATCCTGGTCATGTTTCAGAAGTTCGCCAGCCTGGAGCGAGGTCGACGATGCTTCTCCATGGCGTGTTGATTTCACACCATCGTGGATGCATGGTAATAGAAAAGAGAGGGGAGGGGGTGGCGAGGGGTTTGGATGACATAGGCATGCAGTCCATGAGAGAGAGGATTTGTAGCACGCATGGAACGGGGTACGCAAATTTGCGGCTGCCCAATTGCCTCGTGATTCAGAAATTGGTTTGCCTTTTGCATGTCCTTTAGGCCTTAATCACTATAGATAGGGTCCATATGCATAGTTATTCACAACTCCACCAATCCCACCTCCCATGTTTTTTCTTTTGTCTTTTAATTTTAAATCTCCTTTATCTTTTTGAATGATAAATCCAATATAGTATTCGTTTTCACATTCGTGTTGCTTGTGTCGAGGGATTTGATATAAGACAATATGTTTTGACATGTTTTAAAATTTTGTGTAAGTTTCAATAGCCAAAATTTCATATGCACCGATGAAGAAAGCACCAAGTTTCAGCAACCAAAAAAAAAAAACGTGCAGGGAATCACCAAGTTTCTTTTGCTTTTAGGGATCTTGAAACTTGGTAAATCTTGGTCATGAAATATGAAACGTGCACAGAATCACCACCGCCGTCACAGCCATCAGCTAGCTATCTCATCACCACCGCTCGAGATAATTACAACTACAGTACCTGTACTATCTGGCACGTAACAAGATGGTCCTGGCACTCGTTAGTTGCTCCAGTACGGTCCTCATATACGCAGATACGCTCCAAAATGGTCATGTGTACCTATCTCATACGAACCTGGCTACTCTGCTCGTACGCGCGAGGCCCAGACCGCGCGCAGACTGGTCGAGCCGAACTGCTTAAACCAGAGGGGAGGCGCACTGGTAGGCCAAAATTCCCCATTCCCTCCCCAACCTAAACCCCAAATTCCTCTCCTCTCCTCTCGATAGCATGACGGAGAGCCCCGTTTACGGCGCGGGCAGAAGCGTCGGCTCCCCCGTCAGCCGCGGCAAGGTTGGGCGTCGCACCCGCGGCGCCGGCGGTGCTATCGGTGGCTGGTGGTGTGGCGCCGCGGCGACGGCGAGCCGTGCCTCCGGCCAGAGACCGGGCGTGTGCTCCTCGCTCCCACGCTGGCGATGGACCTGCTGCAGACTCGCGCAGCCACGTGCTCTGGCGACGGCAGTTGGAGACCGGCAGTGCTGCTCGATGTCCTCGCGAAGAAGTGCCGCGTCAAGCCGACGGAGTTGGGCATGGAGGACGCCAGCCCGCCGTCATTACGTGCACACATCTCTTACACACTTGGATCTGCAGCAGCGTGGATACACTGGGCCTGCCGAGGCCGACGGCTCAATCTGTATTACGTACTATAGTAGTGAATTAGGATGTCACTATGTCAAGTGGAAGAGGAAAATTGCCAAACTGGCATGCTATGTAATGAAATTTGTATGCTACCTTTTCCTGGGAAGTTGCATCCTATGTAAATATGGCCAGTTATGTAATCAAGTTGAACTGGGATGTTATGTAATGAAGTTTGGTAGCTTATGGATGCAATTTTGTATCTTGTGAATGTTGTATAAAATTTACTGGGAATTGCAGCAAGTTTGTCAGCTTATTACTATGCTGGAAGTCCACTAGTTGAGTACAATGCATACTGAACTTCATTTAAATCATGCATGTTTCTATGTTCTCATACAGAACAGACAAATAGCAGAAATCATATGCCATTATAACAAAAGCATTCAGTTTGACAAGGTTTGCCTGATCATTACATGATCATGAACATAACATGATTAGTCTGACCAAGATTTAACAGGTTGGTGGAAGCAAATAAAGAAGTTCTGCAACTTAACAAAAGAAAACACATAACACTTCATGTGTCAAATGCTTATATCCTCTACTTCCTAAATATATCAAACATGCTACTTTTTCTTGGTTTCTTAAAATCTGTCCTGCCCTGACTGAAGTAAGGTCTCTTTGGTTGATGTGGCTGCTCCAAAGTGCTCTGCTTTGCTTGGCATTCATCCTGCCTTTTCTCCTCACTTGCCAACCTGAGATTTCCTTCCATGGATTGTTCCTTTCCTTCCTCAGCTTGTGCTTGTGCTCTGCTCCATTCTTCTGCTTGTCTCTTTCTCTCTTCCCAATCTTGTGTCCTGGATGTATCTTGCTGCAGATTTTGCTTCTCCCATGCCTGCTGCCTTGAATTCTCACCTTGAGCAAGATAATCTTTAAAACCTCTAATTCTTTCCTGCTCATCCTCTTGCATCATAAAAAATTGCATTTCTTCTGCTCTTAGTGAATCTTCAACTTTCTTTCTCTTTTCATCTGCAATTCTTTTCTTTTCCGCAGCCTTCACTTTTTTTGCTTCCTCTGCTTGCATCTTTTTAGCTTGCAGTGCATTCCTTTTGGCCTCTGCAAGTGCCTTCTTCTCCTGCTGCTCAGCCAACCTTTTTCTCTTCCTTTCTTCAATTTATTTCCTTTTTTCTTCTGTTGCCAACTGTTTTTCTCTCAGCACAGCTTTCTTTTTCTCCTCAATCTCTAACTTTTTTGCTGCTGCCTCTTGTTTCCTTTTCTCCGCAGCTTGCAAAATCTTTTGCTCTTCCTCTCCGATCTTGTTCAAAGCTGCATCAAACTTTGCCTGATCTTCAATCTCTTTTTTTTCAGCTGCAAGTCTAAGTTTAGCCAGTGCAAGCACCTCTCTTTTTCTATGAACATTTTCTTGTGATGTTGCAGTTGTTGGCTGAACAGGGGGTTGGCTTGGGACATTTTGTTCAATAAATGCAGATGGAGGTGAAGGGCCTGAATTAGGTGGTTCTATGATCTGGCTTGCAACATTTGTCTATAATAATTTAGGAAAATTAATTAGCTTGCGGTCATGAACTAGATGGTAGTAATAAAAATTATGAAATCAATTAGATACCTCTTCCATTAATGTCGTAATGACCTCCGCCTCATAAGTAGGTGGTTGTTGTTGTAATAAACCCTCATTTTGCATGTTCTGCTCCTGATTACAAAAACCATACAAATTAGTAAGCTTCTGGCTATGTAAAAAACAATTTAACATTATGGAGGTTGTGGTCAATTATATTACTTGTGTCATGGCCTCGTATTCTTCATCGGAGGAGGAAACTTCAGGTTCTGCTCTAACTTTCTTTTTTCTTAACTTCCTCTTGGGTTTTAGGCCTAATTTGAAATCTTTGCACCCACCTATGTTATGTCCTGCAGTGCCACAATAGCTACAATGGATAACACATCCACCTCTGCCAACTTTCCTCCCTGCCCTACCCTCAGTCTCTTCTGGTTGTTGCCGTCTGTTCTTCGCCTTTCTGCCTTTTTTCTTCTTAATTTTGGGAGGAAGCACTTGTCTGCCATACATTTTTTTTCCACTCACTCACATCTTTACACGGCAAGATTATGTGCTCGTAAGCCTTGCGGTAAGTCTCAATAGAGTAACATGGGTGGACCAATGTTTCAGGTGGAATATTGTCATATCTTGCAGCTGCAACCGCATGACAACACGGAATCCCAGTTAAATCCCACCTTCTGCAAGTGCATTTGCTCAACGATATGTCCACACTGAACTGCCTGTTTTTGTCTTGCACTTCAAAAATGCCCAGTCCAGTAGGATCAGCATGACATGTGGCTGCAGCATCAATATGTCTTTGCAACCTTTTTCTCACTTTGGGACAGATGGTACCATTCCATTTCAGCACCTCCAGTTGCTTACCATAGTGTCTGCCCATCATCTGTCCTTTAATCCTCTGTATCATGGTTAATATGGGGAGTTCTCTTGCATCTAAAATATACCTATTGAATACTTCGCAATTGTTGTTCAATAGTACATCACACTTGGGGAAATCTTTTTGAAATGCCCTTACCCATGTTTTTGGATCTAACTCCTCTAACCAATCATGAGCTTCCTTACTAAGAACTAGCATTCTGTCCATGTTCTCTCTAAACTGACCATGAGTAGTACTTCTAGCACATCTCCACAATTTATTCTTTAGCGCTTCTCCTTTAAAGTTCTTTGTGAAATTCTGCCATATATGTCTCACACAATATCTATGCTCTGAATCTTTAAATAGTTCTTGCACTGCCTTAATTAAACGCTGGATGTGAATAAATTAAATTAGTGCTAAATAATTACTAATTACGAAGCATATAGTAGAATATGAAGAAATGCAACCAAACTACCAAAGCATATATTACAAGTACAAGTGACTTACTTTTTGCTTGTCAGACATGACTGTCCAAAGTGAGGTGTCCACAATGCCAAGATCTTCTTTAAGAATAGTCAAGAACCATCTCCAAGCTTCTGTGTTTTCAACTTGCACAACAGCAAAGGCCACGGGATAAATGCAATCATTAGGATCCATTCCTATTGCAGTTAACAAAACTCCACCAAACTGAGTCTTCAAATGACAACCATCTAAGAAAATTACAGGCCTACAAGCTATAAGGAATCCCCTCTTGCATGCATCAAAAGAGAAGTAACACTTCTGGAATTGACCATCATCGGCGACTTGCAACAAAAAAGTACTACCAGGATTTGACCTCCTTAACTCAGCTGCATAATCCCACAACATGTTGTACTGAGCAATATCATCACCATAAAAAATGTCAAATGCTATTTTCCTTGCTCTCCAAAGCTTCTGCCTGTGAACCTTCATGTTCCACTCTTCCTGCACCATTGCTCCTAAGCCCTTCAAAGAAATCTTATCATCTGCTCTGACCTTGTCAACATACTTTGCAGCAATGTATCTGGCAGTGAATGCTTTAACACTCCACTTCTTTGTGCATGTGTGCTCATCTTTAAATTTTTTGACCTGAATTCCCTTGGTTCTATTGTCAAACGAAGCATATAAATACCAAGGGCAACCACCATTGCACACAGCTCCAATCCTTGTCTTGTCATTCTTGGGAAATGTTATTTGCAGCCTTTCCTTACAACTATACTCCCTAATGGCCTGTCTGATCAATGCAATAGATGGGAAAACCTGCCCCACATAGAACTTGGGGTCCTTCAAATCAACTTCAGTGAAATGTTTGAAATTGAACTTAATGTCATCATCATTATCTGATTCAGGCAGATCAAGACTATCATCCTCAGAGTTAGGATCCTCTACTAGCTCCTTCCCTGTCCTTGTCCCTTTCTTCTCATCACCGACAGCTTTTGCATCCTCGTTGATCAAATCATCGTCACCATCATTGAGGTCATAGTCACTATCAATTATTTCTGGAACATAATCCAAGTCTTCGCTATCAGTTTCGCTACATAACTCCTCGTCTACCTCCGTTGTACCTCTTCTACTCCTCTTGTCCCTTCTACATTTATCCTGCTCTTCATAGGACTGATCACATCAGGTGCTTGTGTACATGGATTTGCTAACACGTCATTACATCCTCCTCCACCAGAAGCAACATCATGAACAAGATACAATATCAGGTATTTGTGCCCTTCTCTAACTAGCTTGTTAATGCATTTTGTGTCATTATTGCTTGCAATCAACCTGAGCCCATCTTCATTCACTTGCATCCCAGGCAGCAACAAATAGATTTGAATTCTTCCTGCGGTCTCATAACACACCTTCTCTACTAATTCATAAAACATCTCCATACAAGCAACACTACTGGCACAATAATCATAGCAGACCTTGCGACCATTGAGATATGACAGATTACCACCAGTGCCCATGAAAGATCCACCATGGATGAACTCAATTGTACAGAAATCAGTGCCTGCATCTGTTAAACCAACAAAAAGTTCAAATTTTAGCCATTGGACATCGAACCCTAATCATATGTGTAAACCCAAAGCAAATGTGTGCCTAAATCTCCTAAATTGTATCGCAGAACGCACCAAAACGACTTAGTAAATGACAATCGAGGTAGTAACATGCCCAATGCAGCCATGGTGATCCAATCTTCTTACCATACTTGGGTACAGGGGCACCGCTGTGCCGCCGTATAGGATCACATGCCGCCATTCACGGCGGACGACGTGTCGTCGCCGCCGTGCGAGCTCCCACCGGTACGAACGCCTCTCGTCGCCTAGATGTTGCCAATCACCTGCGCCGCCATACGTCGCTGTCGCCTGGAGGATGAGATGAAGACGAAAGGAGCAGTTGGGCTCAAACTGGACGCACTCACGTGGGCAGGGGCCGATTTACAAATTAAGAATCAGTGCGGTCGACCAGCCCGCATGATGACGTGGGGCTCGTCGAACCTGGTTCGTAGCTTGATACGTACGGGGGGACTGTTTTGGAGCGTATCTGCATATATGAGGACCGTACTGGAGCAACTCACGAGTGCCAGGACCTTCTTGTTACGTGCCAGATAGTACAGGTACTGTAGTTGTAATTATCTCCCACCGCTCTGATTGTTCCGTCCATCGCAAGCACACGCGGCAGACGGTTCACCCGTGCCAGGAGCTCTGTTGGTCATGAGAACCTCGACAACGGGTGAGAGACTCCCACAACTTTCTTCATCCCCGTGAACGGTTGACGGAGCAGAACGGCAGCTTCGTCGACGCGGAAGTGCGCGGCGCCGCGCATGGGCATGGATTCAACGTCCAGCGGGGCTTCTGGGGCCATGCCGAGTCGTCGACAATGAAAATGATCGAGCGAAAAGGTGATGAACGCTCGCTCGCTAGCTTATTACACGTACACGTGAGCTAGCTTCTTCTTTGTAAATTTAAAAAGGAACGGATCAACATCAGCTCGCTTAGATTAGCCGTTAGTTATCTAGCTAGCTACTCCATCCGTTTCGAAATACTTGTCTTAAAAATCGCTGTATCTAGACTTGTTTTAGTTCTAAATACAACCATTTCTAAGACAAGTATTTCCGAACGAAGGGAGTAGCTTACAAGAGAGGATTAGGAAAGTTTCCCCTCTTGTAATTGACATGATTATAGTTCACCAAACCACTAAATTTTAGAGATAAAAATCCAAACGATTCATCTAGTAAAGTACTCCTTCTGTTCCAAATTACTCGTCGCAGAAATGAATGTATCTAGAACTAAAATACATCTAGATATATCCATACCCGCGACAAGTAAGGCATGACTCCATGTATACAGGACAACTGATGTCAGTGGAGATTCCACCGAATTCAAAACTTCTAAATACTTTGTAGCTCAAACTGCATATTTGAGTGAAAAATCGTTTTCACATAAGATTCGTCGCGACGAGACCTTCAAAACTCATATGAAAACGATATGTTTCGATAACTTTTGGGAGGGTCAAAAGTTACAAGAGCTAGGCTAATTAAGTTATCACGTCTGTGGTAGATAAGTTACCATCATGAATGGACACAGAAATTAACGGGGCATAGAAAATGGTTCCTCCAACCTTCTCCCACATGGATATATACATACCTGTACTAGAGGACAAAAAAGTTGATGTCATCCTAGATTCTTCTATTTCGAAACTTCAAAATTTTTTGTAGCTCAAACCGTTGGTCCGATCGAAAAGTCATTTTAGCATAAAAGCAACAATGCGCCGAGACCTTCGAAACTAAATCTCATGTTGGTATGTTGCGATAACTTTTTTCGGTAAAAAATTTACTAGGCCTAAGCTAACTAAGTTATCAGTTTTGTTGTGTATATATCACCATGCTATTTACACATGAGTTATCAAGGGTGTTTTTTCAGCAACGAAACTACTCCACGCACGACGTTTAGTGAACGATCTCTGGAAGACAAAGCAATCAAATTGCTGGAGTTGTACTTTGTCTATTCGTGGATGGTGTGATCGATAGGGTCGTCCACAGATCGGGGGAAGGCTATCTTATGCATAACATCGATCTTTCGACAATCCCCTCACTCCTCCTGGTCAAAAAGTTATCACAGCTAGACTAAGTAAATTATCAACTCAGTTGTATGTATATTATGTTACTATTTACATCAGTTATCAGGGGGGTCAACAATTTTACACCGGATTAAAAAGTTACCACGACTGGGCTAAGTAAGTTATCATCTATTGTGCGTATATTACCATGCTTTTTTTAGTACACAGAAGCTACCGATGTATGATGTTGAACAACTTTTATCCTAAGGGTATGTTTTGTCAACAACATATCCCGGGGTCGAAAGTTACCATGGTGTTACATAGAAGTTGCCGTAAAGATTTCATTACACATTTTCCCTCAACACATCTCTTTCACCAAGCCCGCCTTTGATACAATGCTATACAATGCACAGATATTTCAGCGTGATTCACATGTCTATAAATTAGATCTCAATTAGTAAACTCAGACAAATGATTAAATATTCTAGTGGTTATCTTACTCAATCCTCAGCGGAAAGGTTGAGGGTTCTCCCACCTATGACGATCCTTTTACCGCAGAAAGACATACGATCCCTTTGTCCTTAAATGGAAAAAATCAGGCGTGTATCTTTCTCCTTAAATGAGAATTGAAAACCATTCTTAAATCATGAAAAATAAACTTTCTGCTTTAATGTGAATTGAAAACCGTCCTTAAATCACAGGAAGAAATCTTTCTGCTTTAATGAGAATTGGAACCATCCTTAAATCATGGGAGAAGATCGGTCGTAATTCTGGGCGTGGTTGATAAGGGCGAGCAGAAAAGTCGAAGGCGGGATCATGAGTGGGATCGAATAGTTACTCGGATCCATAGATTAACTCATGCGGTTCAAAATTTAGTTTTTTCGCTATTGTTTAATAAAGGACGTCAAAGTTAAAAAAAAGTACAATTTGTACGAGTAGTTTTCTTTTGGGGATATGTTTCTACTAACTAAACGGCCTTAGAGGTTCAAAAAGTCACTTTGATGGACGGGTGCATTGAAGTCCCATATTTTGAACAGTGCCAAAATGATATTTTAAAGTTTTGAAAAAATCTAAAAAAAACTCCACATGTTCATATGAATGTATGTTACACATGTGAAGATTATGATGCTGAAACAAGTAACCATGCGAGTTACACACTGAATGACAGAATCGTGATTTTGAAAAGATAAGCAGTGCATGTATTATTCACTATTTAGATATCGTCATTTCCTATTTTTGCATAGCTCACATGCTTACTTATTTCACTTTACGCATGTGTAATATCCATCCACATCCATATGATCATGTAGAATTCTCTTCGGAATTTTTTCAAAATTTCAAATGTGATTTAAAATTATTTAAAATAAAGTCCTCCAATGCAACCATGTTCCAAAAATCCACTCTCCTAGAGGCTGTCGGTACTCTGCAGGTACTACTGGTGGTGAGCACTTGGCTAGCTAGTCGAAAAAGCCCACAGAGTCACTCGTCGTACGCCACACACCCCAGACACAAGCCCGCCCAGCGCCCACGCCGCCCGCCCGCCCGCCATGTCGTCCGCCGCGCCCGCGCCGGCGCCGGAGGAGCAGCCGCCGCGCCCGGTGCGCTTCGGCATCATGGGATGCGCCTCCATCGCGCGCAAGCTCGCGCGGGCCATGCTGCTGGCCGCGCCCGCCGCCGCCGTGGCCGCCGTCGGCAGCCGCTCCGAGGCCAAGGCGCGCCTCTTCGCTGCCGACAACGGCCTCCCCGCGGCCGCGCGCCTGCACGGCTCCTACGAGGCGCTCCTGGACGACCCGGCCGTCGACGCCGTATACCTGCCGCTGCCCACCAGCCTCCACGTGCAGTGGGCCACCGCCGCCGCCGCGCGGGGCAAGCACGTGCTCCTCGAGAAGCCCACCGCGCTCTGCGCCTCCGACCTCGACGCCATCCTCGCCGCCTGCGAGGCCAGCGGCGTCCAGTTCATGGACTCCACCATGTGGATGCACCACCCCCGCACCGCCAAGATGCGCGAGCTCCTCCCCGCCGACGTCGGCGACGTCAGAGTTGTGAGTTCTTCAAGCTGAATTTCTTGCTGTAATTTTTGTTCTCTGTAACTATCTAGATAAATACTATTCGATTGTTGATGTGGTCCATTGCATTTGTGTTCTAGCCGGCCTAGATGGAGATACATTACCAATAATTTGTGGATCTTGTCAGGTTGACTTACTATTGTAGTGCATCTGCTTAAGCGTCAAAAGATTCTCTAGTGAACTCTGAACTAACTGCAGTTTGTCGTTGCATCCAGCCAGCAGTGGCTAGTTAATTGCCCTTTGGTAGCCAAAAAACTTCTTTTTTTACAGTCAAAACAGAGCTCATTTTATTCATCATGCAGCAGTGCACGATCGTTCTGAATACACCTTAAAGGAAGGCTAGAGGTGTGACATGCCACACACCAGAATTACAACCATTAACATGATGCTAAGCACATAAGTTTGCCTCCCTCGGGGTCAGTAGGACAGATCAAACTCCTGGAAGGATAAAATGAGCTCATCAATCTGACTGAGAATGCCCATGATTTCTGACCTCTGTTTCTTCCGAGACTTCCACATACTAACCAGCACTTGGCAATCAGTTTCAACATTGATCTGCTGCCACCCTTCTCTGGCTGCAATTGTTACCCCATCTCTGAAAGCAAGTGTTTCCGCTGTTGAGTGATTTTGAACATTTTCGTATCCCCTTCCAGCAGCAAGCACAAACTCACCATCAAACCTTCTCCCAACCATCACTGAAGCAGCACAACATGATACTTTAGTATGCTTGGAATCTCTGCTACTGAATTTGGTTTGTGTGGTGACTTTGCCTATTGAAGAATGCCGAATTTCTGTCTGACATAGTGGTGGAAGATAAAAGGATTTAGTTCCAAAGTGTATGCGTGAGGGAATATCACTTGGTCAGCAAAATTACATTGTAAAGTACTAATCTCATTTGTCTATAGCTTCATAATGTTCTTACACTTCTTTGCAACAATTCTTCTAAAAAGTAAAAACTATATGAATATACGATCTGGTATGGAGAGCCAATTCATTGTTCGCTACTGGAGCAAATGTTTACTGACAATGATCAACCCTATACTGACAACACATGTCACGATAAAATTTGAAATTAGGATGTTCACATAACAGAGGAAAAAGACAAATTTCAGTTTGCAGAAACCAAGGACATGGAAAAGAAAAGAGATGAAAACTTCATTCGGCAAGATTCGACAACTACCTTTATATAGTTGCCAAATTGACAATGGGGAATGTGCAGCGAATCATATTGTGTTTCTAGCACCTGATACCATCATCTTAGTTGAGATATAGGTTTTGTTCGATTGTTTCCTTCCGTCAAACTATCCGTATGCCATTTTCTCGTCGAATCCTATGTACAAAATAATCAATGAAGCTGTTATTAAGCACGGTACGTCATCTAGCTTTTGATATCTCAGTTGTCTAATTATTGAGCACAGTGAAGATGAATGACATTTTGTTACTAGCAATTGGAACTACGGAAACACCTCAGACGAACCTGTCATCGTGTAGTACCTCAAAACAATTTTGTGACACCATTAGTAATAATTTAATATGACATCTACCCATCCTTGCTTAGTTTACTTCAAGGGACAGCGATGTCTTGTTTCTTGGACTTCTCTCTTGATTGAGCTGTAGATTTTGTTCATCCTGCGTTGTCCTCTAGAATTCCTTGAAAGTCCTTATCATGATTGGCTAATACAAATATTACAGTGACCCGGTATAAGCATGGTTCCACAATCTCTGTTTGCACTCTCTAGCAGTGTGATGTTTCCTTTCTTGATATGAGTATAGCTTCACAACTGTTTGCGTTCACTTAATTTGGGCACTTCTATAAACCATTGTTTTTTCTTCTGTTGCTTCAGATAAACAGTCTGTTCAGCTTCCGAGCAAACGAAGATTTCCTCCAGAATGACATCAGGGTAAAGCCAGACCTCGACGCCCTGGGCGTACTCGGCGATGCCGGGTGGTACTGCATCCGCGCGATCCTGTGGGCCGTCGACTACGAGCTCCCGAAGAACGTGATCGCGCTTCCTGAGCCTGTCAAGAACCAAGCCGGCGTGCTCATCGCCTGTGGCGCGACGCTCTACTGGGCCGACGGCAAGATGGCCACCTTCCACTGCTCGTTCCTCACCAACCTCACCATGGACCTGACCGTCATCGGCACGGACGGCACGCTCCATGTCACCGACTTCATCATCCCGTACGAGGAGAAGTCCGGCCCGTTCAGCGTGGCCTCCAGGTCGAACTTCGCCGAGCTCCACACCGGATGGGTTCCGCAGCCGAGCAAGCACGTCGTCACGACAGACCTGCCGCAGGAGGCCCTGATGGTCAAGGAGTTCTGCAGGCTGGTGCAGGGCATCAGAGACGGCGGCGCCAAGCCTGAGGGGAAGTGGCCGGCCATCACCAGGAAGACGCAGGTTGTGATGGATGCAGTGAAGGCTTCCATTGACAAGGGATTTGAGTCTGTCGATGTTGTGAGCTAAAATACAACACATAGCTGGGCATTCTGGTGATATGTCTTCCAGGCCATAGCGTATGTTTGCTCAAATCGTACTTGTACGCAGCGCAAAACTACTTATATTGGAATAATTCGAATGATTCTTGTCATACTAAGGACAGCGTTGCGGTTATCAAGTTGAATGGTATATTGCTGCGGATTTATTGTGTGATACATTGGCAATATGGATGCTTGCGTGGTCCACGTACTAATGTTACCGTTCATCTTAAACTCAGGATTTGACAATGGATTTTAGGTTCCTCTCTGGTGTTGCATGTATACTCCAGCTCAAGGAGGATAGTGCCTCGCCCTCTGATGTCAATGGTTCGCCCGTCACCGATCTGAACCGTGCCTCCAACCGAGCGAGTTAACTCAGGGTACTGGTCCTTGTCATCGGCCATGTGGTTGCTTACTCCTGTATCGAGGTACCACATGTGTCCCACCGTGTTCGTTCTCTGCTTGTATGAAGGTGAACCTTCTCTTCGATGAACCGTCATTAAGGGGAGTGGTCATGACCAACGTACGTTACCCTTACCCCAACTAATGCGCCATGACCGGGGGCACCCTAACCAACAAGTGGTTTTGGTCCCCAGTCGCCAAAGATAAGGGAGCAGCCGACACCTACCTCTGACAGGTTCACATACGGTTTATTTTTGCTCCCCATATCCCTAAAACCATAACCGATCTGGAGGAACGTTGCACGACTGGAAGATCATCTCCAAGCTTTGCCGCCGTTCTAGGGCAGTTCGGTGGCGCCCGGAGGGGCATTGCTACCCGTTGCGACCGTCTACACCAAGCCTGCATCAAGCATGTGTGTGACTTCGCATCGACTGCTTCCTTCGGTGGTAAAATCCTAATTCATCTCTCTGATCGATGCGATTAGGTGATACAATGAATAGGCTTAAGATCCAATCACGTAAATCGTAATGAGTTGAATCTAACATGGTGTGGTCTACATATCAAGGCAGATCTTCGTACTCTACTCGTCGTCCTTGACTGGCAACAAGGGAGATGTGCAAGCAACACTGGATACCTGCTCCGTCCTCTTGGAGGTGGACATGCCATCTCCATTAAAAGCCATGAAAATATTTACTTAGCTAGTGTATATGATTATTGTGTACTACCGTAGACATGATGGCATGCAATTTGGAACTATATGGACCGCTGTAGGGCTAGCAAATCTGTTTTTCTATACCTTAATATATGGATCTATTAATAATTTTTTATTTATTAGCCAGTGATGATGAGCACTGATTCTTTCTTCAGCAAAAACATTGGTGGCTACACGAAGTGTAGTTCTAGAAGTATGGAAATGCATTTCTATGCTTTCAATTGCACACGAAGTTGGCCCCATCAGAAGATCGATGCTGTCGTGTTGACCCTTCCCCCTCGCATACACATGGCTTGTACCGAAGAATATGAATTATGATGTCTTTTTGTGTTAAATAAAAGGGAAACGTATATTTTTCATCCTTCAATTATTTTAAAAGTATACAAATGGTCCCTCAACCTCAAAACCAATAAATCTAAGTACCTCAACTTTTAAAACAGGATAAATTTAGTCTCTCATACCGCTTACCGTGGTATCGTGCAGACGTGGAGTGGTTTTTGACTCGGGATTGACAAGTGTGCCCCCCGTGGGCGGCACTATGCCGAGAGATCCTGCTGTCGCCCGGCCACATCGGCAAATGGCCAGTGCCGACGAGCGCCGAGGAGCAGAAGCAAGCGGCTCCGCTGCATTCGATGCCTAGGACCGGACCATGATGAGGCGCCTTGAAACTTGGGACGCGGACGTGCAGCGAGTTTGAGCTACGACAAGATCGCGCGCCCACCAGTCAACTGCCAGACACAAATGTGCACCGGCGCCTTGCAGGAGCTCGCGATCCCCGTCTCCTGTAAAACGTCTCGGTTGGTGCCCTCCTTCCATCCAGTTACAGCCATGTCAAGTCCAAGCTCAACATGAACTGAAGAAATGTAAGTGCAAAGTTTGTTTTTTGAGCGCCTGCACGAGCAGTCATACTCGGAGCGCTTGTGCACGAGCACCAGCGGTGGCAGCGACAAGAGCACAAGAGCATCGTCCTGCCTCCAGCACTCCAGCAGCTACCACGTAGGCAGGAAACGCTAGAAAGGCGGCATCCTGCACAGGTTGTTGTTGGGCAGCCTCATCGTGGAGACACTGAGCTGACGCGCACCGAGCCGTGCCGCCGTCATATTCGCTCAGTGCGCACACTGCCGGGCGCCGTCGGCATGCACTGCCGCCACTGCTTGCGTGTTTCACCTCCCATGTGCACTGCTGCTTGATGGGCATTATGCCGAGCACCTTTCGTGCATCTGTCTGAATCAAAAACCACTCCACGTCCACACAAAACCACCTGAGGGATTAAACTTATCCGGTTTTAAAAGTTAAAAGGACTAAGCTTTTCTGGTTTTGAAGTTAAGAAACGATTTCTATATTTTTGAAAGAGTTGAAGGATGAGAAATATACTTTTCTCTAAATAAAATAAACTAAGATGTTTTCTTTCATGTGAGCGACTTTAATTGTATCGTGTTTAAAAAAGAGAGGGTATGATCGCTAGTTGCATGTGCACATTATTCAAACTATTTATTTAGTTCACATTTAAATATTTTTTAAGGATGTCACATCTAAACTCTCACAAATAACACAGCAATAAGGAACAAAAAAACTAAGACAAAAAAAACAAATATAATGAACATAAGATAACTATGTCACATCTAGATGTGTTCTAAACAAACCTTCATTCAATGAGTACGTAATTATTGAGCAAGCATGCATTCATGTACACCAAACCGAATCGATTTCGTTTCGTGTGTTTGCCAGTCAAAGTCAAACTCGCCTTTAAGTTATTGTTTCTTCCTTCTCTACGTGCATGTGCTGGCTCGGTCCGATTTGGGTCCTCGATCGTGTCCGATCTGGTAGCTCATCCCGTTCTGCACACGTATTCGGTTTGGTGATTACCATACATATTTCTTTCTCTTTTTTTTACGAGAAAATTACCATACATACATATTTCATGGGGACTGATTTGCGGCCGGAGACTTGCAAGGATTCCTTGCTAGCTACATACCTACTTATAGACAGTGATGAGGACATAGATCTGGGATAGAGTAATAGGCCTGACCTATACGCCCTACCTAAGGTTCTTGTCCTAAAAGCAAAGAAGTTCAAGAGTAAACAAGGTGGATCTAATAAAGGCGCCGAGCGCAATCCACTCGACCTATCATTCACTCGGAGACTACTTCTTCTTTGAGTCACTCGACTATTCAATCACTCGACCATGTAAAAGACCACTCGACGTACAAGAAGACCTAAAGCCGTTCTGCACAGCAACGGTCGGGCATTTACTCGTATATCTAATGATCATTTGTAGCACTTTATTACAGACGTTACCTGTAACGTTCTATCTTTATGAACATTGAACCCTGTGTAACGGAGGGGAGCTGGGGTCCTGGCGCACTCTACATAAGTCACCCTCCTCCTCTGGGACAAGGGTTCGCATCTCCTGTAACTCACACGCATATAATCCAATCGTCTACCTCCGGACTCCGAGACGTAGGGTTGTTACTTCCTCCGAGAAGGGCCTGAACTCGTAAAACTCGCATGTACAACTCCTCCATAGCTAGGATCTTGCCTCTACATTCCTATTCCTACCCCCATTCTACTGTCAGACTTAGAACCACGACAGTTGGCGCCCACCTTGAGGCAGGTGTCTTAGCGACTTGTTGGAGAAGTTGCGATTTTTCCAATCCCCATCAACATGGTTTCAGGCGGAGGTTTGGCCGAGGGCCGCGAGATCCGTCTCGGCGCACTCGTATTCGTCACCGACGAATCCGCTTGGCTCCAAGAAGCGCCACTCGATATTGAGGCGCTCCCCGTCCGCGGGGCAACGCACTTTCACGCGTGCGTCCGTGGCGTCCTCCTACGGCAGCCGTCGACTCAGTATCGGTCGGCTCCTATGCTGACCTCCCTCCCTGCAGCCCGCCGGAGCAAACGTTCCGGTCGATCGAGGCTTCAGCGGTGGGTGAGGCTGTTGGGTTCGTAGTAATTTCAAAAAATTTCCTACGCACACGCAAGATCATGTGATGCATAGCAACGAGAGGGGAGAGTGTTGTCTACGTACCCACGCAGACCGACTGCGGAAGCGATGACACGAACGTAGAGGAAGTAGTCGTACGTCTTCACGATCCAACCGATCAAGCACCGAAACTACGACACCTCCGAGTTTTAGCACACGTTCAGCTCGATGGCGATCCCCGGACTCCGATCTAGCCAAGTGTCGGGGAAGAGTTCCGTCAGCACGACGGCGTGGTGACGATCTTGATGTTCTACTGTCGCAGGGCTTCGCCTAAGCATCGCTACAATATTATCAAGGATTATGGTGGAAGGGGGCACCGCACATGGCTAAGGCTATGATCACGTGGATCAACTTGTTTCTATGGGGTGCCCCCTGCCTCCGTATATAAAGGATCAAGGGGGGGGGGGTGTGGCCGGCCAGGAGGAGGGCGTGCCAGGAGGAGTCCTACTCCCACCGGGAGTAGGATTCCCCCCCCTTCCTAGTTGGAATAGGATTCGGGAAGGGGGAAAGGAGAGAGAGAAGGAAGGCGGGCGCCGGCCCCCTCTCCTTGTCCTATTCGGACTAGGGGGGGAGGGGCGCGCGGCCCAGCCCTGGCCACCTCTCCTCTCTTCCACTAAAGCCCACTAAGGCCCATATACCTCCCGGGGTTTTCCGGTAACCTCCCGGTACTCCGGTAAAATCCCGATTTCACCCGGAACACTTCCGATATCCAAATATAGGTTTCAAATATATCAATCTTTATGTCTCGACCATTTCGAGACCCCTCGTCATGTCCGTGATCACATCCGGGACTCCGAACAAACTTCGGTACATCAAAATGCATAAACTCATAATATAACTGTCATCAAAACCTTAAGCGTGCGGACCCTACGGGTTCGAGAACAATGTAGACATGACCGAGACACGTCTCCGGTCAATAACCAATAGCGGAACCTGGATGCTCATATTGGCTCCCACATATTCTACGCAGATCTTTATCGGTCAGACCGCATAACAACATACGTTGTTCCCTTTGTCATCGGTATGTTACTTGCCCGAGATTCGATCGTAGGTATCTCAATACCTAGTTCAATCTCGTTACTGGCAAGTCTCTTTACTCGTTTCGTAATACATCATCTTGCAACTAACTCATTAGTTGTAATGCTTGCAAGGCTTATGTGATGTGCATTACCGAGAGGGCCCAGAGATACCTCTTCGACATTCGGAGTGACAAATCCTAATCTCGAAATACGCCAACCCAACATGTACCTTTGGAGACACCTATAGAGCACCTTTATAATCACCCATTTACGTTGTGACGTTTGGTAGCACACAAAGTGTTCCTCTGGCAAACGGGAGTTGCATAATCTCATAGTCATAGGAACATGTATAAGTCATGAAGAAAGCAATAGCAACATACTAAACGATCGGGTGCTAAGCTAATGGAATGGGTCATGTCAATCAGATCATTCACCTAATGATGTGATCCCGTTAATCCAATAACAACTCTTTGTCCATGGTTAGGAAACATAACCATCTTTGATTAACGAGCTAGTCAAGTAGAGGCATACTAGTGACACTCTGTTTGTCCATGTATTCACACATGTATTATGTTTCTGGTTAATACAATTCTAGCATGAATAATAAACATTTATCATGATATAAGGAAATAAATAATAACTTTATTATTGCCTCTAGGGCATATTTCCTTCAGTCTCCCACTTGCACTAGAGGCAATAATCTAGATTACACAGTAATGATTCTAACACCCATGGAGCCTTGGTGCTGATCATGTTTTGCTCGTGGAAGAGGCTTAGTCAACGGGTCTGCTACATTCAGATCCGTATGTATCTTGCAAATCTCTATGTCTCCCACCTGGACTAGATCCCGGATGGAATTGAAGCGTCTCTTGATGTGCTTGGTTCTCTTGTGAAATCTGGATTCCTTTGCCAAGGCAATTGCACCAGTATTGTCACAAAAGATTTTCATTGGACCCGATGCACTAGGTATGACACCTAGATCGGATATGAACTCCTTCATCCAGACTCCTTCATTTGCTGCTTCCGAAGCAGCTATGTACTCCGCTTCACATGTAGATCCCGCTACAACGCTTTGTTTAGAACTGCACCAACTGACAGCTCCACCGTTTAATGTAAACACGTATCCGGTTTGCGATTTAGAATCGTCCGGATCAGTGTCAAAGCTTGCATCAACGTAACCTTTTACGATGAGCTCTTTGTCACCTCCATATATGAGAAACATATCCTTAGTCCTTTTCAGGTATTTCAGGATGTTCTTGACCGCTGTCCAGTGATCCACTCCTGGATCACTTTGGTACCTCCCTGCTAGACTTATAGCAAGGCACACATCAGGTCTGGTACACAGCATTGCATACATGATAGAGCCTATGGCTGAGCATAGGGAACATCTTTCATTTTCTCTCTATCTTCTGCAGTGGTCGGGCATTGAGTCTTACTCAACTTCACACCTTGTAACACAGGCTAGAACCCTTTCTTTGCTTGATCCATTTTGAACTTCTTCAAAACTTTGTCAAGGTATGTGCTTTGTGAAAGTCCAATTAAGCGTCTTGATCTATCTCTATAGATCTTAATGCCTAATATGTAAGCAGCTTCACTGAGGTCTTTCATTGAAAAACTCTTATTCAAGTATCCCTTTATGCTATCCAGAAATTCTATATCATTTCCAATTAGTAATATGTCATCCACATATAATATCAGAAATGCTACAGAGCTCCCACTCACTTTCTTGTAAATACAGGCTTCTCCAAAAGTCTGTATAAAACCAAATGCTTTGATCACACTATCAAAGCGTTTATTCCAACTCCGAGAGGCTTGCACCAGTCCATAAATGGATTGCTGGAGTTTGCACACTTTGTTAGCTCCCTTTGGATCGACAAAACCTTCCGGTTGCATCATATACAACTCTTCTTCCAGAAATCCATTAAGGAATGCAGTTTTGACATCCATCTGCCAAATTTCATAATCATAAAATGCGGCAATTGCTAACATGATTCGGACAGACTTAAGCATCACTACGGGTGAGAAGGTCTCATCGTAGTCAATCCCTTGAACTTGCCGAAAACCTTTTGCGACAAGTCGAGCTTTGTAGACAATAATATTACCGTCAGCGTCAGTCTTCTTCTTGAAGATCCATTTATTCTCAATTGCTTGCCGATCATTGGGCAAGTGAACCAAAGTCCATACTTTGTTCTCATACATTGATCCCATCTCAGATTTCATGGCTTCAAGCCATTTTGCGGAATCTGGGCTCACCATCGCTTCTTCATAGTTCGTAGGTTCATCATGATCTAGTAGCATGACTTCCAGAATAGGATTACCGTACCACTCTGGCGCGGATCTCACTCTGGTTGATCTACGAGGTTCAGTAGTATCTTGTTCTGAAGTTTCATGATCATCATCATTAGCTTCCTCACTAACTGGTGTAGGAGTCACAGAAACAGGTTTCTGTGATGTACTACTTTCCAATAAGGGAGTAGGTACAGTTACCTCGTCAAGTTCTACTTTCCTCCCACTCACTTCTTTCGAGAGAAACTCCTTCTCCAGAAAGTTTCCGAATTTAGCAACAAAAGTCTTGCCTTCGGATCTGTGATAGAAGGTGTATCCAATAGTTTCCTTTGGATATCCTATGAAGACACATTTCTCCGATTTGGGTTCGAGCTTATCAGGTTGAAGCTTTTTCACATAAGCATCGCAGCCCCAAACTTTCAGAAACGACAACTTTGGTTTCTTGCCAAACCACAGTTCATAAGGCGTCGTCTCAACGGATTTTGATGGTGCCCTATTTAACGTGAATGCGGCCGTCTCTAGAGCGTATCCCCAAAACGATAGCGGTAAATCAGTAAGAGACATCATAGATCGCACCATATCTAGTAAAGTACGATTACGACGTTCGGACACACCATTACGCTGTGGTGTTCCGGGTGGCGTGAGTTGCAAAACTATTCCACAATTTTTCAAATGTACACCAAACTCGTAACTCAAATATTCTCCTCCACGATCAGATCGTAGGAATTTTATTTTCTTGTTACGATGATTTTCAACTTCACTCTGAAATTCTTTGAACTTTTCAAACATTTCAGACTTATGTTTCATTAAGTAGATATACCCATATCTGCTTAAGTCACCTGTGAAGGTGAGAAAATAACGATATCCGCCACGAGCCTCAACATTCATCGGACCACATACATCTGTATGTATGATTTCCAATAAATCTGTTGCTCTCTCCATAGTACCGGAGAACGGTGTTTTTGTCATCTTACCCATAAGGCACGGTTCGCAAGTACCAAGTGATTCATAATCAAGTGGTTCCAAAAGCCCATCAATATGGAGTTTCTTTATGCGCTTTATACCGATATGACCTAAACGGCAGTGCCACAAATAAGTTGCACTATCATTATCAACTCTGCATCTTTTGGCTTCAACACTATGAATATGTGTGTCACTACTATCGAGATTTAATAAGAATAGACCACTTTTTAAGGGTGCATGACCATAAAAGATATTACTCATGTAAATAGAACAACCATTATTCTCTGATTTAAATGAATAACCGTCTCGCATCAAACAAGATCTAGATATAATGTTCATGCTTAACGCTGGCACCAAATAACAATTATTTAGGTCTAATATTAATCCCGAAGGTAGATGTAGAGGTAGCGTGCCGACTGCGATCACATCGACTTTGGAACCATTTCCCACGCGCATCGTCACCTCGTCCTTAGCCAATCTTCGCTTAATCCGTAGTCCCTGTTTCGAGTTGCAAATATTAGCAACAGAACCAGTATCAAATAGCCAGGTGCTACTGCGAGCATTAGTAAGGTACACATCAATAACATGTATATCACATATACCTTTGGTTACTTTGCCATCCTTCTTATCCGCCAAATACTTGGGGCAGTTCCGCTTCCAGTGACCAGTCTGCTTGCAGTAGAAGCACTCAGTTTCAGGCTTAGGTCCAGGTTTGGGTTTCTTCTCTTGAGTAGCAACTTGCTTGCTGTTCTTTTTGAAGTTCCCCTTCTTCTTCCCTTTGCCCTTTTTCTTGAAACTAGTGGTCTTGTTGACCATCAACACTTGATGCTCCTTCTTGATTTCTACCTCCGCAGCTTTCAGCATTGCGAAGAGCTCGGGAATAGTCTTATTCATCCCTTGCATATTATAGTTCATCACGAAGCTCTTGTAGCTTGGTGGCAGTGATTGGAGAATTCTGTCAATGACGCAATCATCTGGAAGATTAACTCCCAATTGAATCAAGTGATTATTATACCCAGACATTTTGAGTATATGCTCACTGACAGAACTGTTCTCCTCCATCTTGCAGCTATAGAACTTATTGGAGACTTCATATCTCTCAATCCGGGCATTTGCTTGAAATATTAACTTCAACTCCTGGAACATCTCATATGCTCCATGACGTTCAAAATGTCGTTGAAGTCCCGATTCTAAGCCGTAAAGCATGGCACACTGAACTATCGAGTAGTCATCAGCTTTGCTCGGCCAGACGTTCATAACATCTGGTGTTGCTCCAGCAGCAGGCCTGGCACCCAGCGGTGCTTCCAGGACGTAATTCTTTTGTGCAGCAATGAGGATAATCCTCAAGTTACGGACCCAGTCCGTGTAATTGCTACCATCATCTTTCAACTTTGCTTTCTCAAGGAACGCATTAAAATTCAACGGAACAACAGCACGAGCCATCTATCTACAATCAACATAAACAAGCAAGATACTATCAGGTACTAAGTTCATGATAATTTTAAGTTCAATTAATTTACTTAAAGAACTCCCACTTAGATAGACATCCCTCTAATCCTCTAAGTGATCACGTGATCCAAATCAACTAAACCATGTCCGATCACGTGAGATGGAGTAGTTTCATCGGTGAACATCATTATGTTGATCATATCTACTATATGATTCACGCTCGACCTTTCGGTCTCCGTGTTCCGAGGCCATATCTGTATATGCTTGGCTCGTCAAGTATAACCTGAGTATTCTGCGTGCGCAACTGTTTTGCACCCGTTGTATTTGAACGTAGAGCCTATCACACCCGATCATCACGTGGTGTCTCAGCACGAAGAACTTTCGCAACGGTGCATACTCAGGGAGAACACTTCTTGATAATTTAGTGAGAGATCATCTTATAATGCTACCGTCAATCAAAGCAAGATAAGATGCATAAAAGATAAACATCACATGCAATCAATATAAGTGATATGATATGGCCATCATCATCTTGTGCCTGTGATCTCCATCTCCGAAGCACCGTCATGATCACCATCGTCACCGGCGCGACACCTTGATCTCCATCGTAGCATCGTTGTCGTCTCGCCAATCTTATGCTTCCACGACTATCACTACCGTTTAGTAATAAAGTAAAGCATTACATCGCGATTGCATTGCATACAATAAAGCGACAACCATATGGCTCCTGCCAGTTGCCGATAACTCGGTTACAAAACATGATCATCTCATACAATAAAATTCAGCATCATGCCTTGACCATATCACATCACAACATGCCCTGCAAAAACAAGTTAGACGTCCTCTACTTTGTTGTTGCATGTTTTACGTGGCTGCTACGGGCTTAAGTAAGAACCAATCTCACCTACGCATCAAAACCACGACGATAGTTTGTCAAATAGACTCCGTTTTAACCTTCGCAAGGACCGGGCGTAGCCATACTTGGTTCAACTAAAGTTGGAGAGACAGTCGCCTGCAAGCCATCTCTGTGCAAAGCACGTCGAGGGAACCGGTCTCGCGTAAGCGTACGCGTAAGGTTGGTCCGGGTCGTCTCGTCCAACAATACCGCCGAACCAAAGTATGACATGCTGGTAGGCAGTATGACTTGTATCGTCCACAACTCACTTGTGTTCTACTCGTGCATATAACATCAACATAAATAACCTAGGCTCGGATGCCACTGTTGGGTTTCGTAGTAATTTCAAAATTTTTCCTACGCACACGCAAGATCATGTGATGCATAGGAACGAGGGGGAGAGTGTTGTCTACGTGCCCAACGCAGACCGACTGCGGAAGCGATGACACGACGTAGAGGAAGTAGTCGTACGTCTTCACGATCCAACCGATCAAGTACCAAAACTACGGCACCTCCGAGTTCGAGCACACGTTCAGCTCGATGACGATCCCCGGACTCCGATCCAGCAAAGTGTCGGGGAAGAGTTCCGTCAGCACGACGGCGTGGTGACGATCTTGATGTACTACAGCAGCAGGGCTTCGCCTAAACTCCGCTACAGTATTATCGAGGTATATGGTGGCAGGGGGCACCGCACACGGCTAAGGAATGGATCACGTGGATCAACTTGTGTGTCTAGAGGTGCCCCCTGCCTCCGTATATAAAGGAGTAGAGGGGGGGAGGCTGGCCGGCCAAGGAGGAGGGCGCAGGAGAGTCCTACTCCCTCTAGGAGTAGGATTCCCCCCCCCCAATCCTAGTCGGAATAGGATTCGCGGAGGGGGAAAAGAGGAGGAGGGGGCCGGCCACCTCTCCTAGTCATAATAGGACTAGGAGAAGGGGGAGGCGCACAGCCCATCTAGGGCAGCCTCTTCTCTTTTCCACCAAGGCCCACTATGGCCCATATAGCTCCCGGGGGGTTCCGGTAACCCTCCCGGTATTCCGGTAAAATCCCGATTTCACCCGGAACACATCCGATATCCAAACATAGGCTTCCAATATATCAATCTTTACGTCTCGACCATTTCAAGACTCCTCGTCATGTCCATGATCACATCCGGGACTCCGAACAACCTTCGGTACATCAAAATGCATAAACTCATAATATAACTGTCATCGTAACCTTAAGCGTGCGGACCCTACGGGTTCGAGAACAATGTAGACATGACCGAGACACGTCTCCGGTCAATAACCAATAGCGGGACCTGGATGCCCATATTGGCTCCTACATATTCTACGAAGATCTTTATCGGTCAGACCGCATAACAACATACGTTGTTCCCTTTGTCATCGGTGTGTTACTTGCCCGAGATTCGATCGTCGGTATCCAATACCTAGTTCAATCTCGTTACCAGCAAGTCTCTTTACTCGTTCCGTAATACATCATCTCACAACTAACATATTAGTTGTAATGCTTGCAAGGCTTATGTGATGTGTATTACCGAGAGGGCCCAGAGATACCTCTCCGACAATCGGAGTGACAAATCCTAATCTCGATATACGCCAACCCAACATCTACCTTCGGAGACACCTGTAATGCTCCTTTATAATCACCCAGTTACGTTGTGACGTTTAGTAGCACCCAAAGTGTTCCTCCGGCAAACGGGAGTTGCATAATCTCATAGTCATAGGAACATGTATAAGTCATGAAGAAAGCAATAGCAACATACTAAACGATCGTGTGCTAAGCTAATGGAATGGGTCATGTCAATCAGATCATTCAACTAATGATGTGACCTCGTTAATCAAATAACAACTCATTGTTCATGGTTAGGAAACATAACCATCTTTGATTAACGAGCTAGTCAAGTAGAGGCATACTAGTGACACTTTGTTTGTCTATGTATTCACACATGTATTATGTTTCCGGTTAATACAATTCTAGCATGAATAATAAACATTTATCATGATTATAAGGAAATAAATAATAACTTTATTATTGCCTCTAGGGCATATTTCCTTCAGAGGCGTGCGGTGGCTCGCCAGTCGGCCACCCCACAAGTCGCGGCAATCGAACCCGACGAAACTCTCTACGGCCTGTTCGACCTGTCGACTGGCTCCGTAGAGACTGCATCCGAGTGCGACAGCAGCGACCCCGCGGCGGAAGTTTTGATGGTCAATGGACCACGTAGTCCTCCTGGCTTCACCCGTGAAGACGGAGGCGATGGGGGCGGCGATCCGTCGCGTGTTCACGAAGAGTACCGCCACGAACCCCTCTCTTCGCAGCGGATGGAAGAACTTCGCCGCCGGAACATGGATGCGCTTCACACTCCTATCGTTGGAGAAACCCCTGAGGCCCAGGCCTTGGAGGAGGCGCGCCTGACCAACTTGGCTGAGCGCACTCGACTGGAGAACCTCCAGCGCGCACTCGACGAGCGTGCTCGGCAGCGTATTCCCGAGTCCAGTCGACACCAACTTTTTCCGCCTCCGACTCAGGTATACCGAACTCCGATCCAGAATCTCGCAGCTGCGGCCCGAATAGTGGAGTCAATTCAACCTTCCCAGTCAGAAGCTGGTCGAGGTTTGGTGCAGAACCGGGCTTTGCTCTGAGCAGCGGGAGAGCAGAATACAACAGTATCTCAGTCATGGAATAGGATCCATAGCAGATCCGTGGTTGCAGACACAGTCCAGTCGGCTCATAGCCCGAGATCGCCCCCGAGGCGTGAGGGACGTAGGGACCGGCGAGATCAGTACAGAAACCGCGAGCAGTATGATCACCAACTCGATCACGATGATCGTCGTCGAGTGCCCACACCTCCCCCAAGGAGTGGGTCATACGTGCCTCGGCAGTATGATGACAAATGTCCTCACAGTGGTGGGCGAAGGATTCTAGTCGACCCCAGGGAACCGGGCTTTGATGCGAGATCTATTCTCGTTCAGGGTCTGGTCGACAGAAACAGAGCTCACAGAGAAGGCCACGACAGAGATTTTCCAACCAGCAGCAGAGTGCATGTCTCAGGTCCAGAGTGCTTCAGCAGAGCCATCAGGGCTGCGGTGATTCCTCCCAACTTCAGGTTGGCGACTGGAGTCAGTAAGTTCACTGGTGAGTCCAAGCCTGACACTTGGCTTGAGGATTACCGAGTGGCTGTACAGATTGGTGGTGGCAACGATGAAGTTGCCATGAAGCATCTCCCTTTAATGTTAGAGGGCTCAGCCAGAGCGTGGCTGAATCAGTACAACCTTCTCCTTAGGTCGACGAGGTGCAGGTCGACTGCAACCTTCTCATTAGGAGCTGCGTCACAAGTACAACGTACGCTCCATCCCTATCAGCAAGGATGACGAGGTGCAGGTCGACTACAACCTTCTCCTTTGGAGCTGCGCCACAAATACAATGTGCGCTCCATCCCCATCCGCAAGGACGACGAGGTGCAGGTCGACTGCAACCTTCTTCTTAGGAGCTGTGCCACAAGTACAACGTACGCTCCATCCCTATCTGCAAGGGCGACGAGGTGCAGGTCGACCGCGACCTTCTTCTCCGAGCTACGCCACAAATACAACGTGCGCTCCATCCCTGTCCGCAGGGACGACGAGGCGCAGGTCGATTGAAGTCTCCACTTCAGGGCTACATCTCAAAGAGCAAAGTCCACGCGAAGGCAAATACAAGCATATTCAGAAATAAACCAAGTTCAGATAGATCCTAAAAGTTCCAGACAACGGATCAAAAGTATTCGAGCATCAAGCCCGAAGGAGTTTAACGGTTACACAGTCACTCGGCATTCCGAGGCAAATAAAGGTGGAGCGTAATGTTTTTCGGTCACGCGTCAGGAGAAGGACTGGCTGGGTCGCAGAAACTGTCAAGGTCTATGCTGTCTGCAATACGAGTGGCGGCTTCAAGGAAAGTGTCCATGAAGGACTGGAAAGTATGTCTCTTGGTGTTAGCAACCTTGAGTTCTGCCAGCTTTTCTTCTTTGACGTCTTTGCAGTGCACTGGGACCAGGGACAACGCGACATCAGCGCCACAGTGAGCGGATGACTTCTTCCATTCTTGCGCTCGGTCAGGGATTTGATTCAGTCGAGCCATCAGGGACTCGAGATCTTGGGACAGTTCCGCCTGAGGCCAGAGTTCAGCATCAACCCGAGTCATTGCCGCTTTCAGGCAGGCAAGATAAGTAACCGCGCTGTCCATGCGAGATTCCAGCCGCAGCACATTCATCGCAACATCATCCTTGACTGGACAGTTTATGGGGTCAAGACCCGTCTCGACCCGCCCAGTTTCCGCTTCAAAGTCTTGACAAAACTCTGCACAGTCGAGTGAATGGTGAGTCGACGATATAATTAGACTTGGCAGTCGACAGAAACAAGTCAGTCAACCATCAGTACCTTCAAGGTTTAAGACCAGCTTTGCAGCAAGCTGGCCCAGATAAGATTCCAACTCACCCTTCTTAACTTTGAGGCTCCCAAGCTCGTCAGTCAGCTTGTCCTTGTCCTTCTTCAGTCGCTCGACCTCCCGATTGGCATCAGAAACAACAGTCTTCAGTTTGGAATTCTCTTCTTCTAGCTTGTCGACCGAAGCAAGCTTCTTGTTGGCAAGCGCAGTTTTCTCTCGCGCTTCCTTCTGTGCAGCAGCAAGATCCAGATCCTTCTTCTCCAAAGCCTACTTCATTTTCTCTAAAGAAATAACATTCTTCAGACGGGCTTGGATTTGACGGTTTTCACTACGTACATCTTCTTGAGTGGAGTCACTCGGTTAAAAAAAACGGAAAGGAAAAGTGCCAGCAACAGTAAGATAAATAGTTCATAATCGGTTACCTCCCATGGCAGCTACTTCATCGCGAGCAGTCTTGAGATTCTTTTTGGCCAGTTCCAGATCAAGGTTGAGGCTGATTTGTTGCTGGTTCAGTGTAGAGAGTTGAGCACCGAGATCACAAGATTTCTGCGGCCAACACATAAGACTTGTCAGTCGACTGAAATGAAAGACATCACTGCGACAGCTACTCCAAGACTACCATCGAATAAAAAAAAAAGAAAATAAAAAAGAGAGGTTCAGATTCTCAGACCACAGTCGACTTCCCGCAGTCAACTATGGTCTCGGGGACTACACCCAGTGGGTGCACTTAGCGTGCCCCCACTGGTTTTAGTTCCACTCGGTATGGTCCGCCCAACGCGAGTTGTAAAAAACAAAGTTCAGATTCTCAGACCACAGTCGACTGCCCGCGGTCAACTATGGTCTCGGGGACTACACCCAGTGGGTGCACTCAGAGTGCCCCCGCTAGTTCAAAGATTCAGCTTGAGTCGATCCAAAGTGACTTATACAATTTCAAAACAGCCACACCCCAGTGGGTGATCAAACGAGAAATATGACCAACTAACCTGGACATTGGTTTGCAGAGCAGCTCCGGCGTTGAAGGCCACCTGGCTGGTCTCATGCACCACTTTCATTTTCCCCATCACAAGATTTAACTGAAGAAGAGCTTCCTTGGCAGCAGTCGATGGGTCGTCCGGAGTCTGATACACAGTAAAAAACGATGCTGGCAGAGCAGTCGAAGCAGCTGCAGGATCTGAAGCGTGGAGTTGTATTGGTGCAGCAGAAGTCTGAGCAGCTGATCCTGATGGACAACCAGTCGACAGCGGGACAACGAAGGTGACGTTGGTTCGAGACGAATCTGTCGATTGCTCGACTGCCGCCCCAGGCGTCACGGTCGACTGAAGAACCTGGACCTCATGCGCTTTCCCGCCCAGTTACTTGTCTTTCCTCCTCCTCCCCCTCAGCGGTACTTCTTCTTCATCATCCGAGAGCACAACAACGTCCCGTGGAACTGCAATAAACAGAGAAAGTCGTATGGATAGCTGACAAACAATCCAATTATCCAAATAAATTCGAATCGGGCAGACTTACTGGCTTTGGAGGTAGCTGCGTCGTTGGTTTCCTCGTCGACCGGATTCTTGTCAATGTCCATGTCAGTCGCAGCCGTGGTCGGGCTGTAAAGGTTCATCATCCACTCGGTCAGAACAAAAAAGTCGGTCGGAACAAGAAAATACAGGAAGAACATTTACCCAGAAGCAACAGGAACGTCCATCTTGATTCTAGGCAAGGTCTTCCGAGCCTTCGAAGGATTGACCTTGGGCTGCTTGGTGACCTTCTCAACCAATTCTGGAGTCGGAGACCGAGCGCGTTTTTGAGATGGAGCACTCGACGCCACAGCTTTACCGCGCCTTCCCATGGGATCATGGTGCTGCTTGGATCGACGTTCAGAACGAGGCGGTGAGTCGGCTACTTCCTCATCGCCCGACTCATCGCTCTCATCTTCATCATCGTCGGCCGGTGACTCCCACTCGCCGCTCTCCTCCGCACTGTCCTTGCCCTCTTAGTCTTGCTCCAGAGCTTGTTCACCATTGGGCATCGAATACATCTCCGTGTAAATCTACAAAACAAGGAGCCGACTTGTAACACCCTCGATGCGGCTATATCTCCCACGTGTCGAAGCACGACTTAGAGGCATAACCGCATTGAAAGCAATGTCGCAAGTGAGGTAATCTTCACACAACCCATGTAATACTTAAGGGAAAGAGATACATAGTTGGCTTACAATCGCCACTTCACACAATTACATGAATAAAGCATTACATCAAACAGATACAATCAAGGTCCGACTACGGAACCAATATAAAAGAAGAACCCCAAATGTGACAAGGACCCCGATCGACCCCAACTAGGCTCCACTACTGATCAACTGGAAACGGAACAACATAAAGGACAAGATCTTCATCGAGCTCCTCCTTGAGCTTGGTTGCGTCATCTGCACGGACTCATCAGCACCTGCAAGCTGGTTTTGGAAGTAATCTGTGAGCCACGGGGACTCAGCAATCTCGCACCCTCGCGATCAAGACTATTTAAGCTTATGGGTAAGGTAAAGGTATGAGGTGGAGTTGCAGCAAGCGACTAGCATATATGGTGGCTAACCTGTTCGCAAAAGAGAGAGAGAAGAGAAGGCAAAGCACGAACGAAGAACTATGATCAAGAAGTGATCCTATAACAACCTACGTCAAGCATAACTCCAACACCGTGTTCACTTCCCGGACTCCGCCAGAAAGAGACCATCACGGTTACACACGCGGTTGATGCATTTTAATTAAGGTCAACTTCAGGTTTTCTACAACCAGACATTAACAAATTCCCATCTGCCCATAACCGCAGGCACGGCTTTCGAAAGTTCAAATCCCTGCAGGGGTGTCCCAACTTAGCCCATCACAAGCTCTCACGGTCAACGAAGGATATTCCTTCTAGCGAGAAGACCCGATCAGACTCGGAATCCCGGTTACAAGACATTTCGACAATGGTAAAACAAATCCAGCAACACCGCCCGAATGTGCCGACAAATCCCGATAGGAGCTGCACATATCTCGTTCTCAGGGCACACTCAGATGAGCAGTCCGTACAACTAAAACTAGCCCTCGAGTTTCCCCGAGGTGGCGCTGCAAGGGGCTCTTGTCGGGGATATACCCCGCGGTGTAAACCAGCCGGAAGTTAACCCGGCCGGACTTGGCGGTTTATCTGAAGACCCCGCTGACACTTGGCGAGTTACTGTCGACCCGCCCTGACCTGGCGGTTTACAAGTAACCCACCTGATTTTATGACTCACTGGTGATCCGGCGTGCGGGACAGACGGATGACAAGGCCCAAGGCCCAGAAGGCCGGTTCACGTTTAACGGTGGGCCGGTTTAACGGGAAAGGCATCAGGAATATTTGTCCTACAACGAGTTAAGACCTGGACTTATATCCGGTTTGTATTAGAGATAGACTAGTCATAATCCTAATCGGACTCTACATGTAACCCGCCCCTCTAACATATATAAGAAGGGGCAGGGCTCCCCAAAGGGGACGAGATTCACAAGTTGGACAAGTTAGGTTTAGACAATAGCTCTCGAGATAGAGCACTCTTGTAACCGTGATCATCATCATCAATATCAATGAAGCAGGATGTACGATTTTACCTCCACCGTGAGGGGCCGAACCTGGGTAAAAACATCGCGTCTCTCATCCCGCTCAACCCCTCTCAAGCTACCACATAGATGCATTGGCCTCGCGACTAAGTTCTGACACTAAGGACATCTGCCGTGACAATTTCACGACAGTTGGCGCCCATCGTGGGGCCTGCGCACGGTGGTGTTGAGTTCTTGAAGGGATCTTTCTCAGGGATCGAGAAACTCGCAATTGAATCAGATTGCTGATCTTTTTGGGTCCACGTCCACATCAGTACGGATGAAGGCTAGTGATGATTGTTCAATCTAGCTGCAGAAATCCAAGGAATCAAATAGTACTTGCACTAAGCGATCCGCAATCTGCTAGCCATGTTCATCGAGACCTGGTCATAGAAGGAAAAGTCAAAACAACCATGACCCGGAGAAGAACGGGGACTCAGAGTAATCAATCGCTGTGGTTTCCGCCTTCACTATAGCTGCAACAGCGCCCCGTGCCGCCCGGTTTGCCTTGGCCATTGACCCGCCGACAGCACCGCTTCACCTCGTCGGTGTCACCTTCGAGCCACCACTACATGGCAGCAGCCGCGCCTCAAGTCAGCTCCGCTTCAACTCGCCGGGGGCCGGTTTGAGCCCACTGCGCCCAGCGCTCCTCACGAAGTCAAGGGAGAGCCGGGCGTGCATGAGTCAAACTTGCTACGACTTGGAGAGCCACCCACGATCCGTGACCCACCTTGCTCCGTATCTGACTCCAAGCCGCTGGCAGTCTAGGTAGTCTAGGCAAGGGAAGTCACGGTCCAAGGAAAACTAGCTGAATCAAAGCGTATACTTCCACATGGTTCAAGGAGAAACATCATGTAGTGGAAGAGTGTATTGTGGCAACCGAAAGAGACAAAGCAAATCACATGCAGATTCTGCGCGCAGTGAAAGAGACAAAGCAGATTCTCCACGGGCTCGGGCTCCTTTGTTGACCCGCGTCGTTGACCCGCTAAGCTGCGCCATGAGCAGTGATGGGGTCTCCCCCGCTGCACCTTGAAAGGATCAACGCAAAAAAAATCTTGATTATCTACGGACGCCGTATGGTGATCATCCGTCGCCTAAAATCAGGTGATATTTATCCTATATATTTTGTTAAGTATTCTTTAAGAAACAACTACTCTGCTCTGCTGTAGTTTTTGAACGCAGGATAATTGTTCATTGCAAATGTGGTTTATACCACAAGTACGGAGCATGTACTGGCAACATTGCGCCTGACGGATGCGCGCAAGTCGCCGCCCTTCGGCCCGGACTACTTTGACTAACCGAGACCGTGCTTGTGACCGACTCACCCATCTGCACCGGCTTACAATGCCGCGGCCGACGCATCTGTCCGAGCCGCCGGGAGCACTGTTTCTACCGCATTGAGCCGCCTCTGCTGTGTTGAGCCACCGGGGTTCTGTCTAAACTGTCTCTGTCGCGTTGAACGGTCATCCGTCATCTAAACAAATCAGGTGATATCCATCCAAGTTTGATTTATTAGCACATGTTGTTTTTTGTCAAAAAACAATTTATCTTTGCTGCAATGTTTTTATGCAGGATAATTATTTATGACAAATGTATTGTTATACCGCGGACATGGAGCGCGTGCCAGCATAGTTTCACAGTGGAGTTCTTTCGGGCCATGCTGCTCGACGGATACACATGCAAATCGCCGCCCCCGCTGTTCGATTTACATCCGTCCACGCATGCGGCCGACTCATTGTCCGCGCCGGTTTACAAACATCACGGCCGACTCACCCGTCCGCACCGGTTTACCACACTGCGGCCGATTCACCCGTGATTAATTTCAGCTTCATACAGTTATCATCAACTTCATGGCGGGTTATTTTCGGCCTAAACACATCAGGTGATACCCGTATGAAATATATTTTATTAGCACATATTATTTTTATCAAAGAGCAGTTTATCTTTACCTTGGTCTGCAATACTGTTTATGCAGGACAATTGTTCATTACAAATGAGGCGCTATGTTACGGGCACGGAGCACGTGCTAGCAATGTTCTGCACTGGCGTTTCGTCCGTGTCCTACCACCCGATGAATGAACGTGAGAAGGTCGCCGTCCCTGTGGCCCGGTTTACATCAGCTTGCCGGGACCGCGCCCGCGATTAACTCGCCCGTCCGAGCCGGTTTACGACACCGGTGCCGATCTTCCCCGTCGCACCAGCTTACAATGCCGCGGCCGACTCATCTGTCCGAACTGCCTTTGATGTTGCGGTCGTCCTTGTCATCCGTCTCTTGCGGCCTGGTCTACAACAACATACCGGGCCGCACTTGTCTGGATGAACTGTTTATTGACTATGAGCAAGTCACTACTTGGGAAGCCCGGTTTTCTTCCAACAAATTGGAGGTAAATTATCATATATTATCAGCCGCCGTCTGCACTGGATGGTTCAATGGGTAGGCGCACAAGTCGCCACCACTACAGTTTGGTTAACTTCAAATCGCCAGTTGGAAGGAACCATTGGCCGAATTGCTGACATAGCTCATACGTGATCATTTATAACCCGCCGCAGTCACCTCAACCTTCTGTGGATTCACATCGGGCTATCAGCGCCAATGATATACAAGTTATGCCAGTTTATATCACGGTCAAATATGGAGAATCTCAAGCCAACTCCTCGAGTCACCTTGAGACTTGGGGGCTACAATGATATGACTTAGCAAACGTTGCCGGTTTTCAGTGAAGTCAAGAACCCCAATATGTTGGAGGGAAAGATAACCCGGTCCCGGATTCACATCGTGCTGTCAGAAGATTTCCGGATTAGAAAGTATATGACAGTCACAAAATCCCGGCTCAATGAAGAAGTTTCGGGTCATCAGAAAAGGATTCCGGTTTACAATCCGGTACAAGGGAAATCTGTTCTCCCACAAAGCTCTGGAGCGCTCAAATCCGGTTTAACAATGTCCGGTTCAAAAAGGAATTAACTTCTCGCAAGTTCGAGTTTAAAGGCCGTCAGAAAATTTTTCGGCTGAAAATGAAGATTCCGGTTTAAAATCCGGTTCAAGGGAAAGATGTCTCCCACAAAGCTTTGAAGCTCTCAATATCCGGTTCAAGATCCCGGTTCAAGAAAAATTTATCTCTTGCAAAAAGTTAAAAATTGCCAAAGAGGACCTGCTGCCATGATGCGCGGTTCAAGCATGGGTATCCCGCCTTACTGGCCTGAGATATTATTGATCACATGGGGGCTTCTGCTTCATAAAGCGGGGTTTCTGTTCTTTTACATCATGTGTGGTTACACGGAGTTGTTCTAAAGGGGCCTCCGGTTTACCCCTTGAGTTAGCTTTTCAAAAGCATCATGTTATATCACTTGGGGGCTTGGTCGTGTCTGAACCAATGCAATACCTCTTGATAGGCGAGAGCCACCAGATCACTTGGGGACTTGGTCACGTCTGAACCAGTCATGCCTCTTGATCGGCCTAAGGCCACAGAATCACTTGGGGGCTTGGTCGAACCCGAACCATTGCCATGCCACTTGATCGGCATAAATGCCACGGTTTCATTTGGGGACCTGGCTGACTTGAACCATAGCTACACCTATCGGGAGCTTGGTCGTGTCCGACCATGGTAACGCCATCTGATCGGCTCAAATAAGCTTCTTTTTGCAAAACGGTTTTGTCATTGCCTTTGCTTGAAATTTTGTTTTGATAAATATTTCTTTTGTTGCGTTTTTAAACCGACAATTCTTAAACCGGTTCGACTATCAAATTACAAATTGACTGAACACGGTCAAATCTTAATCTGGAGGCTATCTGCCCGGTTTGATTTTCTGTTACCATCCTATTATGGAGTAAACTGGTGTTTATCAACCCAGCTCGGCTTTCAACTACAAGTTGTCAGTACACGATCAAGTTATAATCCGGAGACTATCAGCCCGGTCTGGTTTGACTATGAGTCGCCAGTATTATATGTGGTTAAACCGGCGTTTATTACAACCCGGCACGGTTTTATCATAAACCGGCACAATATGGAAGGAGTTATCAGTACTCAAGATTTGGGTTATCACCCTTACTACAAAAAGTTGGTAAAATCAACAATGTGATTCAATGTCACAGGTATGATCTATTTCATATTTGATTATTCTTAAGTGCAGCCTTGGTTATAAACCCGGGTTATATGTTGGGCATTATGACCCGTCCGGCGGTAAACCGCCAGGACACTTTAAACTTGTTGTATGCAGAAACAGGTTTGTTAAACCGTCCTGGCTTTGGACTATAAGTCGCCAGTATATATATATTTGGATTGCGCCATTGGAATCATGCGCTTATAAACCATTGGGTTATATTATTCAAATAGCCAAGTTTGGCTGAATTTTCATTATGATATTGAATGAATAAGGTTTTCACTGGATTATGTTATTTTGAATAGCCAACATGGCTGGATTTTTATGGTTATTAATAACCAGTATTACTGAGGTTTTCAAAGTCGCTTTAGCGCAATGACTATTATTTTATCAATGGATATGATTTATTCTGCAATGGAAGGAATAGTCCCAAGTCGCTGCAGGCTTACAACCCGGCACTTGGGGGCTACATTATTCAAGTTGGGATTACATCCAATACACAAGTATCATGTCGCTGCAAGCATGCACCATGATACTTGGGGGCTAATGCAAAGTCATTTTTACTAGTCTTATTAAAGACCCGACTCATCATATTATAATGAGCCGGCCCTTGGGGGCTACCAATTGCTCCTATCAACAATTCAAGGTACAAAGCTTTTTATCCATTATATTAAAGGGTACATTGCTCAGTTGATAAAGCACAAGGCTCTTAACCCTGTGGATGTGGATTCAAGCCCCATGATGGGGGTTATATCATATGATGTTATTTTCATTGAAGTACATATCAAGTCCCAACTCAATATTATCTTACTGAGCCGGTCCTTGGGGGCTACACATCACTGCTAAAATCTACATGCTTATATTTACAAAGTCCCTGCTCATTATTGCATAATGACCCGGCCCTTGGGGGTTACACTGATTGAAGTTTTATAAGCAATTACAAGTCCCAGGTTGCTGCAAGCATGACAACCCGGCACTTGGGGGCTACATATATGGAGTATTCAGTTTATATGATTGAGATGAACAAACCGGATTTCTTCAAGGTTGAAACACTTATTGGAGCAAGTCTTAAGTTATCACTATGTTGTCCTCTTAAGACTTGGGGGCTACATGTATTATGCATATATAAGGAGGAACATCTTCATGTTATCAGTTTTGAGCAAATCAGGAAGATCAATTACATGACCCGGTGCCATCAATATTTATAAACCGACCAGTTTGGTAATATTAAACCGGCAAGTTTTACATCTTCAAGCCGGCTGAATATCAGATAAGTATTTCAAGACCCATATTTCTTAAACCAGTGCTTTGGAAGCCGACTCAAGTGGATTATTCTTCACAAGATTTCTCTGTGAGAAACCAATGTCGGCAAATTGATTATGAAGCTGGTCTGTTGACCCGGATTTCCCAGAAGGAGGAAATAACAAGGACTTAAGGATGATCAGGTACCGGTTTACAAAAATTCTTAACCCGGAGCATAACCTGTCAAATTTGTTCTTGTGTTTATTTTGCAGTATAAGTTTACCATGAATAAATCCAAGCTAAACCTTGGGGGCTAATGTCGGGGATATACCCCGTGGTGTAAACCGGCCGGAAGTTAACCCAGCCGGACTTGGCGGTTTATCTGAAGACCCCGCTGACACTTGGCGAGTTACTGGCGACCCGCCCTGACCTGGCGGTTTACAAGTAACCCACCTGATTTTATGACTCGCTGGTGATCCGGCATGCGGGACAAACGGATGACAAGGCCCAAGGCCCAGAAGGCCGGTTCATGTTTAACGGTGGGCCGGTTTAAGGGGAAAGGCATGAGGAATATTTGTCCTACAACGAGTTAAGACCTGGACTTATATCCGGTTTGTATTAGAGATAGACTAGTCCTAATCCTAATAGGACTCTACATGTAACCCGCCCCTCTAACATATATAAGGAGGGGCAGGGCTCCCCAAAGGGGACGAGATTCACAAGTTCCACAAGTTGGACAAGTTAGGTTTAGACAATAGCTCTCGAGATAGAGCACTCTTGTAACTGTGATCATCATCATCAATATCAATGAAGCAGGATGTAGGCTTTTACCTCCACCATGAGGGGTCGAACCTGAGTAAAAACATCGCGTCTCTCGTTCCGCTCAACCCCTCTCAAGCTACCACATAGATGCGTTGGCCTCGCGACTAAGTCCTGACACTAAGGACATCTGCCGTGACAATTCCACGACAGCTCTAGTTTGGACCAACACTCAGAGGAGCACTGGCCCGGGGGGGGGGGGGTTAAAATAATGATGACCCTCAGGAGCGCGACTCCCAAGGGAAAAGAAAAGGCTAGGGGGCGAATGGTAAAACCAATGTTGGGCATTGCTGGAGGACTTTTATTCAAGGCGAACTGTCAAGGGGTTCCCATTATTTACCCAACCGCGTAAGGAACGCAAAATCCGGGAACATAACATCGATATGATGGAAAACTAGGGCGGCAAGAGTGGAACAAAACACCAGGCATAAGCCCGAGCCTTCCATACTTTACCAAGTATATAGATGCATTAATTAAATAAGATATATTGTGATATCCCAACAAGTAAACATGTTCCAACAAGGAACAACATCTCCATGTTCCAACAAGGAACAAACTTCAATCTTCACCTGCAACTAACAACGCTATAAGAGGGGCTGAGCAAAGCGGTAACATAGCCAAACAACAGTTTGCTTGGACAAGGTGGGTTAGAGGCTTGGTTCAACAATATGGGAGGCATGATAAGCAAGTGGTAGGTATCGCAGCATAGGCATAGCAAAAGAGCGAGCATCTAGCAAGCAAAGATAGAAGTGATTTCGAGGGTATGATCATCTTGCCTGAAATCCCGCAAGGAAGAAGAATGAGTCCATGAAGAAGACAAACGGACGTATTCGAACGGGTCCTCACAATCACGACGTTACCGGAATCAACCCGAAGAAGCAAACACCGTAAAGAAGCACACAACATAGTAAACAACCAACACATGAACATGGTATGATATGCGGGATGCGGTATGCGATGCATATGCATGATTTGCAAAGGAATGATTGGACCTGGCCTCAACTTGGAAATCCAAGTGTGCCTCCGGAAAGGTGAGGTGATTTTGGTTGAAATCGATATAAAGATCGCCGGAATCGGAGGCACGGTTTGGAAATGGCAAGCAAAACAAATATGGCACCGGTCTGCGATATACAGCAAGTAGCCATCTAAATGCAACAAGATAATTATGCTACAGCACCCAAACATGGCAACAAAATACATGGCAGGGATCCACTCATGATGCTTAACAAAAGATGAACACTGAGCTACGGCCAATTCATCCATTAACAGGTTCAAACAAGCATGGAAAAAGTGCAATTGGTAGACAGATTTCAGACTATGTGAAATTAACACTTGTCTGCAATTTCAGATCAGGTAGCACACTTTTGAGCAATAAAACAATATGCTACAGGAACTTAACATGGCAAAGCAAGGCATGGCATGGAGCTACTCAAAGAGCTTAACAAAAGTACCTTAGTGACCTTGAGACAAAAGGGATCAGAAAATACAATTGCAAGCATGTGAACATGGCAAAAACTTAAACAGATCACAGACTTAGTGAAAAACTGGAGCATGCAAATCTGTTAACGAGTAGGCATGTTTACAAGCTCGATGTACTTACTACGGAGCAAGGCATTAACATGGAAATCTGTTAACGAGTAGGCATGTTTACAAGCTCGATGTACTTACTACAGAGCAAGGCATGACAAACTAAGCATACACCCGTTAAGAATACACATAATATAAGCTAGACATGGCAAGAACAACAACATAGCATGCATGGATCAACTACAACATCCTTGGCAAAATCGCTAACAAGTAGACAATCTGCCCAGATTCACGAAATAGCAAAAGTAGAGCTCGATTGACTCAATCTAGGTTGCTCCATAATTGCAAACAAAGACATGGATGGATAGAGCACCACAAGATTAACAAATCATCCTTACTGATCATCCTCAAAAGAGGCACGGATCACTAGGAAACAACATGAACATATGGCATATTGATAAAAACAGATCAAGGACTTAGTGGAATTGCTAAGTCCCTGAAATCAGCATTAACGAATGCACCACTTTGCAATCTTGTGCTAGTCACCACACACATCACAAAAATACATGGATAGAACCTCTGGAAAGATGGCAAAGCATATAACAAAACACATGTAGAGCTCATGAGCATATCCTGCACACATTAAACATGGCAAAAATGACAAATAGCTATTTGATGCAGCAGATCTGACAATTAACTCAAATAGCACTCTTCCAACAGCATTTCGGGCATCAAGATGAGCTCAAATGAAAATGATGCGATGAGATGAAATTATGTACTCTCTGAGACGAACATTTTGATATGCTACACGCACAAAACGAAGCTACGGATGCAAAGTTACGGCATGATGAACATGGGCATTTGAATCTGGCAATCTCGGGGACTTAGTGAAATTATACCTCCACGAAAAGTCAACGGGACCGGACGGAGCGGGATGGCGAGATCCGGATCGGGAGATGCATGTTTGGATGGATGAATGGGTGGATCTGATCCACCCCGAGTGGATCCGGCCGGGACGGGCTCCGGCGAGACGAGGCGCTCTCCGGCGAGGCACGGTGGAGCTCCGGCGACTTGGCGGCGGGGAGCCTCGGTGGCGGCGGCGGGGCCGCACCGGCGAAGGGCGGCGCCGGCGGGAAGGAGCGGTGGTGGCGGAGAATCGGCCGGGCGGCGAGCGGGCGCCGGCGAGCTCGCGCGGCGGCGGCGGTTGCCGGTGGGCGAGGCCGCGAGGTTGGAGACGGCGGCGAGCTCCCGAGGCGGCAGGGATGAGCAAGGATGCGACGAGGTAGGTGGTGGTCGCCTCGGGCAGGCGGCGGCGACGAGATGGGCTCGGGGGGCCCGATCCGGGCCCCGGCGGGCCGGGCGCGGTGCGGGAGGAGAGAGAGGGTGGCAGCGCTGACGTGGCGAGACCCGATTGGTCCGGCGCGGCGGCGCGGACATGTCCGGTGGCGCGGGGGTTTTTGTCCGGGCGCGAGGTAGAGGAAGGCTAGGGTTTCATCCGCGAATTTTGGAAGGGATCACATATATATAGGTAGAGGGAGCTAGGAGAGTCCAAATGAGGTACGGTTTTCGGCCACGCGATCGTGATCGAACGACCGAGATGATGGAGGAGGTTTAGGTGGGTTTTGGGCCACTTTGGAGGGGTGTTGGGCTGCAACACACACGAGGCCTTCACGGTCCCTCGGTTAACCGTTGGAGCATCAAACGAAGTCCAAATGGTACGGAACTTGACAGGCGATCTACCGGTAGTAATCCAAGGTCGCTTGGCAAGTCTCGGTCCAATCCGGAAATGTTTAATCCCCACACACGAGAAGAAGGTAAAAATGACCACCGGAGGAGAACGGAGCGCCGGAATGCAAAACGGACAACGGGAAAAAGCTCGGATGCATGAGACGAACATGTATGCAAATGAAATGCACATGATGACATGATATGCAATGCATGACACGCAAGCAATGACAAGGCAACAACAGCGAATAACTGGAGGACACCTGGCACATCGGTCTCGGGGCGCTACACGACTGCAAGTCAGTCGGATCAACAAACAGTCGGAAAACACGTCTAAAAGCTGAGTTGAAAGGGCCAAACCTTGTCTGGTCGGTTTCTGTCGCTGAAAGGGTTGACTCTCCTGGCGCCCCTGGGGTTGTCCTTGTTCTCGGTGATACCCCTCAGCCACTAGGCCACTGTTTTGGCCGCCACCTCCTCCGGATGAACCCGAGTGGTGTCACCAGCCCCGGAGTACATCCACATGGAGTGGTCACGAGCTTGGAGTGCTTGGATGCGCCGACTGAGGAACACCTCTAGTAGATCCATGCCAGTGACACCTTGGTTGATCAACTGAACCACTCTCTCGACGAGCATGCATGTCTCCGCCTTCTCCGCGGCAGTCACTTTCAACGAAGATGGAGTTTGAACATGATCAAAAGAGAGAGGGGGAAGTCCAGTCGACTGGCCTGGCGTCATGATGTCCTGGCAGTAGAACCAGGTCGACTGCCAGCCCCTGACCGACTCCGGAAGAGTCATCGAGGGAAAAGAACTTCTTTTCCTCTTCTGAATACCCAGACCCCCACACATCTGGATAACATGGGTTTTCTCGTCGTTCGAGTTCACTTTCTTCACTGTTTGGGAGCGAATGGTAAAGATGTGCTTGAAAAGACCCCAGTGCGGTCGACACCCCAGGAAATTCTCACACATGGATACGAGCGCGGCAAGATACGTGATGGTGTTGGGAGTAAAATGATGGAGTTGGGCCCCAAAGAAATTCAAGAAACCCCGAAAGAAGGGGTGTGGAGGAAGGAAGCGAGAAGCCGCGGTCGACATGGGTGGCGAGCAGAACGCACTCACCTGGTCGCGGTTGCGGTTCCGTTTCCCCCTCCGGCAGCCGCGCAGACTTGTGGACGATCAGCCCTAACTCGGCAGTATCGTCCAAGTCCTCCTGTCGAAGCGAAGATCGGATCCAATCTCCCTGGATCCAACCCGACGGCAGCCCCGAGCGCGATGAAGACCCCCGATTCGTCTTCCTGCTTTTCGCCGCCCCTGTCGCCTTCTTCGCGCGTTCCAGCGCTGCCGTTCTCTCCTTCCCCATGGCGGCGAAGCGGTGGCGTCGAGAGCGGAGAAGCCGGATGGGGTGAAGGAGCAAGAGAAAGAAGAAGGAGAATGGGCACGCACAGTGCGGACGCATCGGTCTCGTCGCTTTTAAAGGCCCACTTCCGAGTGGCTGACGCGTGGGTCCGGGCGATCCTGTCAAATCCCTCAAACAGTCACGCGCGGGATACGTGGCGAAAAAGGTGATGCGGAAATCAAAACGCCCTATCTATCCACTCCGCTTACCACGGCACGTTCCGTTTGGCGCGCTCCTACCGAAATTTCGAATCCCGCGAAATCCGGGATCCTCGGCAATTGATCACGCCAAAGATTTCGCATCAAAGATGACACTCGACATGCGACATTATAAAAACCAATCGGTAATTGCTGAATCGATCAAGGCGACTGAAACGAAGCCGAAAGTTCCAACACTGGCCTCCATTCATAGATGAATTCTTGAGAAAGAAAAGAGTCAAGGCAAGATCAACTTCAACCTTCTTTTCACTCAGACCTCAATCCATTCGGGGGCTAATGATAAGGACATAGACCTGGGGGAGGGTAATAGGCCTGACCTATACGCCCTACCTAAGGTCCTTGCCCTAGAAGCAAAGAAGTTCAAGAGTAAACAAAGTGGACCCAATAAAGGCGTCGAGTGCAATCCACTCGACCTACCATTCACTCGGAGACTACTTCTTTGAGTCACTCGACTATTCAACCACTCGACCATGTAAAAGACCACTCGACGTACAAGAAGACCTAAAGCCGTTCTGCACAACAACGGTCGGGCATTTACTCATATATTTAATAATCATTCGTAGCACTTTATTACAGACGTTACCTATAACGCTATCTCTTTATGAACATTGAACCCTGTGTAACGGAGGGGAGCTGGGGTTCTGGCGCACTCTATATAAGTCACCCCCTCCTCTGGGACAAGGGTTCGCACCTCCTGTAACTCACACGCATATAATCCAGTCGACCGCCTCTCGGCTTCGAGACGTAGGGCTGTTACTTCCTCCGAGAAGGGCCTGAACTCGTAAAACTCGCGTGTACAATTCCTCCATAGCTAGGATCTTGCCTCTACATTCCTATTCCGACCCTCCATTCTACTGTTAGATTTAGAACCACGACAGATAGTGCCTCTACGTACTCAAAGGCACACGAACCATGGCGCCAGGGAAACACCGACGGAACAACGTATGTGTGCCGACGCAGGAGCCGGCGCCAGAGATTGCCTCAGTGTTCACGCCCCCAGCCGATCTCCTCCTCAAGATCGTGGCACGCACCGACGTTTTCACCATTGTCCGCTGCGCTGCCCTCTGCAAGTACCTCCGCCGTGACATCCTAAGCCCGCCCTTTATCCATGCATCGCGTTACCCTAGAGGCGGCTCCTTGCATCCTCGCCTACCTCTCCACCTATAACGAACCTCGCCTGACTGTGGTCCAGCCCGTCACACCTGCCGCCATGTCCTTCTGCCGTGACCGCCTCTCACCCAATCCTAAGCCATGGACGGAGACGTGGTTGTATTTGTATTGCGGGTACGCAATCGGGCGTGTGTACTTCTTGATTTGGAGACAAAGGATATGCGTAGTGGGGCTCCTGCTCACCGTTGTTGGAGATTGACCTGCCATCTCACTTACGAACCATGAACATTTTCTCCTAGCTAGCAAGCTAGCCAAGTAAGTATGGCAGGTTGCAAATGTATTTACCACCTTGATGAAGTTGGCGCTTGATTAGTCAACATTTGACTTTATTTTATGGTTTACAAATCACGGCCTGGGGAAGTGACTCGAGGGGGTCGGGCTTAGCGGTGTGATGGATGCAGTTGACGGGCTCAACTGGTTTGTCTAACAACTACCAGTGGATTTGAACACGAAATGTTGAAAATATGAGCAATTTACCAAATGATTTTATGAATAAAAATATTAAATAAAGCATGACTAATATAACATGGATAAAAAATAGTCATACAATCTGACAGAGAGAAGGTAAATAACATCTTCATATTTAGATATATTAAAACTGAGCACTAATCAAGCTCTCTCAGACCATTAACATTTTGCCATTCCAATTCCGCATGGGCTTTTCCGCAGAGCACCGAGCGCTGCACTTTAATGGGCCGCTGCTCCGGTAACAAATTCAGACGTATGTCGTAAACTTGGGCAAATGGGCTTGGCCCAAGTCATCTGGAAAAGAACAGACCATACGCACACATCTATAAAAAAAGTGCGTGGCTCCTCCTTCCGCGTTCAGATCGGTTACCTCTTCTCCTCGGCCGCCGCTCTTCCCCGGCCTACCAGCACCGCTCCAGCCGCCTCCTCCACATGTGCACTGCTGCTTTATCGGTTGACAGTTGCGTGGTTCGCTCGCACGACAACAGTGGTCTAGGCGACTGCACGAACGAGCAGCCGCCGCCGCCGCCGCAGACGGGAGTCGCTCGCCGCTGCCGTCTCCCCGCCGCCTAGACTCTCCAGGCCGCCGCTGCCTATTGGTATTTCCTTCGTCTGCTAGGTATTCCACCCAGACTTCTCATCTCTCTCTTTTCTCATCCACTCGCCTGCGATACAGGTTGCGTCGCTATCTTCGCCATCTCCTTCGGCTCACATGCCATGGCGTAGCAGTCCTTGATCGCCCCTATCGGTGGTGGAACGACTCCTTCGTCTTCCCTCAGCCGCCGCCGACTTCCTTCTCCTGTCTTTTCCCCTGAAGCTGCAGCACTAGGGGAGAGGATGTGGGTGAAGGATCTATAGGATTTTCGAGCCACAACCCACCTTTCTTGATGCCAGAGCACGCGCCCCCTTGCAGAGTTGCAGCCTTGTAGGTACATCACGCTTGCTTCAATTTAATCATAATATTGGTTTATTTTCCATTGTTCAGGTTGTGGATAAAGAGAATAGAAAGCAAGAAGTGGGGGAGATGGGAGATGCAATGAGAGCACTGGAGAACAAAGCAATGTATTCAAAGCAAGACATGGACATACTTGCCGCTTTGGAAGAGATGCCGTCGGTGAAAGTACGATCTAGGCATCTTGTCATTCTTTTAAGTTCAGTTAACCTGTACTTGTACATGCACATGAAATTTTGACTTTATTGACTATTGACATTGTTTTATTGTGCTGTATACAGTCTAGACATGTTGGAGTCTCCGTTGACCAGATGCATGAAATTTTGAAGCATTCCGCTCATCAAAAGGAAAGATCTCACATACTTTGTTTTCTCTATATATTTCATAAAAGTTTTAGTGTAGCGCTTCACATTTTGGGTAATATGTAGCACGCATGGTGGTCCTGTGGCATCATTTTCTTAAAAAAAATTCTCTCTAATATTGGTCATTTTGTGTGCGGTTACAGGAGGAAAAAACAGTAACAGAACTAGATGAAGAAGACAAAGAACTCATCAAATCAATCACTTTCAGAGTAATCCTCTATGTCAACTTTCATATGTACATGCATGTGCAAACTTGCATTTGAAATTATTTCTAACCCTGTCATGCTGTTGGTTATTGCAGAACTTAGAAGATTATGTTAAACGGATTGAAGACGACGATGACAATGATGAAGATTTTTATATACCAGGACAGTCAAGTGTCCCGTGAAAGGTACTTGTCTCTCTGTATTGTGTTTTTTTATATTTCTTTTATGTTTCTATTTCCTATGGTCTTAAGTATGAAAAGGAGAAAGATTACTGTATAACATTGGCTTGAATTTACTTGGGCATGTGTACATATAATTGACAAGTTTAGGCCCATCCCAAGCTGTAGGGCTCATGATGCAAAATTTTGTTGCTAATAGGATGCATCAATGACAATTAGTATTTCCAAGTTGTAAGATGATTGAGAAAAAACACATAGATCTTTGTTGTTGCTAGCATAAGCAATTCTCAAATATGTGTTTTCCTCTTATGTGCCAATAATTTTTTTTGCCTGAAACATCTGCATTGCAGCTAGGATATGCTATTCGCATAAACTGTTCACCTAAAAATGAGAGCTCTCTATTGCTTAATGCAGATAAATAGATAATCTTGCTATGCATGGTTAGAGGCAATCTGTTGATTTTTGATATCTGGAGGACAGTAGTGGGTAAAAATGCCAATAATGTAGATCATTGTCATATGCCTCTATCAAAATTGACTTATAATAAGGTACATATTGAACTTCAATAATATTTTCTCGAATATGTAATTGTGCCTACTGTTACTTATTACTACTGGAAACATGTGGATGGCGAACACAACAATTTCTGAAGGACTGGAAAGAAATTGTTGAGCATAAAAAGGCGGCCTACAATAGTGGTAATTTCCTCTTCTTATAGTGGGTGATATGCGTTTTCTTTTCTTGTGAACCTACTGTAGTGGTAATGTGAAGAGCATGCGTGTACAAATTATATCATTCTTTATATTGCATCTTTAGTTTAGTTCTCACGTGTTTTTTCTTTATCAGATTAAGTGAAAGCTAGATGACGCTGCACCTTCAAGTGCCGGTGATTGCTATGCGTCCACTGAATCAACAAAATTTCAATTGATATTGTAGCCGATGTCGTGGTAAGTCTTCACATCGCTTTCATATAATTAACTTTGTAATGTTTGACCAAGTGCAACTCCATTTACCTTCTATGGTTGTAATCATGTTTTAGAATCATGATCCAGTTTATGAGACATTAAAAAAAATCATAGGTGGTTGTGTCAGAGGCCTTGGGAGAGGTGCCATGAGTACACGCGAAGCCTGACTACAGTGGATGGAAATCGAGGACAGCCCGACAAATAATCAGTATTAAACTTGAGTATGTAAAATGAAGAAGTCAAGTGTTCCACTGATAATATAAATTGAATTCAGTTATACTTGTTTAAAGACATTCTTATTATTCTACTGAATTCCACCAAAGACAGCCCATTTTGCTGACTCAATCCCTTGAGTTGCTTGTATGGTATTTAGGATATTGTTTATTTGATTTCCTAACGAAATGAAATCCTTGTTAGCAGTCTTCTCAGTGAATGTGATGTACTCCATACAAGAAATGTCTAGGTGCACTAGGCCCGCCTAATTCTTCTTTGTTGCGGAACATGGTGGCCCTTTCGGTAGAGAGGCATGTGAAGATTATACAATCTATAGTGACAATTTATGTCTCCTGTTTCATGTTTACTTTTGCTCCGGCTTATTATCCGTCTTGGCATTATGGATTGGTTCTATTTACATGCCAAGCTAATTTGTACGTATATGTCAACTTTATATTTTTACCAAAGTATATATGAGGTTTTCATTGATTATTGATTAATATAAGGTTATGTTTGTACGAGTATAATGTATTTCATGAGCCCATATATTTCTAATATTTCCCGGGCCTCCTTCCCGTCGGTAGTGGTGGACGTTACTGCCGGCTCACCTCCTTCTCCTTTATTTCTTGAGGACTACTTGTTCTTTCTGCTGCTGCTAATCTCTATTCCCGTGCAGTGCACAACTCTGCCAAATCCAAGGTATAAATTGATTTGCTGCCCTATCTGTTCAGGTTCCTCCCTTTCTTATGGTTCATTGGTTTCCTGTGAAGGCGGCTCATGGCGTCAGTGGTGACGGTGGAAATATGATGTTAATACTCACTATTCATGACTAAACTTTGCCTCTCTGATGTCAATTCCAGGTAATGTGCAAATATGATGTCAGTGCCTAGACGGGACACTTTAGGTAATTTATCCCTCGTGAAAATTATCCATGTTAATACTCATGTTCATGACTAAACTTTGCCTCTCTGATGTCATCATCTTTTTAGTAGTTTACAAGACAACCAACACAGATCACAAGAATAAATTTCATCTATCTTGCTATCAGTGGCTCTAAAGAAGACATGGTAGGCAACTGAACTGGTGTGGATGCTTGAATTGATGGACTTAAGGTCCTCCGGAGCCCTATATATACATCTGAATAACCTTTTTACAATTTCTTATTGAAAACTATGTATCTTTATATGCTCATCACAGTCTCAGTAGTTGGCCATAAATAAGTGGTTTCAATTTATCAAACTAGCTGCATGGTCTCTCTGAAATTAGCATGATCAAGCTCCAATGTGTGTATTTAAAGTACCTTTTGCCTTATAGACTTGTAGTGTGCAGAACTGCAGATGAATGCAACTTCTTCTGATTGAAGTGGACAAGTTCCGAAGAAAGGTTATTTTGTTGTTAACGTGCTCCTCTTTTATTTAATATACTCCCATGACAGAAATGGCGCCGGAGAGTTTCCACGTTAATGCTAAACACTGACTGTAAGTCATTTATCTCCCTGTTTTGTTACCTAAGCGTTTGACGCTATAGAAGCTTTCCTTCTTCTGTATAGATGATTATTTTTGTGTAACCAGTCTAAATATTCAAGTGATATTATTGGTGAAATAAGACGAGTCCTCTGTGCTTGAAATTATTGAATTTCCAAATGTAGTGATGCTTTCTTGTTTCATGGTATTTATAAGCAAGATTTGGAAGCGATTTCATCTGCACGTACATGACCGTAGTTGCTATATTTTCATCTCTAGAGGATCTATTTTTTCTATAGTAATTGTCATTGGCAGTGGAATTCTTAGTTTCACTCGACCATGCCCAAAGGGTCCACAATATTGACAATTTTTACATGCTCATACGTGTTTCAATTGTTTTTCTTTTGGAGAAATTCATTTCAGTATCTTTTAGTACCCTTTTCCCGTCTTGAGGAAGCACTACATAAACTGGTACCAAGATAGCCGAACCAGTATTCCATAGGGTTCATGACGTTGCATCCAATAACAAGTGAAATACCAAGATTTGCGCAGATTCTGTGTTAGTAGATATTCTTTTATGAGATTCATGCTAATTTTCAGGTCTTGCATAGCTTCGATCCAAAATCATAATAATTTCTACTGGAAAGAGGGTGTGTGATGAGGTGACCAAAGCTTATCAGGGTCTGTTGTGACGTTGTTGCAACAGCTGTTGCGGAAATTCCACATGCATGGTATGCTTAGCAGACTGATTCTCTGCATAAAAATAGACTCTGTCATGCTTGCTTCCGTATTAGGAGAGGGAGAGGAGAATTCTTGGTGTTCATGTTGCATGTCCAGAATTCTCTCCTTGCCTTGTTGATAGTACTACTATTGCATTAACTTTCAGGTAGATTGAAATTACATAAATTTATATACAATACTACTGTTTTAAGTTTTAGGTAAATGAGATTAAGCAAAATTATATATAATATTACTATTGCATTAGCATCGAGATAAAATACTCCATGTAATGGCATCAAACCCTAACATTCCACAATAAAAGAGACGGACGCAGCAACGCGCGCCATCAGTCATCTAGTATGAACTGCAACCAAACATGTTTAAAGCAGATAGTAGAACAGGTTGCATAGATAGCGTAGAACCTAACATATGTAGGACAAACACTAAAGCAAAGAACTGCGAGAGAACTTTTAACAGAAAGAGCAAGAACACGTACGGGACAGCAGCAGCAGTAGCATTGGACTTGGGGTTGGTGTCGTCGCCAGCAATGTCGCCGAGAAGGTCGTCAACGTCGGGGAAGAAGTCGTCGGAGTCCGGGGCATCCGTGACGAAGAAGTCAGTAGTCGCGCTGAGCGCTCCCCAAAAACATCATCACCCTTTTCCCGTACATGACTCAAAAGGTGCGGTTTCGGAGGCCTACTGTCCCGACACGTGGTGCACGCCGCAAGCAGGGATGGGGAAGAACGTAGCAGCGAGAGAAAGAAAGGTTCTGGTGCGTCTCTCTGGGAGGAGCGACCTCCCCTTTATAGGCGCAAAAGAAGGAGGTGAGAGGGCAACGACGGGAGGTGAAACGAAGAGATGGAGATAAAGCGAACAGCCAGCAGCCGAAGGGCTGCACCGTTCGCATTCGAACTCCACTTTCGCAAAAATCTTTTCCCGCGCCGTGACGAGGCGGGCGGAGGAGAAGCGCGCATGGATGCCCCTTTTGTTCTCATGCTCATACTAGTGGGGAAAGAACCTCCCTTATAAAAAGGTCCAACTCCCTCTAAACTAACAATGTGGGACTAAATTTTAGTTCCATCTCTTGCCATGCACGAATGAGCTGCGTGGGCCTCTAGGATTCATTAAGAATTTTTAAAACTGCTATTGGACTAGGCTAAAGTAGACAAAATTCCAGCACGAAATAGCAAAATACCAGGACTATCATGAATGATTCGTATCGCTTGAAGGATACAAGTTTCACGCCAGCCAGAACATGGCAGTTAGGCTTTATACCCGGATATAGGGACATGTGTTCTACCTGCTCACATCCGTGGCTTGTATAGCCGGAAAGTTGGTAAAAGTAAGGAAATGTGATCTGAAAAGTAAAAGCATAGTTCGTTGTCGGAATTTAAACAGGGCAGGTGAATCCAGCAGAGCCGTCCCATGCACGGCGGAGTCATTGTTATTAAAGATAACCTTATTAAAAGGAATTGACATAGAAATACGTAATGTGTATTTTTTCCACATGATGAGACAATAAAACATTTGTTCTTTCAATGTAAATTGTCTTGTTCTATAAGGCCAGCCATCAAAATAGCTTTTGGCTTGTATCCTCCTTGTAGTGTTGCTAATATATTTGACAACTAGTTATATGGGATTGATCACAGGTTTAGAATTCTACTTAGGGTGAGAGCGCTTGCCGTGATTTGATCGTTTTGACTATGTAGAAATGATAAGATTTTTAACGATAAAAGTACTTCGCTTATGCAGGTTATCTACAGATGTATCGGGACTCTACAACAAGTGAAGAATCGAGGCCTGTTTACGGAGATGTGTACACAATTAAAAGCTACGACGAGGGATATTTTTACCCAACATGGGTGGTAGCATGATCTTAGGATTGGGCTATCGACGGTTTATGCGCTATACAGATATACATTTTTCTTTGTATTTCGCCTTCCTATTTTATTTTCGCTTGTCATGAGAATTTTGTTGATTATGTGTATCTTAATTATGCAGAGGCCGAGTGTAATACTTAAACCTTTTAAGTAATAAAGCGCTTTTTTCGGAAATGCACGGTGAAAGGCTGAGGAGCGTCGTAACTCCTCGACGAACTGGTAAGCAACCGTTGGATGGGAATTAGACGCCTAAGGCAAGTCGGAGATGGCGCCCTCAATGGAGGTGTCAAAATCTTCTTTCAGACTAAACAGGGGAAGTGTTGATTTCGTCAGATGCGCTTCAGGGCCTGACAGACAGCAGCGAAAGCTTGGGTACTTTCTCCATTGACAATGGATTCAAATCGGTCGAAGTCGCCAGCTTAATGCAGCACGTAACTGGCCATTCCAGTAACACGTCTTCCACACGATATGGCGTATAGATCATATGTTGTCTCGAACCATTTAGGACCAGTTTTTTGGTGGCTTTTTTAGACTTTTAGAATAAGGTGTCCTTTATTCAGCTTATTCTATAAGCTCAATCAAAATTTATTCTTAAAACCTATTAGCTACTTCCTCCGTCCTATAATGTGAGATCTTTTTTGACACTAGTGTAATATGAAAAATCGTCTTATATTATGGGATGGAGAGAATACTTATTAGGTATTTCAAGAAGCCAGCAAAAGAAGTGGCCTTTATACTTGGACACGTGGCCCAAAACTACTTGCTGAACTAACTCAAATGATTCTTGTCACACTGAGGACAATATTGCAGTTATCAAGTTGGATGGTATATTGCCACTGGAGACTGCAGTCACCATAATTCTTTATACCCACTCCCAGTCACTAGAATGCGGCGGCGGCGTGGTCGCCGTCGTTGTGATAGGGCAGCTTGAGGGCCCTGAAGCCCGGGTAGACGGCGATGTGCTGCTTGAACTCGAACCGGCCCGTCGTCATGAACGGCACGCGCACGGTGGTGCCGTCCGGGACATGGAACGGCCCGACGAAGGTCGCCGACTTGGTCGAGTGGTGGACCACGCCCCCTTGAAGTAGAGCGCGTTGGCGAGGACGACGACCGTGGACGAGCCGACCGACCGTGGAGGGAGGACGTCGCGGATGCGGTTGCTGGTCGCGCCCTCGACGAAGGCGTTCACTCGCCGCCTCGCCTGCTCGGCGCCCTGGACGAAATCCACGGGTTCCGCGGTGGCGGCCGGTGTAGCTCGACGCGGCGGTGGCCACGAACTCAGGCTGCAGCGCCTGCCTCCGGTCGACCCACACGCCGCAGGCGAAGGACGTCTGCGCCAGGCCGCTGAGCTTGCGCGCCAGCTCCGTGGCCGGCGCGCCGTGCAGGTCGTCGAGCGACGCCGACCCGAGGAACGCCAGGAGCTCGCCGCGCGTCTCTCCCCGCGTGCCGGCGGCCACCAGCGCGAGCGCCGCGTTGATGGACAGCGGCGAGACGATGAAGTTGGCTCCCCCGCCGGCCGCCGCCCTAACGCCGACCTCCCTGGCGAGAGGCAGGCACGACGCCTTCCCGCCCGCGTCGACGCTGCCTAGCGCCGCGCCCACGGGCACATAGTCATAGTCGCCACCTGGTGCGAAGGGCCTCACCGTGGCAAGCATGGGGTCGCGTGGTTGCGCCTCGGCATGGTGGTAAGGGCCGTCGAGGTAGCTCCGGCCGCTGCAAGGGCAGCGCTGGTTGCAGTCAAGCAGGCGCCGCGATGGCGAAGTCTTTGCCCTGAATTCGACCTGCGCCCGCCATGCGGCGAACAGTGTCAAGCAGAGGACGCCCTTCCACAAGGGCGACATCCCATCCATCCCTTCCACAAGGGCCGGCGGGGATGAGGGATCTCGAGGCGGAGCCGGGCGGCGTCCCGGCGGACGCCCCGCCATCGCCGGCCGACCTCGCGTCGGGCGAAAAGGCGACGGAGGCGGGATCACGAGCTGAGATCGGGCGGGGCCAGGGGAAATTCATGCAATGGCGTGTTCATTTCTGCGCCGAGACGGTTCCTGCGATCTGGATTGAAGGCCGCGTCCGTTTTACTCCTCATTCGCGTTGGCTGGTTCTCTTCGATTTGGAGAATGACATCCTTGCCGGCGACTTCTGGCCGGACGGCGACTCGATCGAGGTAGGGCATCGTTTCAAGATTGATGGATTTAACGTGCTGGTTGGTGACTATGTGCAGGTGGATCTTCGTCCGAAGAGACCGGAGCTGATTGACCTGACGGATACGAGGCTTCATGGAAAACCGAGAGGGATGGATGGCGACAAGGCGGGATACCCCGCGGGATGCGGTGCGGCGATCACCGGAACTCGGTCCTTGGGGCCGGTGGCTCATCAACGGGTTGGTGGCCGGTTCTGGGCGCTGGCCGGATCGGAAGACGACGAGGCGGACGAGGATGGGGATGAGCCGGCATCCTCTCCGCCAACGCCGACGCCATCTGATCTATTCTGTGAGTTATTTCATTCAGGCTATGATGAGGATGAGGTTGCCTCTACGGTGGACAGGATCCTGCCGGTGGACGATCCGGCGAGGGTTGGGCTACACGCGGACAATAGAAAGGAGATGGTGCGTCGCGTCGTACATTGGAGAACGGCGGCGACGGCTGTCCGGCCATGGAAAGGACCCCTTCCGAAGGTTAGCCTTCCAAACCTCACCGTTTTTGACTTGATTCGGCCGGATTCGTGGATTAAAGTTGAGAGGAAGAAGAGATCGAGTCATTCTGGTGCTGCATCCCGGAGATCGGCGACGGCCACGGCGCAGTCGCCGGCGGGGCGGCCGATCGGGATCGCAGGCATGCGGGAGGCGCGTTTGAACGCGCTCTTGGGCCGCGATTTCGGTTTGCATGGGGATGGGCCGGTTCTGAGTGAACCGGGCCTGACCGTTGCTGGGCCTATGGTCGCCGGGTATGAGGCCCGGTGTGACCAGGCACATACGTCTACACCCCCATGCATCGACGTTTCTCCTTTGTGGATTCGATCGGAAAGACCTAGGGTTTGCGGTGCTGGGCGTCGACCGAGTTTCTCTGATCGTGGTGCGGGGCGTGCCAGGCGCATCCCCCCTCTCCGCGGCATGGCCGGTCGAGGAGTCCCCCCTGCCATGCCTGCCGCTCCGGGCGCTGACAGTCATGGAGGGCCAACGTTGTCGGCCGGAGGTGGCCGCGGCGGTAGTGGTATGCCTGCGGGGACGGGTCGCGGCGGCGCGGGTGGGCCGCTCGGGGCTGGCCGGGGCGGTGCGCCATCGCTTCCGGGCGCTGGAACCGGCCGTGCGGCGCCGGACGTAGGCGGCCCAAGACCGCCTCTAGTTGGTGCCGCGCGTGGGGCTGGCTCTGCTGGCCGCGGGTTTGGTGCTGCCGGTGCACGACCAACCACGCCGGTGTTGCCACAGCCTACTGCGGGTCGAGGTGGACCTCGGCCGCCGGTGCCGAACCCTGTGGCTGTCGCGGGCCGCGGTGTGCCGACCCCAAGGCCGCCCCCTCCAGCCTCTAATGGCCAGCGACCGTTGGCGATTCAGGCCGGGGCTAGACCGCCGCACTTCGTGGCGAAGCAGGCGCACAACTCGACAGGGCCGGTTTTGCAGCAGGCACAAGCGCTGCAGGTTTCTGCTAGTGGAGATGTTCAATCGGCGCCTCGTGGACAGTGGGGTGATGATGGGTATAATGCGTATGGAGAGGGACAACACCGGGGATCCTCGTCTACGGGTGGTGGACGGGGGTATGCCGGGCAGAGCGATGGCTCGGCTGAGAGGCCCTTCCTGGGACCAACGGGCGGTTTCGTCGAAGGGGCGTCTGGACCGGCTCATCGTAACCGCGGTGGTTTCCGTGGTAACCGTGGCGGCCGAGGTGGCCATGGTGGCCGCTACCGTCCACGACAGCATCCTGTTACTGTGGACCAGACACCTGTTGGCGAGGTTACTGTGGAACCTGAGTTGTCTTGCCGGGCTATGGAGGTGGTGACGGCACTGGCTGACGTGGTGGTCCCTGCTAATGGAGATATTGGGTCTATGTCCGTAGAAGACAGAGCGGCCAAGTATGCGTGCAAGAAAGAAAGGATGTTATGTTACCGTTGTGGAGATAAGGGCCATTTCATTGCTGAGTGTGTGGCTGTTTTATGCGATACGTGTGGCAAGCCAGCCCATCAGTCGGGGGTTTGTCCGCTTATGAGGGAGCAGGTACCGAACCTTATGATGTATGGAGTGTACTGTGCTGAGCTCACATTCTTTGAGTCTCCGACCGAGAGGGAGGTTACTGATGAGGTTCAGTGTGTGACAACTGGGATTGTTAAAGTAACTAAAGGAGAAGTATCTGAGACCCAGATTGTGCAGCGGCTCCGGGAGCTGGCCCCAGGGGATTTCCACTGGGAGCTTGTCAGTCTAGAGGCGAACTTGTTCAGGGTTGAGTTCCCGACAGTGGAGGATTTACAGAGGCTCTTGAGTTTCGGGATGTGCAAAGTGCCAGGTACTGAGGGCATTCTTGAGTTCCATGAGTGGAAGTTGATTGAACCTCAGGGTACACCTCTTACCCAGGCTTGGTTACGGTTTTCGGGAGCTCCTTCCAAACCTATGCAGGATGCTAGGGTAGTTGCGAGTTTGGGCATCATGGTGGGAAAGCCTGACCGTGTGGATATGGCCTTTACTAGAGCTCATGGGGTTGCTCGCTTACTGGTCAGTATTTTGGACATTGAGTTTGTGCCTGATGTGGTCAAGTGGGCTTATCGAGGCCAGGTTTACAACCTTAAGATTGAGTTTGAGGATGTCAACTTGTTTGCTAAGGCACCTACTGCCACTGATGTTGATATGCACGAGGATGATGAGAGTGCAGGAGCTAAGGAGACTCCGGCCGCTGATCCTGGACGAGAGTTGTCCAAGGGACCGGGGTCTGTTGATCAGACGACCGTAAATGGGACGGCGCCTTCTGCTTCAGTGCCGTCGACCACTCTGAGGTTTGGATCTATTGAGCCTGCTACTGCACCTCCCATGCTTTGGAGCGAGCGAGTGGAGTCTTTTGATGATTTTGAGCACTCTCTACCCGCTTTGGACTTTGAGGGCCCGGGCGTGGAGGAGTCTAGCGCGGAGGAGATTCCGGAGATAGAGATTTCGCCGGATTGTGTTCAGACAGCGGAACTTCAGGTGGTGGTTCCGAGCTGTGCAGGGGGGTCGAGGCAGGTGGTCTCGGCGCCCCCTTCTCCTCTCGCTCAGGTCGATGAGACCGTGAGGGTGGAGATACCTTCGGGAGGGGGGTCAGGGCGGGTGGCCTCGGCGCCCTCTTCACCGGTCGTTGGGCCGATCTGCAGGTGGCCGGACCGGCCTATGGAGGGAGCTTGGGGCGGGTGGCCTCGGGACCCTCTTCACCCTCACCTTCCGCGCCCAGGGGGACTGCCCCACCGTTGGCGCCGGTGATTACTCCTGACCGAAGGTCTGGGGTGGATGGGGAGCGGGGGCAGGTGGCCTTTGGTTCCCCATCAGCTCACTCGGTGCCCTCCCACAACCGTGGGGAACAGCTGCTTGTTCGGGGGGTGACAGGCGGTCAATCCCCGGGCAACTTCACTCGGGAGGAGGTTATACAGTTCGGCGGGATTCCGGACCAGGCATCCGAGGGCCGACGGGTGAGCTGCCGTCTTCAGGGCCGTCCGGAGGTGGACGACATGCAGCAACGGTGCGCCGTGAGGGCGGCCAAGCTTCGTGACGTCCAGGTCACTACTGGTATGTCGGTCAATACTTCTAATTCCATATTGCATTTTTCGAATGATGAGATTGTTGATAATGCGAACCAACTAGGGATTTCACTAGGTAATAATGAGGGTGAAATTTCTAACTCCATCAATGATTTGCTAGATCTAGAAGTCGAGAGGGCTTTAGATATGATTCGAAACTTAGCTGCCGTCAAACCCATGAATGATTCCGAGATTGATGCCTTGGGAGTTCGGGTGCTCGATGATTTTTGTGCCGATCTCGCACCTCCCCTCCCGGAGCAGGAGGAGGAGAATGAGAGTGTAGAGATGGATGTTGTTGGTCCCCCTGTAGCGGGGAGTGAGGACCGGGTAGATGCGAGGACCGGCCCTAAGCGCACATGGAAGCGCAAGATTTACCCAACGTCTGCTGTGCGTAGGAGTGCTAGGATCCGCACTGCTAAAAAATTCCACGACGAGATATGAGAGGAATCTTTTGGAATAGCAGAGGTCTTAAGGACTTGGCTAAAAGACGATTTCTTGCAGATGCATCCGTCGAGCATCGATTGGATTTTATTGCGTTGTCGGAAACTGGTAGAGCAAATTTCTCACCACACTTTCTTAACACTCTATCGGGGGGTATTGAGTTTGACTGGCATTGTCTGCCGCCGTGAGGGAGATCGGGAGGGATCTTACTTGGTGTTCGATGCGAGTCTCTCGAAGTTCGAAGTGTGGTCATGGGAGATTTTGCTGTAAAATTCAGGGTGCGATCCAAGGTCGACGGTTTTGACTGGGCTTTGGTGGCGGTGTATGGCGCCGCGCAGGCAGAATTCAAACTGGACTTCCTGGCCGACCTAGTTAGAGTTTGTGGTTCTGAGCAGCTCCCCATTCTCGTTGGGGGTGATTTCAACATTATTAGGAGGCGTGATGAGAAGAACAATGATAATTTTGACGGGAGATGGTCGTTTATGTTCAACACTATCATTGAAAGCTTGGATCTGAGAGAGATTGAGCTTTTAGGTAGGAAGTTTACTTGGGCCAATGCCATGCCAAATCCAACGTTTGAGAAGCTGGATAGGGTACTCGCAAGTGTCGCATGGGAACATAAGTTTTCCTTAGTAACTGTTCAGGCTCTCTCTCGCGGGATTTCTGATCACACGCCTCTTTTTCTTGACTCTGGTGGGGCTACCTACTCGGGCAACAAGAATTTGTTCTCATTCGAGCTTGCGTGGTTTGAAAGAGAAGGCTTCCTGGATCTCGTAGCCAGAGAGTGGGCTAAGGAAGCAGGCGGTAGGAATGCGCTTAAGCGCTGGCAGAATAAGATTAGGCATCTGAGAAGTTTCCTACGTGGATGGGCTAAACATTTAAGTGGGATATATAGGGTTGAAAAGGAACGGCTCCTTGCCCTCATTCAGTCCTTAGATGTAAAAGCAGAAACCACGGTGTTGCCAGCCACCGAGCTTCATACTAAGCTTGACGCTGAGAAGAGGTTGAAAGAACTACTTCGGGAAGAAGAGCTAAAGTGGGTTCTGCGGGCCAAGGTTCGAAGAGTGGTCGAGGGGGACGCGAACACTCAATTCTTCCATATGATTGCAAATGGCAAACATAGGAAGAAGAGAATCTTCCAGCTAGAACAAGATGAGGGTACGATTATCGGGCAGGATAATTTGAAGCTTTACATTACCGAATACTACAAACGATTGTTCGGACCACCAGAGGAGAACTATGTGTCTCTGGATGAGTCTAGAATCGAAGATGTACCTCAACTCACTGCGGTGGAGAACGATATATTAACCGACCCTTTTTCGAAAAAGGAGGTTTTCGAGGCCGTTTCCCAGATGAAAAATAATAAGGCACCCGGTCCGGATGGTTTCCCGGCTGAGTTTTATAAGAAATGCTGGCATATTATTAAAGGGGACCTGTTGCCGATGTTCCATGATTTGTTCTCGGGACATTTGCAGCTTTTCCAGCTTAATTTTGGAACAATAACCCTGCTTCCTAAGAAAACAGAGGCCGTGAGAATCGAGCAATTTCGGCCTATATGCCTTCTGAATGTCAGTTTCAAAATTTTTACCAAGGTTGGGACGAATAGGCTAACACAGATTGCGCACGCCGTGGTACAGCCTACTCAAACGGCTTTCATGCCGGACAGGAACATCCTGGAAGGGGTTGTGGTCCTTCATGAAACGCTCCATGAGATCCACATGAAAAAACTTGATGGGGTTATTTTCAAAGTGGATTTTGAGAAGGCATATGATAAAGTCAAATGGCCGTTCCTTCAACAGGCCTTGCGCATGAAGGGCTTTGATGAAGCTTGGCGATGCCAGGTGGAAGCATTCACGCAAAAAGGGAGTGTTAGAATCAAAGTGAATGATGATATAGGTCATTATTTCCAAACGCATAAGGGATTGAGACAAGGCGATCCTATGTCTCCAATATTATTCAATATTGTGGTGGACATGTTGGCAATCCTGATAGGAAGGGCAAAAGAGGCCGGTCAGGTGGGTGGCTTGGTGCCTCATTTGGTAGATGGTGGTGTGTCCATCCTGCAGTACGCTGATGATACTATCATCTTTATATGGAACACGATTTGGCAAAGCGAGAAACATGAAGTTAGTGTTATGCTTATTTGAACAATTGACGGGGCTTAAGATTAATTTCCATAAAAGCGAGCTGTTCTGCTTTGGTAGAGCCAAAGATGAACAAGAGGCATATAGACAATTGTTTGGTGTGAAGTTGGGGCTCTACCTTTTACGTATCTAGGTATTCCCATTCACCATCGTAAGCTAACAAACAGCGAGTGGAAGTGCATAGAGGATCGGTTTGAGAAGAAACTGAGTTGCTGGAAGGAAAACTCATGTCGTATGGAGGCCGGTTGATCCTTATTAACTCGGTGCTCACGAGTTTACCTATGTTCCTCTTATCCTTCTTTGAGGTCGTCCCAGTTGGGGTTAGGAAACGGCTGGACTTCTATCGATCCCGATTCTTTTGGCAGAGTGATGAACTTAAGAGAAAATACCAACTGGCCAAATGGGATATTATCTGTCAACCAAAGGACCAGGGGGGGCTTGGTATTGAAAATCTAGAAGTCAAGAATAGATGCTTGCTCGGTAAGTGGTTGTATAAGTTGGCACTTGAGACGGAGGCAATATGGGCACAGATCTTACGCAGTAAATATTTACAGTCCAAGACCCTGTCCCAGGTCACTATGAGACCAAATGATTCGCTGTTCTGGAAGGGGCTCATGAGAATCAAAGCTACCTTCTTTAACAGAACTAGACGTATTGTCGGGAATGGTAATGACACTCGATTTTGGGAGGATACGTGGCTTGGCGATGAGCCTTTGGCGACCCAGTATCCGTCCCTTTATCGTATTGTTCAGCGCCGTGAGGCTCTTGTTGCCACGGTTCTGCAGTCCATTCCGCTCAACATTCAGTTTAGGAGGGTGCTTGTGGGGGACCGATGGGAAGCATGGCTTCACTTGGTTCAGAGATTGATGGGGGTTCAGTTAAATCCTCAGCCCGATCAGTTGTGGTGGAAGCTTACTAGATCTGGGGAGTTCACAGTTAAATCGATGTATATTGATATCATTAACTCAAGTGTGATTCCTAGTTCCAAAGAGGTTTGGAAAGTTAAGGTCCCCTTAAAGATTAAAGTGTTTATGTGGTTTGTACATAAACAAGTAATTTTAACAAAGGACAATCTAGTTAAGCGTAACTGGACAGGTTCTACTAGGTGTAGTTTCTGTGATCGGGAGGAGACCATTAAGCACCTCTTCTTTGACTGCCCGTTGGCACGAGGCTTGTGGCGCTCTGTGCAAATTGCCTTTAACATTACTCCCCCGAATTCGAACAACACGTTATTCGGGACGTGGCTTGCTGGGATAGACTCCGAAACAGCTAGACACATTCGTGTAGGAGTTTGTGCGTTGTTATGGGCAATTTGGAACTGCAGAAATGATTTGGCTTTTAACAGAACAACAACTATTCATTTTTTGCAGGTTTTATTTCGGGCTACTGCGCTGATCCGTATATGGTCCTTACTCACTCCGACGGAGGCCAGGAAGCGCTTGGTTACTGGATCTGTCCGGTGGGAGATGGTAGCGCGGGATATCTTCAACCGGTTTGGATGGCGGTCATGTAATAGGATAGGCGATTAGTTTACCTATCTGTTAATTTGCCAGCCGGTTGTGGCTTCTTAGACTTTCTGTTTTGGCATGGAGGCTCTTGGTGAGCTTGCCGCTCTTTTTGTCTGCAGACTTTAAGACCTTGTTAAACCTTATTTACTATTTTTAATAAATATGGTTGTATGCATCGTTCTGATGTAGAGACCGAGGAATCCCCCTTTTTGAAAAAAAATCCATATCGCTGCTGCAATCGCACCTGCACCTCCCCGTGTGTCTGCTAGCTAGAAGAAGCACTCATTTCGTCAGTGACACACATGACACACTCTCCCTCTCCCTCTCAAAGACAGGATATTGTATGAATGAATGTCAGTTTTCTGACAGAAGTTATCGGAATCTTATGCCATCTACTCTACTCTGCTTGTGATTGGTTGCACTTGCACCTTGCTTGATAGTTGATAACATATATACAGAATCACATGGCAAAAGAACAGATGATTTCTTGGCATGAGCATCTACAAAATACTAGTAGAGGAAACTACATGTTCTTGTATAGTTGTATTCTCCATGCCATCTACTGATGACAAAAGAAACATGTCACACAGTGAGCCATATGCTATACTCATCTGGTGTAACAAATGCTCGTATAATTAGAAACACATAATTAGAGGACATTATCTACATGGAATTGGTAAACCAAAGTACTTCCTCCGTTTCATAATTCTTGTCATGATTTTAGTTCAATTTAAACTAATACCGCGACAAGAATTATGGAACAGAAGACAGCCATTGGGTTTTCTAAAAAAAACTCATGATGTAAAGTATATCCGTTAAAAATGAATGCCAAGTCTGCATCAACATTTAAAAACACTTTAGCTATATGTAAATCCTCTGTGAATTGAATTTGGGTCAATCGATTTTCTGAACGTTGATTGTTGCTTAAAGATTCATGTTTTTTTTTCTCTGTTGTGTGTGGTGTAGTCTTGTTTTGGGCTGATTTTTTTTACCGAACCATTTTTTGGGTCAGTCAATTCCTTCACAGGCTGCCTCTATCTAGCCCATCTGACTCCTACCCTTCTCCTCTCACCCTTTATCTTTTTTCTGTTTTCTATTTTTACGTGTTTCTCTTTTCTTTTTCCCTTTTCTTTGTTAGTTGATGTTTTAATTTTGTGGGTATTTTTGAGATGTTAGGTCACTGTAAACGTTTACACACAAATAATATACAATATGTGTGAAAATTGCATTATTATATGAGTATTCTTTGCATAAAAAGAAATCCAATACAAGTGCAAAGTTGAGTGATGTTTTCGCATTTTGTTTTCTTTAAGGGTAATACCAGTGCCACTGATTCATTCAAGAACTGTTCATGAAAATTTCACTATTATTTATTTATTGCGTATTATTAAAAAATGCAATTTATGTGTAAATTGTGTGTAAATATTGTCATTATTTGCTTTACTTTTTTTCTTGAAGTGTAAAACCAATGCCACTAATTAATTCACCTTTGAAAAAAAGGAACTTTTTTTGTCTATTTTTCATTTCCCTTTTCTTCTTCAAGAGTTATATCGATGCCACTAATTCATTATTTCATAGGAAACTTCATTCTTCAAGAGTAATGTTTTTTTTTCATTTTATCAACATGAAAAAGAGTGCAGCCATCCCGATCCGCTGCTCTCAGGAGGAGATGAGCTTGGTATGTGGAACACTTGGCTGTTCTGGCATGACTTTCCCATGCAAGTATCTCGGTCTACTATTATCCATAGGAAGCAAATGGTGGCTCAGTTTAAGGGCGTCGTAGGTCACCTTGCCGTGTGCTTGCCTCACTGGAAAGCGGCAACGCTACCGCAGAGCAGTAGGCAGTTGTTGGTACAGTCAGTCCTCTATGTGATCCCGATTCACTCGATGCTTGCCATGGACCTCCCTCTGAAGACAATTGCAACATTGGTTAAGATCTGTCACAGGTTTTTTTAGTGCGGCAAGGCTGAGGCTGGAAGGGGCAAGTGTGTTGTGTCCTGGGAGATAGTTTGTAGGCCAAAGTGGGCTGGTGGCCTCAGTGTGCTCGATATGCGCTGGATGAATGTGGCTCTGCAGGCCAAATGGCTATGGTTGCAATGGGCGGATTGGAGTAGGCCTTGGTTTGAGTTCATCTTCTCGGTTCCGAAAGAAGAAAAGCAAATATTCCAAGCGGCAGCTCGAGCTGAGATGGGCGATGGATGTGACACACTGTTTTGGGAGGACCGATGGCTCAATGGCTTTCGAATTCAGGAGCTAGCACCGCAAGCGTATGAACGAGTTTCCAATCACACGAAGAGCTCATGTACTATCTTCAAAGCCCCAACCGAGGGCAGATGGGCACGGGATGTTGTGCCATTAATGGACGTGGAAATTATGGGTTAGTATATGACCATTTGGCCTTTGGTTGCGACGGTTCATCTCGTTTATCAGAAGAGACACCGTATTATTTGGTCTTGGGAGAAAGAAGGCCACTACTCTGCCAAATCGTCCTATGCAACAAAATTTGCGGCTATGGAGTATCGCCCACCGCTTCGTTCACATGGAAATCGCGAGCTCCACTTAGATGTCTTTTCTTCACATGGCTTGCAATCAAGAACCGATGTTGGACTCCAGATAGATTGGCGTGCAGAGGCCTCCTGCATCAAGTCTCATGTTTGTTCTGTGACCAACACGGAGAGACAATCGACCATTTCCTCATTGATTACGTCTTTGCTCGAAAAGTGTGGACCAAGGTCATTTCGGCCTTAGGCATGGTACAAGGCGCGTCACAAGTGAGAGAGTCATTGTTGGAGTGGCGCACTAGGAAGGGGCATCAGGGCCGCCAGGAGAAGATGGTGCGCATCATTTGTCTCCTTAGCACATGGAAGATGTAGAAGCATCAGAACGCCATAGTATTTGATGGAGTGACACCGTGACAACAACAGATACTGCGCCGTAGAGCGACTACATGTAGGATTTGGCAACAAGCACGTGTGTTGCGAGAAGAGTTAGACGTCTTCTTGTAGCGGCGTAGAGTAGGCACATAGTGAGTAGTCCCCAGAGTTTTGTAACGTGTGGAGTAAGGTGTGATTTGCACTGCAATCATAGCATGTAAATTACTTGTGACGGGGTTTCTTATCTCCTTTCTTTTATAATACCAGTATATATGATATGCACACTCGTGCATATTTGAGGGGAAAAAAAGCACAAACTTGTAGGAACGGGATGAAATGGAACCTTGTACATTCGCCAAAGGGCCCTTCAAAATGTCCAAATTCCGGTCATAAGCGCCTCCCGTCTTGTTTGTTCCTCCAAAATCCCTCCCTCGCGCAGTCCACAGCCGAGACCAGCAGACTAGGGTTTCTCTCTCACCGCCGGCGCCGGGATGGGCGGCAACGCGGCGGCCCACCGCCTGGAATCTGCCATCCTCGAGCGCAGCTGCCAGCCCCCTACTCATCCGCGGCGGCATGGCCCACAGGCCACGGCCTCTCTGCCGATCCCCGACGAGCTCCTGGCTCAAATCTTCCTCCACCTGCCCACCCCAACCGACCTCCTCCGCGCCTCCGCCGCCTGCGTCTCCTTCCGCCGCGTCGTGGCCGACCGCTCCTTCCTCCGCCAGTACCGCAAGCTCCACGCCCCGCCCCTGCTCGGCTTCCTCAGTACAAACACCGGTTTCCACCCCGCTGAGCCGCCTCACCCCTCCGCGTCAGTAGCCGGCGCCGTTGCCCTCGCCGCCGACTTCACCTTCTCCTTCGTCCCTTCCCCAGCCCCCACTACCTGCTGGTTCATCCAGGACATCCGCGACGGCCGCGTCCTCCTCGGCCCCCGAGGATATTTTTGTGGAGCCATGGCGGTGTGCGACCCCCTGCACCGGCGATACCTTTCTGCTTCCACCAATCCCTCACCACCTAGCTGCTACGGTGGAGGAACCATTCTTGAGAGAGGCTTTCCTGATTTCCGGTGATGAAGACGAGGCAGCAGCAGATACGGAAGAGACATCATTCAGAGTCATGTGTATGGTGCAGTGTGAAGCTAAGCTCATTGCCTTTGTCTTCTCTTCCAGCACCAGACAATGGCGAGCCATTGCATCCCACAGCTGCAGTGCTTTGTCGGCAGAGAAGACTCTCTTCTACTGGCGCCAATACGCATATGGCTGCTTTTACTGGCTGTCGCACGCCCAGAGTACAATGTTCGAGTACAAAATGAAAATATTGGTGCTCGACACCCAGAGGATGGAGTTCTCCATTGCTGACCCCCCATCCGAATTCGAATGTGCATCGGGTCTTGATATAATTATGGTGGAGGCAGGAGAAGGCAGGCCTGGGATGCTTGTCCGTGGACATGACACATCTGACCGCGTGTATACTATTTGGAGAAACAATGGTGGGGGTTCCAGCCATTGGCAGAAGGAGAAGATAATCTCACCCTCACCGGGCTCTGGGTATGTGCTCAGACGTTCAATAGGGAAGTACTTGGTCCTGAATCACTGGGGGAACTCATTGCTTGGGCCAGGCTTATGCACGTTGGACATCAGAACATTACAATTTGAGAGAGTTTGTGCTTACACAGTGGATGACCATGAATATAGCAACTATCCATCATCGTTGTCGTCACCGACAGTACCAAGTGGTAAACCTTCTGTTGCTTCCTAGTTATTCCCTTGTCTTCCACAGTTATCTTACATCTTGATGTTTGATAGTTAGTTATTGTGATCACTAATTCTTGTGTACATGTTTGGTAGTTGTTACTTCTGTACTTTTGCAAAGCTGATCAAGCTATGGAACATGGTTGTAATTTATTTTTCAGCCTGTCCTAAGTGCTACTTTAAGGTAATCAGACAAGAGAAAGGATCTTAAACACTACATGCACCTTTTTTGAGACATTGTGAACTCGAACAAAACACTAAGATCACAACAATTATTTTGCAGAAGCAATTTTTTTGTCAAGCTAATGGAGAAGGAATACAACCATACAAGTTTGAAATTATGTTCATCCTTGGAAACATTGATTCCAGTTAGCAGGACTTACCTTGTCTGCTTTTCTTTTGATGTATATAATGAGGCAGCGAAGTCCTTTTTGGTCATTTTTAACCTACATATTTATTGTGCGACGTTGATTTTAGATATATATATATAAGAAGGCATAGATTGTATGGTTGCTAATAAAAACCTGAACAATTGTACCACTAATGCGTCTCCTATGTATGATTGAAGGGGTGAGCTTGATTAATTTCTCAGGGGACTACTATTCCCCCCAAAATTGCACAATGGTTGTTGCCATTCAAATTGCAAAAATCTCTTGTGCTTAGAATTTGTTGGATTTGTAATAAGCTTCTCAATAAATTAGAGGCAAGGCAACCATGTTTTTAAAGGTAGTTTGAGCTTCTCGCCTGTCCTTATACCAGTTCTGCAAGGCTTGTGATAAATGCAAGTGACCAGTCTTTCTAGAATAGCAGAGGACACATGTAGTTTGTTGGTTGTCTCTACTGATGTCCCTGAGTATGTTTCTCTTAATTTGATTTAGAAAATTGGTATACTACTAGGTGATTTATAAAGTCCCACAACGTGAGTGATGCTACAGTTTCTCTTATGATCTGTAAGTTCTTCCATGATTCATTTCTAAACGTTTACATGCCTTATTGGAATTGGATGTTTACATTCCTTTGTGTGGCTATGTATTTGCTCTTGCACTGCAAATTCCAGTGGCAAAAATATAAAGCGAGTGCTTGAGGGGGAGCAAACGTTTGGAACCGGGCGGTAGATGCCCCCCGTAATCAGCACCACACGTCTCGGTCTCGTGATTGGCGCGGCATTGTTTAATGGGAGCAATACGGCCGTTGTTTAATGTCGCACTGTGTCTCAATACCCGTAGGGAGAGGTCGCTGTCACACCTTTTGTACATGTCAGTTTGTTATAGAGAAATAAATAGTTTTACGTTTGTTGTAGAGAAACTATTTATTTCCACTGAAAAAAAATTGGTTTGTTGTCTAGATAGTGTACATTTTGCTGTCAGAGGACAGAACTACGTACATGATAGCGGAAATTCACTTTGACTCATAGGTGTATATGCACCAATTGTCTAAATACACATTTTAAAAAGTTAAAAAAAATTGAGAAAAAATCTCGCGTGTAAATCCGGACATTATATGTGCGTGCACCAAGTTTCGATGAAGAAGGACATCTTTTGTGGCTTGTGTAAAAAAGACATATTTTTATGCTTCATTACAGCTATTCACGCGCACTACAACGTTTATGCTTTTGGAGATTCGAACCTGGGTCGGCTAAGACTGCTGATTATGCTTTAGCTACTTGTTCTAGGAGAGCTCCTTCGGTGGTGTAATTAAGAAAGGAAAGAAATATGCTAGTTGCACCTACATGCTAATGAAATGATTTCTGCATAGGGTGGTCATTTGTATGGCAATGCCATTTCCAAATCACCTTGTAATGTGTCTACATGGGCATATATTTTCAGCAGTTAGACAGCAAGTAAGGAGTACTACTTTACACTACAGAGACGGACCTTGTGAGAAGGAATACAAATTTAAAATTGTGTGCATCATTGGATTTTTCCACCTTGGAAAGATTTATTCCAGTTAGCGGGACTTAGCTTGTCTGCTATTCTTTTGTTGGATATAATGAGGTAGCTAGCAAAATCCCTTTGGTCATCTTTACACCTACATATTTATTCTGCCATGTTGATTCCAGATAGATATAAGGTAGCATGGATGGTATTGTGGCAAATAAAAACTTGAACAATTCTACCACTAATGAATCTCCTGTGTATGTGAGCATGGATTGAAGGGGCGACCTTGATTAATTTCTCAAGGGACTACTATTCCCCCAAAAATTGCTCAATGGTGTTGCCATTCAAATTGCAAAATAGTTTGTGCTCAGGATTTTTTTGATTTGAAATAAGCTTCTCAAGATCAATTAGAGGCAAGGCAAACATGTTATTTAGATAGTTTGAGCTGCTCACCTGTCCTTACCCCAGTCCTGCATGGCATATGCCAAATGCAAGTAATCAGCCTTTCTAGAATGACAGAGGACACGTAGTTTGTTGCTTGTCGCTACTGAGATCCCTGAGTATGTTTTTCTTGACTGAAATTAGAAAATTAGTAATACTTCTCTGTAACTTATGAAGCCCCGCAACATAACACTACCATTTCTCTTATGACCCTCAACTTCTTCCATGATTCATTTCTGGATGTTTACATGCCCTCTTTGAACTGAATGTTTACATGTGTCTTGTGTATTTACCCCTGTACTGCAAATTACAAGGCTAAACATATAAAAGCGAATGCTTGCGCCTTGCGGTCAATATTACCAATTGTACCATGTCCAGAAGGGCTCTGAAGGTTGTTTTAAGCCATAGTATTTTACCTCAACTATTCTGCTTCTTCCCGTGTTTTCCTCTTAATCGATTAAGATAAGGAAGCATAGATGATATGGTTGCAAATAAAATCAACAATTCTACCACTAATGCATCTCTTGTGTATGTGAGCATATATTGAACTGGTGAGCTCGATTAATTTCTCATGGGACTATAATTGCGCAAAAAATTGCTCAGGGGTGTTGCCATTCAAACTGCAAAAATAGCTTGTGCTCAGGAACTGTTTGATGTGATATAAGCTTCACAAGATCAATTAGAGACAAGGCAACCATATTTTTTAGATAGTTTGAGCTTCTCACGTGTCCTTATCTCAGTCCTACAAGGCGTGTGCCATATGCAAGTAATCAGTCTTTCTGGAATGGTACATGACACACATGTTTTGTTGATTGTCACTACTGAGATCCCTGAGTATGTTTCTCTTGACTTAAGTTAGAAATTTGGTATACTGAAGTCTTGTGGCATGACGCCACCATCTCTCTGATGATTTCTAAATTCTTCTATGATCCATTTCTGAATGTTTACATGCCTTGGTGTGGCTATGTATTTACTTTTGTACTGCAAATTACAATGGTAAGGAATCACCTTAAGCGAGTGCTGGACCATGGGACATGGGTAAAAGAGCTCTGAAGGTTGTTTTCCCATGTCTTGTGTGTGGTTCGTATTAAGCCGTAGTATCTTACCTCAGCTATTCTGCTTCTTCCAACGTTCTCCTCTTAAGCGATTCACCAAGTGTTGCCCAATGTAAACCTACAGTTTGTTCTTTTTTGCTCAGGCACTGAGGAAGCGGTGATGGAACATGGCGCGGAGGCGCTGTGAGCAGATGGTGAGTTGAGGACCGGCGATGGTGCTAATGCTGAATGTTGATCAAGGTTGTGCTGCAACGGGAGAGTTTGCTACTGGTTGGTCTGTAGTAGGGCGCTGTTCGCTCTGTTTGGCTGTAGCCTGGAGTTTCGCTTGTGTTCCTTGATCTGGCAAATGATTGGCGCATTTGCCGGATAAGGCAGTAGTATATAGCAAGAGCATTGACAGGGTGTTTAGTTTCTGAAGTCAGTAGGTTAATTAAGGCTGTGTAGCAAGTCAAAGAATTTGACTCTGACCTTGTCCAGTGTGTCTGCACATCGCCGTAGCTGTTATTGCTACAAGCCTGTGAGGCGCAATTTGGAGACCAGGTGATATGCCAAGGGTCCGTCAATAGTCGGCCTTTATTTTTCTTACTTTGGTTGCATTTGCATGCAGAGATGATTCAGTCGTGCACAATATATCGTAGTACATGAATGCCACGCCTACTGACGGGATGGTGATGGTAGGAAAAGTTGCTTGATGAATTATAGCCTCGTCTGTTTTGGGCTAATTTTTTACCTGCAAACTTTCACAGCATGAATAGCATTTATCTGGGACTGGGAGTATCGTTCTGGGGGATAGCAAAGACCAACTGCGATCAAATTGGGGCAATGGCTCTCCCTTCTCCCCCTCTCGCCCGAGGCACTCTCCATCCACCCCCACCCCTCCATCCCCCTCCCCGTCGCCGGTGGCGGCCCGGGCGTCTTCCCCTCCCCCCGCTGATGCGACCCTCCCCCTTTCCCCTGCCCGCGTGTCGGTGCTGTCTTCCCCTCCTCCCTCTTCTCTGCCCGCATTGGGATCTCGCTTTTGGGCTCTCGCCTCCGTTGAGGATGAGCCGTGGTCTGCTCCTCCCTCCCCGCGCTGCTCGCCGGCGGATCCGGGGCGGCAGGTGGCCCTTCCTCCTGCGCCCCGTCCCCGCAAGTTTGCTCCTGGTGGGAGGGGACGGCCTCTGGCGACTGCGGAGCCCGATGCTGGCTGGATCCGGGTTTCTCGTCGTCGGTGCAAGTTCGGTAAGTGCTCGGCTGCCTCTTCTAGTTCGGGGATTCTGGGCGCCGCTCTTGATGGGGTGCTTGGTGGCTCCCCATCATCCTCTTCCTCCGGTGGTGCTTCCCCGTCTGCTGCGCCGCCGGCGGCGGTGCTCCCGGGACGGTTGGTGCCGCCGATGATGCTTGACCTAGATCTGGTGGCCGCTTCATTGGCTAGTGGGCCGCTGGATGCGCCCTCTGGTGGGCTTGTTGGGCCTCTCGCTATTGTCCCACCAGGTAGGCCCTCTCTTTCCCCTCTCTCGTCCATCGTCGATTTTCCCCCTCTAATTTCTACTGGCCCAGTTAGGATACCCGTTGTGCTGCCTCCTCCCTCCTCTTCGTTGGCCCATTCAACCCGCCGGGCCCAGGTGGGCACGGCTTCGACCGGCTACTTATGGATCCCTCATGGCTCATTTCGCCCTTTGCTAGGGTTTCCGGCTTCCGCTGCAGATCTGCGCCGCCACCGCTTTCCCATCCGCCGTCTCGTCAGATCTAGCCCTCCCCCCTTCTCCTCTCCTTTACTGCGGTGCTCTCCATGGACAAATCTCGGGGCTCGTCGTGCGAGGCCGTGTCGGGCAGTAAGCGGCCGCGCGAGGCGTCACCTGCGTCGGCGGTGGATCTGGAGTTCGAGGCCAAGCTTCGCTCCAAGCTGGAGGCGGAGCAGGCGGCCCGCGAGCAGGCGGCTCGGGAACGTGCGGCCTGGACTGCGGGTCCGGAGTGGTCGCAGCGCTCGGAGCGGGGACGCGCCCCTGGTTCTGGCCCTCCGCGTCCTGGGTCTGGTCCTTCTCCTCCTCCTGTGGTGGATCCATGGGATGTGGTGGCGGCCTCTGGTGGTGGGGGTTCTTCCTCTTCGGGATCCTTGCCTGTGCCTGGCGCGGGGCGTGGCGCGCCTGCCCCGGGGCGTTTCCTCCCTCCCCCTCGTCCGGATGGTGCGGGCATGGGGTCCCGTCCGCCGCCTCGGTCATTCATGGGGCCGGCGCGGCGCCCCTCCGGCCCCTTCCCTGGATCTTCCTCCCCTCCGGTGGTGGGGGACGGGATCCTGCCTCCTCCTCCTCCCCTTCCGCATCCCCGCCCTTCATCTGCCTCCAACAGCAACTCTTCGGCGCTCACCTGCTTCGCCTGCCACCAACCCAACCACTTTCAATCTCGTTGTACCAACCCCCCGTTCTGCCTGATTTGCCGATCTGAGGGGCACCTCACGGTCAACTGCTCTAATAGACTAAAACCTCCCTCGCTCCTCCAGTTTGGCACTGGCCTCCCTGGTTGTGCCTTCTTTGCTTTTGATTCCGATCTGCCTACTCTGGAGGTGGCCCCCTCGCTTTTGAATGCTGCTATTGTTTCGGTGAAGGACCAGAAGATCTCTCCCCAGACCTTACTCAATGGGCTCCGGATCTTGGATGAGGCTGGATGGGATTGGCAAGTGGCCCAGATTTCTGATCATGAGTTTTCAGTCGTGTTCCCTTCCAAGGAGTTTCTGCGGATGATTGCTTCCTGCACTAGCTTTACCTTCCCCTCAACCAACTGGTCGTCTCGGTCAAGCCGACATCTTGTAATGGTACGGCGGTTGGCCCTCTTTCTCAGGTCTGGGTTCTAATTGATGATTTACCAGCTGGACTCCGCTCATCTGCCTTTCTCATGGCGGTGGGGGTTCTTATTGGGAAGCCCGTGGAGGTGGATATGGAATCTCTGAATAAGGTTGGCCCCGCTAGGATGAAGATTTGGTGTCTGGATCCGGGTCGTGTTCATGGTTCGGTCGACATTTCCCCCTCTCCCAACGGTATCAGGCCCAGGGTGCGGGTGGAGGGGGCGGCTGCCTATCAACCCCCTCCTCCCCCTTCTCCTCCTTCTAATCCCTCGGATAAACACGATAAGGACGGGGATGGATAGATGGGTGGGAACAACCAGAGTGATGGCTCCAATCTCCGTTTCACCCAATCTGAATGGGATGGCTTGGCTGAGTCTGAAAGGGAACTGTTCCAGTCTCAAGCTCCCTCTGGTGCTGGCCCTCGGGAGGCTTTGGCGATCCCTCCTTCTGATTCCATGGTGGATGCTCCTGATGATGCTTCTCTGAAGATCCCGCCAGTGTCGGCTACCCCCATGTCTGGTGCTTGCTCCAACCTCCCGGCTTGCCCGATCTCCCCCACTCGCTCCGGGATTGAGGATCTGCCTGCCTCCCCTGAGCGTGATGCGGTGGGTGCCTAGTCTCAGCGGAAGAAGAAATCCTCGGTGCGCAAATTCTCAGCTAAGAGCAGGAATTCTCTGGGATCTAAACAATCCACTACCGGTGTCTGCCGTTGTCTCGACAAGGATCTCGGGTCCATGTCTCGCTCTGGTCCATCTTCAGCCTCCCCCTTGCCGCGGGCGCAGGCGATTCGGTCGCCGGTGTCTACGGCTCGGAAAGGCCGGAGGGTGGCCAACTCGGGTGGATCTGTTCTGGAGCGGGCGGAAAAGCGGGCTGTCGCGAAGGATCTTCCTACCCCAGGTACTCATCCCTCTCAGTCCGTTGGTTCTTCTCCGGTTCGCCTGGTTTTACCTACTCTCTCAGATAATCATCTTTTTAAAGTCATGTCGGATGTGGGAGTGGTGGTTGATCCTAATGTTGGTTCTCCTAGTTCTCTTCTTACAAGTATTCGGGCTAACGAGGTGGCTCAGGCGGCCATTGCTAAAGCCAAAGAGGCCGTTGCCTCTGACGCTACTGTTTCTATCAATCCTTTAGGTCCGGAGGCGGGTGTGGGTGCTGGTTATGGCCAGCCCCAGCCCTGTTCCTCCAGGAGGGGCACTTCTAAAAGAGTTAAAACCTGCGCGGCTCCTAGCAGGTCTAGTCTCCGCATTAAGAATCTTTCATATAAATGAAAGCTTTATTTTGGAATATTAGAGGGTTCGGCGCTAGGGGGCGTCGTGACCAAATTAGACATATGATCCGCTCGAACCTTATTGACTTCGTGGGGTTGGTTGAAACTTTTAAGGAATCATTTTCCCCTAATGAACTTTCTGCTATCGTGGGTATGGATAGATTTGACTGGCATGTCTTACCTTCCTCGGGCCACTCGGGTGGGATCTTGATAGGTTCAAATAAGGGCATTTTTGATGTTGTTGCCTATGACCATGGGATCTTTTGGGTTAGTGCTGTACTCTGTCTTAAAGCGCTGAATACGCTCATGGAGGTAATCGTGGTATATGGGCCTGCTGACCACTCTATTGCTTCTTTGTTTCTTAACGAACTTTTTGTGAAGATCGAATCTTGTAACCTCCCGATGGTTATCGGAGGTGATTTTAATCTCCTTCGCTACCCTTCTGATAAAAGCAACGATATTTTCTCTTGGCCTTTGGCGAATGCTTTTAACGAGTTTATTAGCTCCAATGCTATTCGTGAACTTCCCCGGGTTGGAGCCCGCTTTACTTGGTCCAATCACCAGGCTATCCCTATTAGATCTGTTCTGGATAGAGTTTTCATATGTCCTAGGTGGGACTCCCTCTTTCCTAGGGCTTCCCTTGGTGCCAAATGTATTGTCGGTTCTGACCATACCCCTCTAATTGTTGACGATGGCTCTGTTAACCTTAGACCCCCGGCCAGATTTCAATTTGATGCCTCTTGGCTTCTCGTTGATGATTTTTGTGATATGTTAGCCGTGAAGATATCCCACCTGCTCTCCTCTAATTCGCGCTCTTTCGGTCCTCTGGATGATTGGCACTCTTGCTCCTACAATATGCGTAAGTTTCTTAGAGGCTGGTCTCGGAATCGCGTGGCGGAGGAGCGCCGCTCCAAAGAGTTTCTCGAGACCCAAATCTCGGCCCTAGACTTGACTGTCGACTCTGCTGGACTATCCGAGGATGGGTGGTCTGTGAGGTATAACCTCGAGGCTGCCTTACTGCAGTTGCACCATCAAGCTGAGGTGTATTGGCGTCAGCGGGGTACGCTCAATTGGACGGTTAAAGGTGATTCCCCCACTGCCTATTTTTTTGCCATAGCGAACGGTCGGAGGAGGCGTTGTGGCATCAACAATCTCATCATCAATGGTGCGCGGTCTTCGGACCAATTTGTTATTATGGATCACGTGCGGGACTTCTTCTCTTCTTTGCTTGGGGCGAAACCTCCTTCGGGCTTCTCGATCTCCCCTTCTCTCTGGAACATGGGTTTAAAAGTTTCGGCCGAGGACAACGCCTCGTTGATGATCCCCCTATCTGATCAGGAAATCTGGGACATTGTTAACTCTGCTAACCCGAATGCGGCCTCCGGGCCTGACGGCTTTTCTATCCCTTTCTTCCGAAAATTCTGGCCTCAGTTAAAGCAGCTGGTTTGCAGTGTCATACAGGGCTTTTGCCTTGGTTATATCGATATTTCCCGCTTGAACTACGCCGTCATTACTCTGATTCCCAAGGTCAAGGGGGCTGATTTAATCTCTCAATTTCGTCCTATTGCTCTGATTAATAATTTTGCCAAATTCCCGGCTAAGGGCTTTGCTAACCGCCTTTCTCCTGTTGCTCATAGAGTTATTAGCCCCTTCCAATCTGCTTTCATTAAGGGTCGTTTTATTTTAGATGGTATTCTTTCCTTGCACGAAATTGTGCATGATCTGCACTCTCGGAGCTCTAAAGCGATTATTCTTAAGTTAGATTTCGAGAAAGCATACGACTCGGTCAGTTGGTCTTTTCTGAAGCAGGTCCTGCTCGCGAAAGGTTTTGATGGAGCTTACGTGCATTGTATCATGCAGTTGGTCACTGGGGACCACACTGCCGTGTCGGTGAATGGGCATATTAGCAATTTTTTTGCCAATGGCAGGGGTCTTCGTCAAGGGGATCCTGCTTCCCCTGTTCTTTTTAACTTTGTGGCTGATGCCTTTTCCTGTATCCTCATGAGGGCGGCTCAATGTGGTCACATAAGTCCGGTGGTCTCTCATCTAATTCCAGAAGGGGTTTCTCACCTTCAGTATGTCGACGATACGATCATTATGGTTGAGCTGGATGATGCGTGTATTGCCAATTTGAAATTCATCCTTCTTTGCTTTGAAGCGGTCTCTGGCTTGAAGATTAACTTCTCCAAGAGTGAGGTTCTAGTTACTGGTGTTGATGATGCGGAAGCCTTGCGTGTGGCCAGGCTTCTTAACTGCTCTTTAGGTTCCTTTCCATTCAAATATTTGGGCCTCCCAATTTCCCCTCTTAAACTTCTTGCTAAGGACTTTGCCCCGGCTGTCGCTAAAGTGGGGAACAGGGTCCTTCCTTGGCGCGGCAGATACAATACTAACGCTGGCAAGGTGGCCTTAATCAACTCCTGTCTTTCATCCCTTCCTATGTTCCTTATGGGCTTTTATCTCCTATCGGCTGGCACTCACGCTGGCTTTGACAAACACAGAGGTGCATTTTATTGGAATACGGCGGATAATAAGCGGAAATATAGACTAGTCAAGTGGCAGCTTATGTGTCGGCCTAAGAACCTTGGGGGGTTAGGCATTATTAATACGTTGGTGATGAACAAATGCTTATTAATTAAGTGGTGGTGGAAAATTATGACTACTGGGGCTGATTCTCTTTGGTACTCTATCATCAAGGCCAAGTATTTCCCTCAATCTAGCCCCTTGTTTGCTTCTGCTAGACGAGGGTCTCAATTCTGGAAGAACCTTGTCAAAGTCAGACCAATTTTTTTGGAGCATGTTAAATTTATCGTGGGCAATGGTAGGTCTGTTTGTTTTTGGCGGGATTGGTGGTGTGGGGATGCTCCTCTGGCTGCTCAGTTCCCGGTTTTGTTTTCTTACTGTCCTAAGCCGGACATCTCCATCGCAGAGGTGGCGGATAATAATTGGGACCTGACTTTTCGCCGCTCCCTGTCTCCTGAAGAGTTGGAGGATTGGCAAAGTCTTTCTGCCCTCTTCCTTGTGCTCTCGGAGGCTCCGGATTCTATTGTTTGGCCTCATTCATCTTCTGGCAGATTTTCGGTCAAGTCACTTTACTCTAGGCTAATCGGAGGTACCCCCTCGAATAGATTCTCTAATATCTGGAAGTCCAAAGTGCCTCCTAAGATTAAGATATTTCTTTGGCAAGCTTTCAGAGGCCGGCTTCCTGCGGCTGACCAGATTCACAAGCGCAATGGTCCGGGATCGGAATTTTGTCACCTCTGTGGTGCTTTGGAAAACATGGATCATATCTTTTTCCATTGTGTCCTGGCTAAGTTCGTTTGGAACTGTGTCAGTTCATGGCTTCAGGTCTCTTGGAATCCCTCGTCCTTCTCTGAGCTTAGGACCCTAGCCAAGGTTCTGGTTGGGATCACCAAGAGGGTGTTCTGGGTTGGATTGGGTGCCTTATGTTGGGCTCTTTGGACTATTAGGAACAAATTTACTATTGAACATATCTTTCCATCTAAACCTGCTGACGTTCTTCTCAAATCTTGTATCATATTGCAGCAGTGGAGATTATTGACTAAAGAAGACGATCGGGATGCCCTGGACGTGCTCATCGCCAAAATTCGGGCTTCGGCATCCTTCTTCTCAGGGCTGGGCCCAAACGGATGATCTTTGCTGCGGTGGTTCTGTCTCTTTGGTGGTAGTCTCCTTTCCCCTTCCGGCCTGCGCGCCGGGTATGGCTGGGTGCCATGTATCGTTCTGAAACTTCTTTCGCCTGCTCCAGGCTTTCGTTCGCTGAATTCGCGGTGTTTCGCTAACTGTTTGGGTTATTCGGGTCTGTGACGCTGCCGTGTGGCTTTATTTATAAAGTCGGGCCAAGGCCTTTTCTCTAAAAAAGTATCGTTCTGCATTACTTAGATCTGCATGTGCAAATCCTAGCTCTGGGACAGCTCTGATCTGGAGCTTATCTGGTGTGGCTTGATCTGACAATGATCGGTGCGTCTGTCAGATGAGGTAGCAAGAGCAGTACCAACATTTAGTTTCTGTACAGACAGTAGGTTAATTTCGACTGTCAGAGTGATTGTGATCTTGCTGCATGCTGCATGGAACTAATCAGCCCAGTCAGGTGCAGCAAAACGATCAACATGCTTCCTCTGTAAATAAAGTGAAGTGAATTTGTTTGTGCTACTTTGTGTTTTGGGTGTGGTGTGCTTCCTCTGTAAATGAAGCTTGTGCCTTGCTGGCAGTAAACTTGGGCTTAATCAACGTGCTCATTTTTAATCTGTCACTTACAACCTTCCGGATTAGAAAACTATGCTACTAAATGACAAGTATTGATTAATGGTTGGATCATTGAGAAGGATGTAGAGTATTGACTAATGGTTGGATCATTGAGCTGCTCCTTATGAAATCTGGTGGTATTTATACTCTAGTTCTGATAGAGTACACAAGTCCAAACCCAATAAATGGAAATATTATTTGGTACAGCTAGGAGATTTGATTTTCGCCAAGATATAAAAAAACACGACAGATATTTTCACCCCCAAAATGGAAATATCATCGAATGTGGCTGAAACAGATTTACAGGAGCAAGGAAAAGCATCGGACCGACGGGGTCAAAAAATAACTGCAGAGAGACCACGGATAACATGTTTCCTCGATACAAAATTATAAGCAGTTAGCACATCAATTCCAGTACCAGCCACCATGAAGAGGCATGGTGGCCTGCCGTATTATCGTGTCATTGTTTAGGGGTTACCATCAGTTTCTACCAGACTTTATTATGCCGCTGAAAATACATGCCATAGGAAATTTAGATATTTCTTAAAAAAAACAATCAACCATGAACGGAAGGTGCTGATTTTAGGAACGCTCTCGAGCCTGTCGGTGGTCTGGTCACCTCCGCAACTCATGATTATTAGGTTCAGCAACACTAGTAAGTAAGTTATTTTTCTTTTTTATTTAATCTTAATCCAAGGAATTACATACTCTCATGGTTACCATTTTGCCCTTAAGACGGAGGTACTCCTTAATTTCTGGAGGCAGTGCTTCCCAAAACTTGTGTTGAAGTACCGAATGATGTTAACCGTCAGATAAGGAACTTGCAAATTGAACAGCTATTTCTTCTCTTTTGAATCACTTGTTGGGCTCTCCAGTTTGCTGTTCTTCTCGGAAGGTGTAACCACAACGTCTGTGTTACTGAACCCAAGCTCCGACATATCCTGCTTTGCCATCAGGTTCCTGGATTGCAAAAGAATATCGTGATTAGAAATCCTACTAGATAGAGCAGCATCAAACCAAAAATGAAAAATGAAAAGCATCTTGCTTATGAGCCTGAACAGTGAATTTCAGATGTCAAAGTTGGCAAGAACCCTTCACAATGCAAGTCAGAACTTGAGCTTATAACATTCATAAGAAATATCGACTACTGCAAGCACTAAACATCTCCTAGAAGGCTAAAACAAGTAGACAAACCTGGATATAGCACATTACACATGTGTTGCGCCAGAGGAGGCAAATAACCAAACATGTAAGGAGTCCAGGCTTGGTTTGCTGTAGGCTAATGAAGCAATAAACTGTTTCCTCACTCAACTACTAAAAACGGTTCAGGACATGATGTTGCGGCAATAAATAAACTGTATTTCTACTGTGGCAAGATTTTCTTGCCCATGCTAGCTTGCTTGGCAAAGTTAATTTTTTGTTGAAGTACCAAACACCTGTCCTTGCCTGGTGAGGTCAATATTAAGTTTGCTTTCGAGGCAAGTGCACCCTAAATCATTACACATAAATTGGTGGATGTGCGAAATAAAAACAGGTTGAGTCAGCTACATCACTACAGTACAGTAGTTCTGAAATTAGTACAGAGGGATAAGCATGGTAACCTCTCCATCCTACATTCCAAGTATTTCTTCGAGAACATCCGGCATTTTTCAGACTGAGCTCCTGTCGATTTCAGGCAAGCAAGATAGTCCTTCTTCTCCTGTTTGAACAGGCAACTCTCATATAACACTTGCTAAACATTACACCCCTACGAGAAAAACAAGAGTGATCGCAACTTACCAGGTCGCACTCATGCAAGTGATCGAGGGGGAATACACCTTTTTCAGGAGGTACAGGCCTCGCTCCCCTGTTTCCACCAAACGCGCCGCCTGTGAGAAGTCACAAGGTTATGCAGCGGCTGGTATACGATCTATGATGTCAAGTTAGTGATGGGGTAGATGACGGGTAACACGCTGACGGAGCACAAATTTGTTGGCCACCGCCAGATATCTAAATGTAACAAGAGTGAGCATGAACCCACTACATGCATGACATGAGCATTGCATAGGAGATGAATCGGAAAGACGCGTCCTCACCCGCACTCATTTCCCAAGCACTTGAGGATCCAGATGTTGATGCCGGCGCTTGCAAAGCACCAACACTGCAGGTGACACAAGGCGGCACAAGTCAAGCAAGGTGCAGACATCATGCGCATTTCATCGAACAGGTCAGGTGCGAGCCCAATGCCATGCACAGATTCGCCCACCAAAGCTCATGACGCCAGGAGATGAGACACTCACAATGGTGGAGTCTGCGCGGTTCCCTTGAGAACTCTTCACGCCGGAGCGAGGGACGGCGCGGGCGCGGGCGGATGGATGAAGCCGGCCAGCGAAGGAGGAGAGCGAGAGGCTTCTCGATCGGAAAGGGGGCTAACAAAATGGGCTGGGCTAGCTAATGGTACGTCCGAACGACCTTTGGGCAATTGGGCTGGGCCATTCCCGCAGGATGGGCCGCGTAAGGTGCAGTCTCGTCTCACATATAATAAGGTCTCGCATCGCAGCCCGGCTCCTCCCGTCCTCCTCTCGTCTTTCTCCCGCCGCCACTCTAAACCCTAAACCGCCGCCACAGCCGCTGCCATGTCGCCGCCGCCGCAGCCGCAGCTGAAGGACAAGGCGGCGCACGAGGTGCCGCGCGCGACGGCGGCCAGCGCCGTGGCGTCCCTCACCAAGTGGATGCGGCAGCGCGCGGCCGAGGCGCCGCCGAACCTGCTCGCCGACGAGCGCGACGACCTCGTCGTGCTCCAGCTCTCGCTCCGCCGCGTCCCGCCCAAGCCCACCACCAAGCCGCACCTGCTCCCGCTCCCGCACCCCGTCGTCGCCCACTCGGCCGCCTCCGTCTGCGTCATCTCCGACGACCGCGCCGGCTCCGGCTCCCCCGCCGCCGCCGCCATCCTCGACGCCGCCAGGTCCCTCAAGCTGCCCGTCTCGGAGGTCGTCCCCTTCTCCGCCCTGCGCACCGACTACCGCCCCTACGAGTCGCGCCGCCGCTTCGCCGCCTCCTACGACCTCTTCCTCGCCGACCGCGCCCTGCTCCCCATGCTGCCCCGCCTCCTCGGCAAGTCCTTCTACTCCACCAAGAAGGCCCCCATCGCCGTCGACTTCACCCGCGCCGGCTGGCCGGAGCAGGTCCGCAAGGTCCTCAGCTCCACTTTCCTGTACCTGCGGACCGGGACCTGCTCGGGGATCAAGGTGGGCAGGCTGGACATGGAGGAGGAGGAGATTGTTGACAATGTGATGGCGGCAGTGGAGGCCGCCGTGGAGAAGGTGCCCAAGAAGTGGGAAAACGTGAGGGCTCTGCATTTGAAGGCTGTGGATTCGGTTGCCCTGCCAATTTACCAGGTTGTGCCGGAGTTGGGCATGAAGATTGAGGCTCCGGTTGCGCGTTTGGAAGCAGGAGTTGGTGCCGGAGAGGTCATCGATGCTGCAGAAGTTGGGACTGGCAGCAAGCGCAAGGACAAGAAGATGAAGGCGCTGAAAGATGCCAATGGTGGAGCTGAAGGTTTGAAGTACAAGAGGAAAAGGAACAAGAAGGATCAGACTGAAGATGCTGTGATGGAAGAAGCCCCAGAGGCGACTGAGAAGAGGAGGAAGAAGGAGTCGGTTGAGGAGCTTTCTGCTGGTGAAGACCTGAAGACCCCAAAAAAGGGCAAGGATAAGAAGCGTGCATTGGACAAGGAGGTGGAGGATGATGCCAGTCCTGCAGAAAAGAAGGGTAAGAAGAGTGAGCATGCATCGAAGGAAGCCAGCAACAAGAAAAGTAAGGACAAGCAAGCACCCAAGGAGGTGGAGGATGTTGGCAGCAAGAAGAATAAAGGGAAGAAGAAGAAGAGCCTGAAGGGTGATTCTGATGATGGTGAAATCCTTTTTGATGGGGAAAGCACTCCTGCTGCCCTTATAGCTGACAAGGAAGAGAAGAAGAGCAGGGGGAAGAAATCAAGTGGTGATAAGATGAAGAGATCCAGGGCAAGGGTCTAAGGCTGTAGTTGTTTTTCCTGAAGTTGATGCTTGTCAGTTGAATGCCAATCTCTTGAATTGAGACCAAGCTGCATGTTCCATGCATAGTTAAGCTGGTTAATATGATTACTGTCGAATCTGCTTCTGTTTTGTATTAGGAGATTGCACTTGAGATTATACTGCTGGGTGTAATACGGGGGCGAGGGGGAATTTCTGGAGGTAGTTTCTTCAGATTTTAGTAGCTGAAACCTTTGTGGTAAAAGTTATGTGGAACTGTTTTTCTTTTCATCTTTTGTAATCCATCTGGTATGCAACAATTTTGTGCGAGTCTGATACTACCATTCACGTGTTGGTCTGTCTTCAATAATGCACCCTTTTAATAGTAGCTTATTGATGATTCTGGATAGCAGGTACTCATCTTTGACAGTCATCTGGACTATTACATGATCCAACATCTGTGACAGTCAGCAGGTATAGAACCAAAGAATGATTTACCAACATTTTATTTACTTCATGTGCTTATCCAATTTGAATAACACAGAATTCATGCTTTCATATCTAATTACGGCGATCAATCACTTGTGACTTGATATATTGTGTGCTGGACTTCCATATCTCTCTGCTCGATGAAATGCCTCGCCATAGAGAGACAGAGATCCTAACTCTGCCATTCCCTTCTCTTCAGAAGCTCTTGGTCTATTTCGGTGCAGCAGGAAAGGGGTGACTCTGCTGCTGAAACGGCAGAGCTTTTTTTTCTCCCACAGAGAACGGATTCCTTTTTCATTGGTATATACTCCCTCTGTAAAGAAATAGAAGAGCGTTTAGATCCTAACTTTTAGATGCTTATATATTCATTTTCCGCGTTCTCTGAAGTCTGAACACTACTTGATGCATCAATTGGGTCAAAATGGTTCTAATGCATTTTCATCTTAATTGCTTCTTCCTTCAGTTTTAAAGCAGCCTTATAATGCAGATCATTTTAGAGGATATATAGATTACAGTGAATAAACGGTAGACCCCGTCTCTCTCTTCTTCCTTAAACTGCGTCTAGATATTCTGAATTGTTTGTAGTTTTGACTTCCACTTGTCCATGAAGGATCCCCTGGGTATTACCACCCAAAGATACTTTTTTGAGATGATGACCTACAGATATTTATGAGGCATGCATTCGTATTATGAATTGGAACAGCATCAATCAGCAAGTATTTATGGCTGATGTCTCCTAGATGGGATAATTTTCCCCAAACTATGTGTGATTCATTGCTCTAGGTGGGAACACCATGGAATCATAGTGTTATTTTTTATGCCCTACTTTCTACCACAGATACACTTGGATTTGCATATTTTGAGTCCTGCTTCTACTAATTTGACTTATGATGTCCATGGTTTTGGATGATTGGTCGCAGCTCATCTTCTATCCTATGGTTTGTGTTGTGCTCCTCTCGGTTGTAGTTACTTCTACATTATTATACTATTTGAGGCATACATGATATATTGAACATCCTGAAGATTTATTTCCATTTCTTCAGTTCTAATAATTTACGCAAAGTAACGTCTAGTAACTAGACTGATTTTTTCTTGACCGTTGTTCTCTGGAGCTCATTATTTTAGTTCCTTTCTCTTAGATTTTCTACTAATCTGGGTGCTCTGGTGCTCCAGTTTCTTACTTGCAGGTAATGATCTTGCTGCAACTTGCTGCCTGGGTTTACAGGTTGGTGATTCTTCTAGCCCTTGATCTTCTTCTGTCCACGTGTGTCGTCTGTGCTTATATCTAAGTTGGATGTGACTATTCTTTTTCCAGTGAGCTAGCTGCTGCAGTCCCGCTCGTTTCTTTAGACGACACAGATGACAGAAATGCTGCCATGGGATCAGGTCGTTACCTTTTTTCCGTCTCTGTCCGTGTGTATCCATGCAATTGTTTGTACGTCGTTTGCCCGCTTGCATGTGTATATATGCTTCTTTCTAACAATGGTCGTTTGGATGCATATGCCCATATTGCCATTTTCTGTGAAGTGTGTACTACAACCACTGGTTATTCCTTGTAATATCCAAGTGGTATAAGAGATTTTGGTAGTGCGCCATTAGCATATTCTTTGTTACTGAATCACTTCAGAGTTTAGACCAAATAGTGTTGATAAAATGTTACTTTCTTCATATGCAGTGAATTACCGTTTGGATCTCACTGAACCCCTAACCTCTCGGTCGCCTGTGGTTTCGTTCTGTCTGCGGCGATGGATTGCTTCCTCTGCCCCGTTCGTGTGTTGAGGTTTGTTCTTCTTACATCATCTTCCTTCCTTTGCCTCGTCACAAGCACAGGCCGCACAGGCCACAGAGCCTAAACTCTATTGGTATGCAATTGGAAAATCAGCTGGAGGGGAGCTTCAAAGTTCTTTGCATTTGACTGTCTACTCCCTGTATTCTCAGACCTGTGTGACTGAACCTAATAATCCACTATATCTTACTGTTCTAATTTCTTAAGTTCTGTATTGAGCCTCTGGCTTCAGACTTGGATCACCGGATTGTTCACTTCTTTTTGTGCTACAAAACTACAGCACTACTTGATCATTGCAGTCTCCTGTTCTGTCTTATGTGTATATCAATATCTCTACCACTATAATGCATCAGTTTTGAATTTGGATTTACCACCCCACCAATTTTTTACTCTGCTTGGGTACTGATTACCTGAAGTAATAGCTAAGATATAGTGTAGAGAGTAAACTTGCCGGGTGATACATGAGAGCATTTCTATAACGGTTGGTTCGATCAAGCTTTTTACCGATTTATACTGAATTAAACTTCTTGATGTGGCGATAGGGTGTCCAGTCTCCAGTGTACATGATTGTCGATCAAATTTGTATATGAACTTCTTCCAGTTTGTTGGTTAGTACAGGAAATGCATGAGTTGTCAATCAGAAAGAACTTCGGTTCTTCAAGCAAGAACTACATTGTGATGATGAAACATGGTCAGTCCGCACCATCGCGTCTGCAAGATCACCTTCCAGTTTACATACACCATTGTAAGTACATCGCAGCTGACCAACCAGTAAGTAAATCCTACTGTAGATTGTTGTTAAGAGCTCCATTCTACGTATGAGTTATGAAAGAGCAGTTGCTGTAGTTCTGTTTTACTGGTCCAATGGATTTGCCCTGCCTTACTCAGCTCCAATGGATTTTTGGCCCTGCCTTACTGTCATTTATTCAGGAATTTTTACTGGTTTGCTGATGTACAAAGGGCTGATCCAGCTCTTGTCATTTGATCAGAATATGCGTACACCATGATGGTTGGTGAGAAATCTGACACACAGTTATGGCGTTGTGCTGTTGGAGCTGCTAACAGGTCGTGCACCTGTGCGACCAATATAACTGGGAGGCGATCTCGTAGCATGGGCCGAAAAATCACATGAGGGACAATTCTCTAGACCCAGGGATCCTCGACACTAATCTGGATTTGGAAGATAAAGTCGCCGTCTATCATTGAGTTGTTGAAAATTGCTCTGCTATGTAGAGTAGTTACCTGTCGCCGTGTGAGGGACTGCTGATGCGGCATGTTGTACTTGTGTTAGAGCATCTTCAACAGCCGCGCTAAGCGCCGCGCGCAAAAAACATGTTTACCGCGCGCGCTGCGGCTGGTTTTGCGCGCCCGCCTGCGCTGGCTCCAGCAGCTGCGCTATAATGCAGCGCGCGCGCCGCTCCAGCAGAGCGCAAAAATACAGCGTGCGCGACTCGCCGGGTATTTTGCATATATAATATTTTGGACAAAAATGAACATGTGAAATTTGACACAAACAAGTTGATGAATAAAAGTTCATGCCCACAAGTTCAAAATCATGCCCACAAGTTCATCCAACCAAGTTCAAATGCAAACTAAAGTTCAAGATATGAAAGACACATCAATCTTCATCTTCCTCGTCTTCGTCTTCGTCCTCATCTTCCAAAGACGACTCTTCCGCCTCCGAAGATGAATCTTCCTCCCTCTCCTCATCACGCACCGCATCACGTACCGCATCATGTGAAGCTCCGACGGTGTTGGCAAGATCTTCAACGGCATCTTCATGGGAATGTGTGTGAGAAGGCACATCGAAAGACATTGCACCCATGCCTCCCATGAGAGAAGCAAAACTCATGCCTCCCATGGCGGCCATAGCGTCGGAGGGTGCTCCAAAGCCACCCATGCCTCCCATGGCGGCCGGAGGTGCACCCATGCCTCTCATGGCGCCGAGGCCACCGCCACCCATGGCGCCGAAGCCACCGCCACCCATGGCGCCGAGGCCACCGCCACCCATTGCACGAACCAAGGCTTTTTTTTGAATCAAGACTTCTTGTTGGGCAAGATTGACATACTCTTTTTGCGCCGCATTGAGGTTAGATGTGTCCAAGAATAACAAGTGCTTCTCCCATTCCAACAACTTAGCTCCCTCCTCGTTGCTCACTTTCCTCTCCTCCAAAGCCACCTTTCTCTCCTTGGCCGCCAACCTCCTCTCCTCGGCCACGGCATCTTGGTTCCTTGCCATTTTCCTCACCTCATTGGCTTCGACCCTTGCCTTCACAATAGCTTCCATAGCATTTTGAGCTCATCATCTCCTTTTCTCTTCTTCTTTTCGGTTTTGTCTTTCTTGCACCCATCCGGTCGTTTTGGCTTCGAGTATGAAACCGAGTTGGGTGTGGGGCTTCTCTTGCCGTCATCACTTGATGCATCATCCTCCTCCTCATCATTCATCTCAATTGCTCGCTTCCGTTTGTTGCTCAAATGCAAATCCTCCAAACCATCACGCTTCTTCCATTTCTCATCATCCTTTAACACTTCATAGCAATGAGGCAAGGTAAAGACCCTGCCTTTCTTGATCTTCCCCTTCTTGGTTGTCCTTATCTCTTCTTTGAACAAGTTTTGTGCAATGTTGTTCTACAAGAAAAACAAAACAAGTTAGCACTTCGGTCACCAAAAACAAGTATGATGAACATATATGAGATGCCACTTACTCGATCATCCTCATTTGTGTCACTTGGGTTAATCTTGTCAACTGCCTTTTGTACGGCCGCCCATTTTTGACAATCCGAGTTGATTTTCGACCATCGGGACCGAAGTGATCTCTCGGAGCGGTCAATTCCACTCAAGTTGTGAGCATCAAAGTGTTCTTTCATTCGCCCCCAATACGCGTCTCTACTTTGATCTCCTCCAATGGATGGATCCCTCGACACTTGCAAATAAGTATGGCATAGTAACTTGTCATCGTTGGTTGAGTAATTGCCCGCTCTTTCTTTCGGCGCCTCAACAATTCCCTCACCCTCCTCATCCACCTCAAACTCATGGTCTTCGAAATGGATGTCATTGGTTTGAGACCAATGCGAATTGTTGGACCCAACACCCATAGTGGACATGTATGCATCATCGTTGAGACTACAAAGTTTTTTGAACAATGCAAATAAGCTATCTATATGTGATGATGATGCATTGAAAAAATAAGAAGAAAAGAAAAGTTGGAAATTTTTTCACCTTGGGGGCATTTCGTCGAACACGTGGTGCGCGTCGGCGGCCGGCTCAACGAGTGAGCTCGCCGGCGCTTTGGTAGCCGCCGCGGCCGTCGAACGCCCTGCAAGCTTCTTTCCCCTCGCCTTCGTGGTGCCGGAGCCGTCCGCCGCCTTGTTTTTCTTCGCGGATATTTTGCCCTTCTTCGTCCGCGACGCATTGGGGACCTTCTTCGACGGTGCGGCGGCGGCACGGGACGGCGCCGGCGCGACGCCACCCGGCGCCGTGCTCATCCGCGGCGGCAAGAAGAGGCTGCGCGCGAGGCCGACGCTCGGCGGAGCTCCGGCGGTGGCGACGCCAGCGCTTCCCGCGCTAGGGTTTCCGGCGGCGGCGGGGGAGGGGGGGGGTCGCGGCTGTACAGCAGGGTGAGCGGGGCGCCGGTGTGCGCGTCCATAGGTGGGTGGCAGGGCGCCGGCGCCGGCGCGCGCGGGGCATAGGATGAGGAGAGGAGAGAGTGCGGCGCGAGTGCTCGAGTGTGCCGTGCGCTGTAGCTGGCGCCCGAAATACGCCGCGCGGGTAAGTGTTTTTAACCGCGCGCCCAACCCGTTATAGCGCGCGCGCCGTTTTTGCGCGCCCGCTGGAGCGACCCGCCGCGTTGCGCGCACTCTAAAACGGCCTAATTTGCGGCGCGACGCTAGTTTAGCGCGGCTGTTGGAGATGCTCTTAAGCAAGTCGAAAGATAGGGCCTGAGTGAGCTCTGCATCCTCGTCTCTGCTTCTCATCATTCTTCCAAGAAAGGATAGCTGATGATGTATATTTATATAAGTCCAGAAAGTAACCCCTGAGTAATTAAAGCCAAAGTTGCCCCTGGACGTTGGTGTTGTGCCTCTTGCATAGAATTGGGTCCATTATGTGAATATATGCTTCTGCTGGAACATACAGTAGTACTCTGAATATGCCATTTTTTCATTTACGCACAATCTAGCTTGATTGACCAATTCATTAGTGCGTAATGACCCTCTCCATCCTGCTGCTGCCTCTGCATATAACCTGCTGTTAAACTTGTGTCTTTCTGAAAGATGAGCCTCCATGGTTCCACATTTCCAGTCACTCTACTCCACCGAGCAAGCCACCCCCGTCAGGCAATCAGGGAGCTCCACATTGGCCGACGCGCTCCTCGTCAACAACGTGCTCCACTCTGTACACATCCTTTGCATCACATAACAGCGTCGATGCCGATCAGATGACGAAGCTGCCGCGGGGCTGGAGGGCAGCGGGCACCCGTTCCTCTGGGTCCTCCGGTCCGTCCACCGCCGCATGTACGGATCCTGGCGCACCCGTCCGCCTGCGGGTGTAACTCATCCTCGAGAGCCTTTGTCGCAACCTGCTGGTCATCGGGTAGTAGCTGGGGGCCAAGCCGTTCTTCTACGCGATGCTCGTGTCGTGCTGTAACCTGCAACATTTTGGTATTCTTGCCCAGTCAAGAAGCATGAAGAGAAAAAAAAACAGAGCACCATCCATTGATCGGCGAGTTATGAACAGGAGTTCAGCACTGCATCCAGCACACAATTACACCTAGTACACCGCATTCTTACAAGTTCAAGTCGCCAATGCGAGTCAAAGGCATTTGCACTAAACAATTGATCTCCCACATTTGTGGCGATATCCGTCAGAAATCACAATGTAGCAACTATTTGTTGCACTGTCTTTCTCATGGGAAAAAATAGAAAATGCCAACAAATCCTAGATATATTTCCACCGTCTTCATCACAATAGTCACTGACACATCATCGTGCTTGTTTTGATTAGGGCACCGGAGCATGTGGAGGAAGTGAATAGTAGTGAGCTTGGGGGCGCAAGTAAGGATCTGTCTAAGTTTGAGACCCTGATGCCGAATAACGCTGAGTGACACACCTCACTCTTGAATCAGTAGTAGGTTAATAATTGCTTTGCTGGAAACTCTCCTGAGACTGGTCGCATGTATCTGTCCGTATCTGATAGATTTGGTTACTTTCTCGTTGAGGCGGTGAGGATGCCACCATGATTATGAGATTATAATGAAAAATGAACTTTGTAAACAATTGTAGCAAGAATTTGTGAATAATTCATTTCGTTCAAACAACTTCTCAGCATACACACTTGAACATGAAGAAATTCATTTGTGATTGTCCCACAAGTATTTGTTCCTTGTACGATCTTCATATGGCTGACCTTACTGGCCCGTCGACAAGGAGGGCCAAAGTGGCCGACCGCACGGGGCCCCCAAAAACCAGGGGCCCCCGATCGAAGAGAAAGTCAGAGTTACTGCGCTTCAGTTTTGTCCCGGACGCCTCCAAGTATCGATGGTTCGACGATGTTCTGCATAATTTGCGCACCGAGCCCTAGGGCGTCGACCCTCCCCAGCCCCGCCCCCAGTCCCACCCACGCGCGCGCCGCCTCTCTCGCATCTTCTCCCATGCTCCGGTGCAACGAATCGATGACTGCTGGTCTGCTGCAGACCGCTGGCCGCTCTCCTCTACACCAGCCCCACCCGCTAGCTGCTCTGCGCTGGCGCCACCGCACCGTTTCCCGGCAGTGCTCCCCGGCCGCCCCAGCCATCGTGCTTTCTACCTACGGGCGTTGGCCATGCCAACGCTACGTCCAGGACTTGCCAGCACCTACAAAGCCGAGAAATAACCACAATGCTCGTTGCCTTGGCCACTAATCTTGGGTAATTTATTGGTCCGAGACAAGATTTGAACTTGGATGCTGTATAAGTTGATTTCTAAATTGATGCCTTTGAAATTGAATTTATATTGAATTTGAAAATCACCGTGTATATGTATGTATTAGACTCAAATTGATGAATTCATCTTACAGAAAAATAAGATGAAGATGGTGTCTACACATGTGGGGAGGCACAGATGAAGCAAGCTATTAATTTAGTATTCTTTTGTATCCATTAATATTATTTGTATCTTTTTGTCATGTTTAATCTAGTTTGTTAGATAGTTTCAGTTCTACATATATTGTGCAGCCAGTAGATTTTTGTATGCTTTCTTGTGAGGTATTTCTTATAAAGCTATGCTGTATTTTGGGGATAGTTCTTAAGTTCTATAGTTTTTTTAAATTTTAGGGCCCCATTTTGTGATTCGTTCCGGGGCCTCAAATTCCTGGAGACGGCCCAGACCTTACACACTATCGATCAGATGAAAGCTAAACTAAGCTAGCTACTGTCAGAGCAGTTCGTTTGTGTCATTGTCAGAGTTAATTAATTAATTAGCTTATCATTACAATAACATGAGCAATAAACCTATGGCCAGCATGCCCTTGCAAAAAAGGAGCCCCTTGCTCCTTGGATCCATCCCCACTGCATACACGTGTGAACCACTACCATGTTAGAATTCTTAATAGGCAGAGTTTCTGATATTTCTATCTAGGCAGGAGATACTTGGAGGATTTTATCCATTCAACCATAAAGGTGATATAAAATTTGCGGGAAGACAAGCCGAAGAACGAGCTCAATTATTCCAAGCATGAGGGTATTGGCCACTCAACTATGAAGCTAATAGACAATATGCAGACAAGCAAGCTGAAAAACAAACTCAATCAGTCCAACCCCCATTCTCATCACCTGTAGTGACATATCAAAGGAAAGAGTGCTTAGTTTATTAATACAAGTTCAATTTAGGTGAGAATCAGTTTATTGCATCTTGCCCCGTGTATTATGAGGACAGTGACTGATGAATTTCATCCGAGAGCGGGAGGGAATGAATTTGATGTTGATATGAGTTGATGTCCTTGTCCCTTTATTCAAGTATAGGTTAACTTTAGCTCTTGTATGTTCTTAATTTATTAATTCAAGTCTTGCTAGTTGATTTGGGAATGCTAGTAATAGATAGTAGTACATTTGGAAAATGTCAAGTAGTAGCGCAAACATTGGTTTGTCAGAGTTCACTGCCTAGCTCGAGCAACATCATCCATGGCTGGCTGGGATTTTCTTGGGGAGTTTTATTTAGATAAAAGGCAGGCGCTTTGCCAGACTTCATATAGATAGGGGAAAATAAGAAGTGTCAAACGATATTTACAAGACAAAAAAGCCCTAGAATTTACATTTCATTTGCCATAGCTAAACCCAACTGGACAAGGCCCTCCTTGACGAGGTAAGCAACATCTAACACCTACAGAGAAGCATTATGGAAAATCTTCGGATTCCTCTCCTTCCATACATGCCACAACACATAAATGAGCACCTTGCCAAAATGCTTCCGCCTCGACGAGTCCAAAGCCTCAACATTTCTGTTCCACCCAGTCCTCGAGTGTGGAAAAAACCGGGGCCGAGCTTGGCAAGATCGTGGACCAGCCAGCAATGGTACCCCAAACGCTTCGGACAAAAAGGTATCCCCGAGAGAGATGCTCGTTTGTTTCAAATTCAGTGTTACATAGACTGCCAACCTCCTCGTGAGGCCAACCACGGACAGCCAGACGATCTGTGGTTAGCGCTTTCCGGTAAAGGAGGAGCCAAACAAACAACTTGCACTCTGGCTCAACTTTGGCCTCCCAAATCTTGTGTGCCTCAAAGGAGTCGACTTACCTTCAAATTGCAACCTATAGGCTGAAGCCGCAGAGTAGATACCATACATAGAAGCCGTCCAAGTGATGGCATCGGAGTAGCCGGGTCAAGATGCACATCTTGAAGAGAAATCCATAGGCCAAGAAACTCACAAATTTGAATAGTCGGAGAGAAAATTCCAAAGGTCCGTATCCAACGATTATTGCGAAGAGCTTGAAAAACAGTGAGACGTTTGCGCCGAGCAATAGCAAACAGGGAAGGAGCGATCTCTTAGAGGTGCAACCATGCAACTAATGATCAAACCCGAAACTTATCTTCATCCCATAGCCCACCTCAATCTTGGTTGCCACACGAAAAAGGTCCATGTCAATGGCATCACAAGGAAGCTCAGAACCATGCCAAGGCCGGTCCGGGGCAGTCCACCGTAACCATGGCCAGCCGAGATGAAGGCCCCTCCCAAAACGCTCGGAATCAAGGATGCCAAGGCCACCCAAATCCTTTGGCCGGCACACCACATACCAATTAACAAGGGAACGACCCCCAGTAGCATCACCATCCCCATCTGCCGTCCAAACTCGAAAGGAATGATCTTTGCAAAGAGAGGCTTGTTGGGACATGGGAGGTGCTATTATGTGTTGTCGGTTCTATTGCTTTGGTGCGACTGGTTTACTCTGCTTTGATGGCTGGGACATGGGAGTATTTGTTTTGATGGAGCCATGGAGTTATAATTGCATAAAGGTACGTACACCGTCTTTTGGGTCCAACCAGCACACATTGCACTGATCCCTATTTAATCACGTTTTGACAGGAAACCTAATCATTAGGGCCCATTGGTCGGGGCTGATGTGGCAAAAAAACACGTCTACAAGAAACACATGAGACATGAGATCGTATCCTTGCACGCACCCACAGCACCGATACGATCTCATGGCATCATCAGCGCCTGAACTCCACATGAGTTCAGGCAGTACCTCACCGCCTGAACTCCACCTGCGCCGCACAAACGTATTCATGGCATCATCGGCCAGCACCCGTAGTACCAACACAACCAATGCATCACAGTTGACCCGCGTCTGTGGCCTCGCCTGCGTTGTCCCAACCACCGCTTCTGCCTGTTGCTCCATGCGTGCGTGTGTTGGATGGCCGGAGCTCGTGCACGGCGGGAGCCTGGAGCAGATGTGGCGGTGTTAAATTGTGATCCAAATTCTAGTACCGTATTGGACTAGACGTAGTACATACGGTGTGGGCCTTTTGCGTTGGTACCGACGCGTACGAATACAACTCGTTTACTTGTCCTACAAGGACTCATATGTGTTGCCCCTCATATATACCCCATGTAGTCGCACCTCAGACGGCCTGTCGTCTCGTGCTTGTAATACTCCTCCTCATAGTGATTGCGCCTTCGTGCGTCCGTGGTTTTCTCCCGCAAGGGTTTCCACGTAAAAATCTGTGTGCTCTCGTGTCTCTTTTATCTCGTTATTATCTAACAAGTGATATCAGAGCTGAGGTTACAGATACGAGATTTGAGATCGAGAGATTAGGGTTTCGTCCGCGTGCACCGCCGCACGCCGGCCAGGCGATCCGTCCGGATCGATTTCTGCTACACCGCCCTAGCAGGAAGCCGAGTTCGACAAGATTTCAGCTGAGCCGATCGAAATCCGCTGCCGTCAGGCACACGCAGCGTCGCTGGTGCGTGAGCTGCCGCTGCTACTACATCAATCGAGCCGTCCCTGGCCGTTCCGCCGAGTTACAGGTGTTGGTCGCTTCAAGTCCCGAGGTAAACAACTATCAGCCGCCACTAACTCCACTTGAAGATCGAAGCAATCGCCCGTGTCCAGATCAAGTTGAGATTGATCGGTGCAAGCTTCAAGTCCCGAGGCTCCAAAGCAAATCAGCAAGTCGCCGAGTTCGGCTGCCTCTCCACGTACGGCTTCAAGTTCCGAGGAGATTACGCGTTGCTGCTGCTACTACTCACGCGTTTTTAATTAATCGCTAGTGCTCCTAGTACTTCCCACGATCGAAGCCAATTTTCATCTACAGAGTATGAGTTGGGTTCTCTTCACGTGAAGACAAGAGCCTGCTAGTTCGGGCTCCTGTGTTTCCAACTCCAGTCGCTACATCTACGCCAGAAAGCTACCAGGTGCTATTCTTCTGGTTCTTTGTCCCGCGAATTAATTCTATCTAAAATTTTTTACTTCCGACTTGTACTACTTTGTGCACAGTTTATCAACTCATGGCATCCATGAAGTATGATTTTCCGCTGTTGGACCGTGACACAAGGTTTACCCTATGACAAGTCAAGATGCGGGCGTTGTTGGCACAGGCCGACTATAATGTAGCACTGGATAGTTTTGGGAAAAACCGAATTGAGGACTGGACTGCTGAGGAGAAAAGAATTAATTGTAAGGTTTTGTCACAAATTCAACTCCATTTGCATAATAATATTTTGCAGGAGGTTTTGAGCGAAAAAACTGCCGCTGCTCTATGGTTAAAGCTGGAAGGGATTTGCATGACTAAATATCTCACCAGCAAGATGCATCTGAAGCAAAAATTATTCCTGCACAGGTTACCCGAGGGAGGTAATGTTTTGAATCATATTTCAGAATTTAAGGAGATTATATCTGATCTAGCTGCAATGGAGGTTAAGTATGAAGAGGAAGATACTGCTCTAATGTTACTTTGTTCACTGCCAAGTTCTTATACCAATTTTCGAGACACCATATTATACAGTCGTGATACTCTCACACTTAATGAAGTTTATGAAGCTTTGAACTCTAAGGAGAAGATGAAATTAATGGTGCCTCATGATGGTTCAAGTTCATCCCAAGCCGAGGGATTATCTGTTCGTGGCAGGACAAAGGAGAAGAATTCACATAATGGAAACAGAGGCAAAAGTAAGAACGGCTACAGGGGCCGGTCGCAATCTAGAGACAAGAAGTATTGCAGGTATTGCAAGAGAGACAGTCATGACATCTCTGAGTGTTTCAAGTTGCAGAACAAGGAAAGAGGAAAGGTAACAAACAAGGTGAAAATTCTGCTAACGTTGCTCGTGATGATAGTTCCGATGATGCTCTTGTCGTTATTGCTGGATGTGCTGAGACCAATGATGAGTGGGTACTTGACACTGCATGCACTTTTCATATGTGTCCACATAGAGATTGGTTTAATACTTTTGATTCCACAACTTCTGCTGGTTCTGTTTTGGGTTTTGATAATTCACCATGCAAGATTGAAGGCATAGGTTCTATTCGAATCAAGATGTTTGATGGCATAATCAGAACTTTGACAGATGTTCGGTATATTCCGAAGATGAAGAGAAATCTTATTTCTATGAGTGCCCTTGATGCAAAGGGGTACAAGTATTCAGGTGGAGATAGTGTTTTGAAGGTCACCAAAGGCTCCCTTGTTGTGATGAAAGGTGACTTAAGTTCGACCAATGGTCTTTATTACCTTCGAGGTTCTACCGTTTCAGGTAACGCTACTCCGGTTGTTTCAAAGAATTCTGATTGTGATGCTGCTAACCTTTGGCATATGCGTCTTGGACATATGAGTGAACTTGGTTTAGCAGAGTTAAAAAAGAGAGGTCTTCTTGATGGATATGAACCTGGTAAACTGAAATTTTGTAAGCATTGTATCTTCGGCAAACACAAGAGGGTGAAGTTCAATACTTCGACCCATACAACTGAAGGTATTCTTGATTATGTGCATTCTGATTTATGGAGACCATCTCGCAGAAAGTCACTAGGTGGTGCTAGTTACATGTTGACTATTATTGATGATTATTCGAGAAAAGTTTGGCCTTATTTCTTGAAGCATAAATATGAAGCATTCTTAGTTTTTAGGGAGTGGAAGATTATGATTGAGAGACAAACTGAAAAGAAGGTAAAAATACTTCGCACTGATAATGGTATGGAATTCTGTTCTAAGCAATTTAAGAATTATTGCAAGTCTGAAGGCATTGTCAGACACTACACCGTTCCTTATACTCCTCAACAAAACGGTGTTGCTGAGCGCATGAACAGGACCATTATTTCCAGAGCCCGTTGCATGTTGTCCAATGCAGGTTTGCATAGGCGTTTTTGGGCTGAGGCCGCTTCCACTGCTTGTTATCTCATTAATTGTTCACCATCTATTGCTCTTAATAAGAAAACTCCAATTGAGGTATGGTCTGGTTCACCTGCTGATTATTCACAGTTGAGAGTTTTTGGTTGCACTGCTTATGCTCATGTTGATAATGGAAAATTGGAGCCTAGGGCTGTTAAGTGCATCTTTCTTGGTTATAAGTCTGGTGTTAAAGGTTTTAAATTATGGAATCCTGAAACCCAGAAGGTTGTTATTAGCAGAAATGTTATCTTTAATGAATCTTCTATGTTACATGATGTTTCATCTACTAATGTTCCTGTTGAGAGTGAACAACAGCCTCCTATTCAGCAGCCTACTGTTCAGGTGGAGCATGTTATTGATTCAGGTGATACATCTGGTAATGAAATTGTTGATGCACATGATGAACCCGTCGTTGATGATGATAATGTCACTCCCACTCCAAATCAGCCTATTGTTCCACCCAGTTGGAATCTCGCACGTGACAGAGTCAGGCGGGGTATTAATAAACCGGACAGGTTAATTGAAGAGTGCAATATTGTTTCTTTTGCTTTATCTGTTGCAGAAGAAATTGAAGGTAATGCCGAACCTTCTTCATATTCCAAGGCTATTATTTCTGGTGATAGTAATAAGTGGATGACCGCTATGCATGATGAGATGGAATCACTTGAAAAGAATGGCACTTGGGTTTTAGTAAAATTACCTAGAGAGAAGAAACCTATTCGTTGCAAGTGGGTTTTCAAAAAGAAAGAAGGTGTTTCTCCAAATGATGAGACAAGATATAAAGCAAGGTTAGTTGCTAAAGGTTACAGTCAGATTTCAGGTATTGACTATAACGAAGTCTTTTCTCCTGTTGTGAAGCATAGCTCTATTCACACTTTACTTAGTATTGTTGCCATGCATGATCTTGAGCTTGAACAATTGGATGTTAAAACTGCATTTTTACATGGAGAATTAGAAGAGGATATTTATATGGAACAACCTGAAGGTTTTGTTATTCCTGGAAAAGAAAAGCTTGTCTGTAAGTTAAAGAAATCTTTTTATGGATTGAAGCAATCCCCGAGACAGTGGTACAAGAGATTTGACACCTTTATGCTCTCTTAAGGTTTCAAAAGGTCTAATTATGATAGTTGTGTTTACTTGAAAACTGTCAAAGGTTCAACTATTTATTTGCTCCTTTATGTTGATGATATGCTAATTGCTGCAAAGAGTATGTCAGATATTGATGAACTAAAGAAGCAATTGAGTAATGAATTTGAGATGAAAGATTTGGGTGCAGCAAAGAAAATACTTGGCATGGAAATATCCAGAGATAGACCGTCTGGAAAAGTGTATCTAAGTCAGAAGGGATATATTGATAAAGTTCTTCGTCGTTTTAATATGCATAATGCCAAGCCAGTAAGTACTCCGTTAGCTGCACACTTCAAATTATCATCAGCTTTATGTCCTAAGTCAGATGCAGATATTGAGTACATGTCTAGAGTTCCCTATTCGAGTGCAGTTGGTTCACTTATGTATGCCATGGTTTGTTCTCGTCCGGATTTATTTTATGCATTGAGTGTTGTCAGTAGATACATGGCTAATCCTGGAAAAGAGCATTGGAAAACAGTTCAGTGGATTTTCAGATACCTGCGTGGTACTTCTAATGCTTATTTACAGTTTGGGAAAACTAGAGATGATCACTTGTTGGTTTTGTTGATTCTGATTTTGCTGGTGATTTGGATAAGAGAAGATCACTCACAGGTTATGTTTTCAGCATTGGTGGTTGTGCTGTGAGTTGGAGAGCAACTTTGCAGTCTATTGTGGCTTGTTCCACTGCTGATGCCGAGTATATGGCTATTTCTGAGGCATGCAAAGAAGCTATCTGGTTGAGAGGTTTGTATTCTGAGCTTTGTGGAGATTCATCTTGCCCTGCCATATTTAGTGACAGTCAAAGTGCTATATATATTACAAAGCATCCAATGTATTATGAGAGGACAAAGCACATTGATGTCAGATTTCATTATATTCGAGACGTTGTTGCTGAAGGCGATTTGAAGGTATGCAAGATAAGTACTCATGATAATCCAGCTGATATGATGACAAAGCCAGTTCCGACCAATAAGTTTGAGCTTTGCTCATGCTTAGTTGGTATTTCTCACTAGTCCTATGGACTTTGACGCACAAGGTGTTTAAGCTGATTTGGATGGAGTTATTCACTTTCTTCGACTAATGGAGGGAATTTGGCTCAAGGTGGAGATTGTTAAATTGTGATCCAAATTCTAGTACCGTATTAGACTAGACATAGTACATACGGTGTGGGCCTTTTGCGTTGGTACCGACGCGTATGAGTACAACTCGTTTACTTGTCCTATAAGGACTCCTATGTGTTGCCCCTCATATATACCCCATGTAGTCGCACCTCAGACGGCCTGTCGTCTCGTGCTTGTAATACTCCTCCTCATAGTGATTGCGCCTTCATGCGTCCGTGGTTTTCTCCCGCGAAGGTTTCCATATAAAAATCTGTATGCTCTCGTGTCTCTTTTATCTCGTTATTATCTAACAGGCGGCATGGCTTAGCATCGGTGCACGCGGTACGACTCGATGGAGCTGCAAAGGCTCTCGCGCTTTGCATCTTCGTTGGTTGGCGCATGCAGGGTGCTCGCCAAAATTCCCGAGGCCTTGCAGAGCTTGGGGAGGCGAACACCAAGGCGACCATCGTGGTAGATGAGGAACCGACCGACGACTATTTGTTGGCGTCCGCACAAGCTGTTTGTGGCGGCGGCGGCACGACGGCCCGCGTCTCCGCCAGCACGCACGTCTCGGCTATGTCCCCGCGCTGGCCCACTCTAACCCGTCATCAACGGTCTGCTCCATCGCTGCTACTCGGTGCTCCGAATCAACGTTGGGTTGCGCTGGTCGACGGGAAATGGGGCTAGCGGCGACACTGGTCGGCTGGGCGACGTTGGTAGGCACGAAAAACAGGGGCAGCAGCGGCACTGATTGGCCGGCAAGGTTGGGCGGCGGCAGCGCTGGCATGCCTCAGTTGGAAGAAAATAAAAGGAAGTGTGAGAGCGATGAGTCAACTATATGTCTACGCGTTTTTTTGCCACATCATCCCTGGCCAATGGGGCCCATCTGTCAGGTTTATCTGTCAAAATGTGATCAAATGAGGATCAGTCCAATATGTGATGGTTGGACCAAAATCGGTACTGATTTGCATAAAAATTCAAAACCAGTACTAATTCGTTAACTAGCCACAGTTAGGGCTGCAAACGAGTCGAGCTCGAGCGAGTTGGAGTTGGCTCAGCTCAACTCATATGAAAATTCGAGCGAGCTCAAATTAAGTGAAGCTTATGATCGAGCTGTAGAACATAATGGTTGGATCGAAACCGGTACTGATTTGCATAAAAATTCAAAGCTAGTACTAATTCAGTAACTAGCCACAGTTGTGGTACCTTTATGCAATTAACTCACAAATATCAATGTCCACGCCATTCCCACCCTCGTGATTAAACCCAGTTTAAGGACTTTAATTTCTATTGCATATGGTACCGTGCTCAAGCCTGGCTTCATCATTTAGCACGTCCAAGGTTGCCTTGATGACTCGAGCACACAAGGAAAGGGATTTTTAAGATGGTGTGGCACCCGTTTAGCGCCATTAGCCAGGTTAAACACATTCATGACACAAGTGTTGTTCATAACTTTTTAGGTTTAATAACATTAATAATATTAGTAACCTCATGTGGCTTAAACAAGACTGTTGTCATGAATGCAAATGAGATGCACATATAGGTGATCTCTTTCTGATCATTTTGATATCTTATTTTTCCGAGTTATATGAATTTGTTATGAAGTTTTAAAAGTGACGTTCAAACGGCCAAAGGGCAAAAGCATAAGAGAAGCAAACACGCTTGGGAAAAAACAAACGGGTGGGATCCAACCGTGAACACAAAACTAATTACCCCTTTCGGAAATGTTCCGAGGGGTTTCGAGAATGTCCAGGTGAATCCGGGAGTGTCTCGTAAGGTCCTAAAAGATATTTGGGAGACTATTGAAGTTTCCATAATGTTCCAAAGTGGGATGCACCCTTAGCTAGCCTAAGGGGAAGCAACCACATGGGCTATAGGGCCCATAAGTGGTAATGCACCCCCAAGCTTTGGGGGCCAAGCCAAGAAGATGCTTCATATGAGAGGCGATCCTGGGAGGACCCTCCTCCCCTTGGTATGCCAACCCTAGGAGGGGGCAACCCCTCTCCAAGCCGCGCTCCCCAACCATATAATAGATGGTAGGTGCGCCCCCTCCAAACACACACGTCCAAAAGAGACGCCCCCTACGCAAGCTCTCTCTCTCTCTCTCTCTCTCTCTCTTGGTTCGATCGATACATTGCTAGGCTGTTGTTCCTCTACTTCTTTGGTGTCTCTTTAAAGTGCAGCCAAATCATTGATACGGGACGGGTGGATACCATAGAGCGGTCGTGCTTTTGACTCTCAGTCAGGAAAATTCTCGCGCCTGGGAGGTAATACGTAGATGCAGTAATCTGTAAATCTTCATCAACATAAACACCATCTTCGCTGCATTGTGTTGGTGAGGTTGATCTATCCATGCTTCTTCATAGTGTTCCCATGCATGTCCGTATGTATAGTAAATTTTATTTTGTATTACGTTCCCCAACACGTTGCTCCCATATGTCCTTGTTGCCAAAGGCTTGCATTGTAGAGTAAAATAGGTTTTTAGTGGTAAAATAACTACAGCAAGTTAGTAATGTAATTGCTTCTAAAGGAAAAGAGAGTGCTTATCACATGTTTTCTAACCATAAGAGCAAAGATATGCTTTGAGTGGCTTGTTGGATCCCTTGACATCGTGGCCAAGTTCCTTGCAATTTTCACACCGTAATGTTATTTCTTTTCTCTTGCATACGTAGTACCACTCTCCTTAGGCCCTTTTGTTCCAATTTACTTTGACATTTATGGCTGAGCAATGTACCCTGGTGGTTCGATATCTGGTCTGGATGGCTTAACCCACTTAGGTTCATGTGGAAAAGGGTATATCATGTGTTCATATGCTTTCCAGTAAGTTTCGAACTTGAAGAAATCATCAACATAATCTCATGCCATTCCTTGGCCCTAAATATAGCCACACAAGCATATTCACAAGGAACACCACATAACTCTTGTTAAGCAGGTTTACTTCATACGTCTTTTCAGTGTAGTTTACTTGCCAAATCCCAACACCAAATTGTTGAGTTGTGCAGTACATTACTTTACTCTTAGTACAATTTATACTACAATGTTCTATGAATATACAAATCTAATAATACACCAGAATTCACTATTAAGATATTAGTTGGACATTGGACATTATTGTTTAGAAACCTCTATTATGATATTTAATGGAACTAAAATATACATGAACATAATCACATACAAAAAATGTATGTGTGCATGATATAATTTGTGTAATTGTCACAAAAATGTTTCGAAGATAATTTCAGCGACACCATTGAACTTGAAGTATACAAAGTTATCGTAGATACATCAAACAACACTGATTAATATACTAATAAAATTATGTGATTAACTATACTAAGTAAATAATAAAATGTATACTCCTTAAAATTGTTGTATCATGAAAATAAAATAAATAAATATAAATGTTTGGTATAAATAAAGTGACCGGATATAACTTGAGACATTACTGAATCAGAGATATATATTACAACTGATAACAAAATACTGGTTAAGTATACCAACTAAATGATGTGGTTAAGTAATTATATTATGATAAAAATGTATACTCCTTCAAACTAAATTATGTGGTTAAGTATACCAACTTAAATCAGGAAAAACCTGATCTGAGACAGGGAGCTGAGGCATAATGGTCACCAAGTGGGAAAAAATGGCTTTGAGTTGAGGTGACCGTGTATAACTCTGCGATGTTCTCATGACCTGTCCATGTTTGACCATTTCAAGATTGATCAACCGAGCTGCCGTGGCAATGAGGCACCCCCTTGGACCTCCCTCTCCCACACCGCCGACCTCGCGAAACCTCTCCCAATCACCGTGTCCCTCTTGTAATCTCTCTTCATGTAGGTGTTGCTCCCCTCTCCTTTCTCCTAGCTAGGAGTTGGACCCTCTTCACGCCAAGTATTATACAATAAATCCGATTTCAATCCATTTTCCATGGAAGCTTTCACTGCTGCTAGTGCTAGGCCCTGAAGCATGTATGACGAAATCAATACTTGCTCTGTTTAATCTGGATCTGGAGAAGATTTTAACACCTCCATCGAGCGCGCCATCTGCGGCTCACCTCAGCCATCCGATTCCCATCCAATGGCTGCTTACCAATTTACGGTGCTCCTGAGATTCACCCGCCCTGTTTAAATTCCGACAATGAACGTTGTAGCTCTATACTTTACTTTTCAGTTCATTTCTTTACTTTTACCAACTTTTAGGCTATATACAAGCAATGGATCGGAGCAGATAGAGCTCATTTCCTTGTATCTGGATATAAACCCTAGCCGCCATGTGTCTGGCTAGGGTGAAACGCATATCGTTAAGCGACTGAATTAATCCCGATCATCTTTGGGTATACTACCTTTGTACACTAATGTAAGGCATTTTGGTAGTTCGGTTTATGTGTCCAAATCCACTAGATGATTGCGCCTGTGAACTGCATCCATCACATCGCAAAGCCTTTCCTCAAGCAACATTAGAGAGAAACCTAAAATCCACAAATCCTGAGTTCAAGATGAACTATTGAACTACATCCTGCCACAACCTTCTAGGCGCAGGAAGCAAATGGCAAGGAGAGGAGGGAACGCAAGCGGGCAAAGAAGACGGGCCTAAGAGCATATCACCGGCTGGAGGGGCAATGGGTGTGCGTGTGATGTGTAAACAGCTAAGCTGAACCCCCTCTCTCCCTGAACACTTTCTTCCTCCTCAAGACCATCAAATCAGAAATTCCCCACATCCCAGCGTACGTGACTCAAGATGGCAACGGGGCCCCGAAACCCGCGTCCCCGTGGGTTTTTACCCTATTAGGGGACGGGGATGGACATCTTTTCATCCCCGCGGGGCTGTTGTTGGGCACATTATACAACCCGACACGTTTCGTGGGTTTACACCCGTTTCGGTAGTCCCCGAACCCGAAACCCAGCAGTACCCGCGAAATGCAGTTGGGTTGAGCATGAAGAGGAGGATGGGGCTGAGGAAGGACATGCAGTTGGTTCCAAGAGATAGCTCACATCAATTGTTTGGGTTGATTTCAAGAAAGTGAAGGTCCATGGGAGATGGAAGGCACAATGTCTTCATTGTAAGAAGAAACTTGGAGGGGAATCAAAGAATGGGACAAAGCATCTTCATATTCATTTGGCGGCTTGTACTATGAAGAAGGTCCATAGCAATGGTAAAACATTGAGCCAATCTTCTTTGAGGTTCAGTTCTAGTAGCCATGGAACTGAAATCTGACCATCTTTGTTGCTGAAATATGATCATCTTTGTTGCTGAAATGTGGTATCATGATGCCGAAATACACTCTATATATCTGTTGAACCATCTACTATATTTTTTTGTTGAAATTTGATCAAGTTATGCTGCTGAAATGTGCTTGTTTTGCTGCTGAAATGTTATTCTTTGTTGTCACTATGTTTGTTTAAATATTTTGATTTTCTTATGGGTTTCCCGTGGGTTCCCCGAAACCCGATGGGTTTAGGGGACGGGCGGAAAACTAGCCCCGCGCACGGTGATGGGGACGCGGACGGGTTTACGATTTTCTCGTGGGGATGAGTTTGGGAAGGCAAAACCCGATGGGTTTCGTCCCCGTTGGGCAATAACCGATCATCGTGGGTGTCACATCCATATTGCCAGTATATCACACAATAAATCCATAATAATATGCCATTCAACTGTGTGTTCATAATATGACAAGAATCATTCGAGTTATTATTCCAATATAAGCAGTTTTGCGCTGCGTACAAGTACGATTTGAGCAAACATACAACCTACACTCCATGGCCTGGAAGATCACAGGAATGGCCAGCTATGCGCCATGGCTTGGAAGACATACGACCAGCTGCGTGTTGTATTTTAGCTCACAACATCGACAGACCCAAATCCGTTGTCAATGGAAGTCTTCACTGCATCCAGCACAACCTGCGTCTTCCGGGTGATGGCCGGCCACTTGTTCTCAGGCTTGGCGCCGGCGTCTCTGATGCCCTGCACCAGCCTGCAGAACTCCTGGACCATCAGGGCCTCCTGTGGCAGGTCTGTCATGACAACGTGCTTGCTCGGCTGCGGAACCCATCCGTTGCTGAGCTCGGCGAAGTTCGACTTGGAGGCCACGCTGAACGGGCCGGACTTCTCTTCATACGGGATGATGAAGTCGGTGACGTGGAGAGTACCGTCCGTGCCGACGACGGTCAGGTCCATGGTGAGGTTGGTGAGGAACGAGCAGTGGAAGGTGGCCATCTTGCCGTCGGCCCAGTAGAGCGTCGCGCCACAGGCGATGAGCACGCCGGCTTGGTTCTTGACAGGCTCAGGAAGCGCGATCACGTTCTTCGGGAGCTCGTAGTCGACGGCCCACAGGATCGCGCGGATGCAGTACCACCCGGCGTCGCCGAGCGCGCCCAGGGCGTCGAGGTCTGGCTTTACCCTGATGTCATTCTGGAGGAAATCTTCGTTTGCTCGGAAGCTGAACAGACTGTTCACCTGCAGCAACAGAACAAAAAAACATTTGATTTATTTTCACTAACTGTGACAACCGTAGAAGTGTCCACGTTTAACTGAATGCAAACAGCTGTGAAGTTCTATCAAGGAAGGAAACATCACACTGCAGTGGCGAAACACTTGAGGCGCACAGAATGGGAAATAGATCATTTCATAAGCATTTTGGAATCCATTATGTGCTATAGGGTCCTGTGGCCTTACCAAAACTTCTCCCTGCCATAAACCAGGAACCACATCGGTGCTGTTGCTATATGTTCTGCCCAGAGTTATGAAGTTACATCAACAAAGGTAACATCACACTGCTACTGAATGGAAACAGTCATCGTGGAACCTGGTCACCGTAATATTTGTACTGGCTAATCTTAAATTGATGGTCATGATAATGACTTTCAAGGAGTTGTAGAGGACAACTCAGAATGAACAAAAATCTACAGCTCAATCAAGAGAGAAGTCCAAGAAACAGGAAACAAGACATCATTGTCCCCTTCAAGTAAACTAAGCAAGGACAGGTAGATGCTATATTCAATTATTAATCAAGGCTCCGCCAAATTGGTTTTGAGGTACACAATGACGGGTTAGTTCCAATTGCTAGCAACAAAATGTCACTCATCTTCACTGAACTCAATAATTAGGCAACTGATATATCGAAAGCTAGTTGACGTGCTTTGCTTAATAACAGCCTTATCAATTGTCTAATACATAGGATTCGACGAGAAAAGAACTTACGCATAGTTCGGGGGAAGGAGAAAATTGAACAGAGCCTACACCTCAAGTAAGATGATATGGTATCAAGTGCTAGAAACACAATATGATTCACTGCACTTTCATCCTGGTCAATTTGGCAGCTAGATCAGGTAATCATGTGAAGGTAGCTGTCCTATCTTGCCTAATAACGTTTCCATATTTTTTTATTTCATGTCTTTGGTTTTTGCGCACTGTCAGTTTGTCATTTTCCTTTCTGATGTTATGAGCATCCTCCCAATTTTTATCATGATTTATGTTGTCAGTGTGCTTGCTCATTGTCAATAAGCATTTGTTCTCATACCAGATCCCATATTTAAATGATTTTTAGTAAGAATTGTTGCAGGGAAGTTTAAGAACATTAAGTGGCTACAAACAAACGAGATTAGTACTTTGCAATGTAATTTTGCTCAGTAAGTGATACCCCCTCGCACAGAGATTTTGGAACTAAATCATTTTATCTTCCACCACCATGTCTGACAAAAAAATCACATTGTTCAAAAGGCAAAATCATCTCACAGACCAAATTCAGTTTTTTTGTTACCAAGAGGCAATTAACTAGCCCTTGTTGGCTGGATACTACGACAAACTGCAACTAGTTCAGAGTTATCTAGAGAATCTTTTGGCGCTTAAGCAGATGCAATAGAATATTAAGGCAACCTGACAAGATCCACAAATTATTGGTAATGTATCTCCATCTAGGCCGGCTAGAACACAAATGCAATGGACCACATCAACAAGGATAGTAGTATATTTCTCTAGATAGTTGGAGAGCAAAATTATTATCGCAAGAAATCAGTTTGAAAAACTCACAACTCTGACGTCGCCGACGTCGGCGGGGAGGAGCTCGTGCATCTTGGCGGTGCGGGGGTGGTGCATCCACATGGTGGAGTCCATGAACTGGACGCCACTGGCGTCGCAGGCGGCGAGGATGGCGTCGAGGTCGGCGGCGCAGAGCGCGGTGGGCTTCTCGAGGAGCACGTGCTTGCCCCGCGCGGCGGCGGCGGTGGCCCACTGGACGTGGAGGCTGGTGGGGAGCGGGAGGTAGACGGCGTCGACGCCCGGGTCGTCGAGGAGCGCCTCGTAGGAGCCGTGCAGGCGCGCTTCCGCGGGGAGGCCGTTGTCGGCGGCGAAGAGGCGGGCCTTGGCCTCGGAGCGGCTGCCGACGGCGGTCACGGCGCAGGCGGGCGCGGCGAGCAGCATGGCCCGCGCGAGCTTGCGCGCGATAGAGGCGCATCCCATGATGCCGAAACGCACAGGGCGTGGCGGCTGCTCCTCCGGCGCCGGCGCGGCGGACGACATGGCAAGCGGCAGGTGCGCGTGTTGCTTCGGCGCCGGGTGGGCTTTGTGTGTGTGTGTGTGAGCTGCTGGAGCGAGCGCGACGAATGTGTCCAAATGTACAAATGTACAGAAGGCCGCGAGAAAACCAACAGCCCACTCGTTGGCTTAGACTACACATTGGAGTAACTTCAGTGGTAACATATGATCCAACTCAGTAAATTTGTTTTGACAATTGATTTAAGTAGCATAGCTAGTTTTATCCATACTATAGGTAACACCACACATACAAAAACAAGATGAGTCTACAACCTAATAAATAAAGTGTTATATGATACCACATATATATTACTCCTCACTATAAAGGTAGTAACATAGATTAGTAATATATGCATGTTACTAGTCTAAGTTACTACCTACTATGGGTAGTCTTATGAGACTTGATACTACCGTCACCGTTATCCATTTCTGTTGATGGTGAAACTATTAACATATGGTTGCACAACTGGATTCCGTGAGACAATTTCAAGCGACCCATCACGTCTCTAGTTCCTAACCCAGTTGAGAAAGTTGCTGAACTTATTGATGCAACAAGGGCACAATGGAACGAAGTGTTGGTTCGGTCTATGTTTACTCCTTTTGATGTGAATGGGATCTTGAAGATACCCCCTGTGTACACGGATAGTTTCGGATTTCTGGGCATGGCATGAAGAGAATCGAGGTAATTTTACCGTCAGTTCAGCTTACCGCATGATTATGCAAACGAAGCTTAGTAGGAAGGATTGGCTCCAGGAGAACGAAGGCACTTCCAGTGTTAAGGAGAACAAACAATCGAGTGCAATGTGGCATATTCGGGTGCCCTTGAAACTTCATATGTTTGTCTGCCGCTTAGCAAGGCAATCGATGCCTACCGGAGAAGTACTCAACCACCATAATACGGCCGACGAGGATACTTGTTGTTTGTGTGGTGCACGGGGTACATGGATGCACGCTCTCCTCACTTGTCCCATGTCAAGGAGAGGCCGGGCCCTTGCGGTTGAGGAGTTAGTCGAGAAGATCATTGATCACATGGAAGGAAGTCCAAAGGAGTGGCTCTTTGCTCTATATGAAATACTAGAGGCTGACCTTTGCTCGTTTGGTCCTGACCGCATGTGCAATATGGGGAGCTAGGAGGAAGGCCATCCACGAGGACATATTTCAGTCTCCCCATGCGACCCATGGCTTCATCATGAGCTTTTTGTCTGGGCTTCAGATTGTCAACAATAGTGCTCCAAAACCGTTGGTGCTGGCTGCACCGAGGCCCTCATGGTGGCTGCCTCCTGACGCGGGGTGTGCAAAAATTAATGTGGATGCAGCTGTATCAACTCAGGGAAGATATGGAGATGTGGCTGCGATTTGCAGGGATCGTGATGGAGTGTATCTTGGCGCCTCGACGATCATCTTCAGGTACATCACGAACCCTCAAATAGTGGAAACATTGGCAATAAGAAGAGGGAGTTAGCCAGGAATTATGTAAGTTTGGTTTCACGTATCACCTGAGTGCATCTTGCACAGTAATGAAATCTAGTTAATCTAAAAAAAAGTTAGCGTTATTTTCCCTTTACAGCTTAGGTTATGACCAGTTTTTTCCTTTTTTTCTTTTGCTTCAAAAGAGTAGGGATGCATTATGTTGGGTTTCATGTGCGGAAGGTATGTTTTGTATCCTTCCTGCCTCAGCGATGCAAATCATGTGGAGAATTCCATATGTCTCCAGGACTGTCAATACGACCAATCTACATCTTTCCACAAATTAGAACTTCATCGCAAAGTTTCTTTGTAGCTCAGACTACATGAAACCTCTTATCCTCAACCCTCAGCCTTGCTTTGAGATCAGTACTCTTCAATTAACTTACAGCAAGAAGATCTTTCTTTTTTGTTTCTCTAAAATGAAACAACATATGAACTTGAAACTTTGCAGACCGAACAAATATTAGAACGTCAATGTGTGAAAAAACTTTCAGATTTTTTGGTCTGATATAAATATACAAAATGATATTTTGTTTGACTAAAGGTATTATTTTAAGTATTTAAAATGCATAAACATCTGAAAGTTTTTTCCCAGATTGTAGTTAGAATGTATTGTTGTTCTGCAAAATTTGAAGTTCATATGTTGTGTCGTTTGAGAGAAATAAAGAAGACAAATGCGTTTGCACGAATCACGATGCATAAATAGATGGCAAAGGTAAAAGGTATCATGTAGCCTGAGCTACAGAAAACCACACTGGAAAATCGAGTTTCAGAGTCTATCAGCATCTAACCTCCGCCGGCTCTTTCCCAAGATGGAGAGAGCCAGTACATTAGCAAAACAATGGAAATCAATCTAACTAGGATAGAACGTCATAGTATTACATAAGTGGTACTAGTTCATGTGATTATTTGGGTCTTTGTTGCCGTCAGGGAGGATCTTGGCTTCACTGTTGTTGCTTGTCACGCCATCTTCTTTCTTTTTGGGTTCCCAAAAGTATTCCATATATAAATAATATATAAATAAGTATGAAATTGTGAAGTCACTGAGTCTGGCATCAAACCGATAACTGCGCCTGCAAGTGACGACAATAATAAGCTCTTAAAAAGATAAATAGGAAAGAAAAACGATAAAACGAATGTTTGAGACTGACTATATATACCAGTAAGAGTCATGAGGCCTAGGCTCCACATGCGCAGAGAGCTGAGTCATCAGGCGATTAACTTGGAAGCCTTTCCAGGAGAGACTTGGGTACGTGCCTGTCCTTGTCAACTCCACGAGCACATCGAACAACTCGTTTTTCTTCTTCTGGTAATGCATTTCCAGTTCTTCCTGAGCCCCTGTAGTACTAGGTTTCGGCTGCCATACAAGAATGAATGCATATATATTAACATTAGTGAGCATTGGATAAGAACAGTATTACTTGCTTGCTTCAGACAAACGGAGCGGTATATCAGCAGACTATATATTACACTCCTTCCCAAGATCAAGGGAGCGGTGGATCTTAGGGACTTCCGACCGGTCAGCCTCATGCATGGGGCAATAAAGATATTTGACAAGGCAATGGCCGTCAGGTTGGCTACCGAGCTGTCCACACTTGTGGGCATTCACCAGAGCGTTTTCATCACAGGATGGTCGATCCACGATAACTTCATGTTGGTCCAATGCATGGCACGTCGGCTCCATGCCCTTTGGGAACCCACGGTGATGCTCAAGCTTGACATCACGAAGGCCTTCGACACGGTCCAATGGCCTTTCCTCCTTGAGGTCCTACGGACGATGGGCTTTGGCGCGAAGTGGATGGAGTGGGTTTGTGGACTCTTGGCCACCTCATCTATGTGGATTATGGTGAACGGGCATCCCGGCAGGCCCATATACAATGCCAGGGGTATGAGGCAAGGAGCACCTCTCTCGCCGATGCTTTTCATCTTAGCTATGGAGCCGCTACACAAAATGTTTCAGCTGGCGGCATCCCGTGCTATCCTGTCACCGTTGGCAAGATCAGGGATGCAACAACAGCTCTCGATGTTTGCTGACGACGTGATGCTCTTTATCAAACCAAATGACGCTGATTTGCGGGCCAGTGCTTGGATCCTCCATAGCTTCGGTGAGGCATCGGGTCTTGTGGTAAACCTCTCTAAGAGCATGGCATTGCTAATTCGCTGCACTTCAGTTGAAATGGAAAGGGTGGAGGAAATCCTGGGATGTCCGACGGGCTCGTATCCTTGCAAATACCTCGGCCTCCCGCTAACGATAAGAAATCAAACGTTGGCTCAGCTCATGAGACATGTGGATTGCCTTGCGCGAAAGCTGCCAACTTGGAGGGCATCCTCCATGCCAAAGAGTGGCCGCTTACTACTGATCAAATCGGTCCTTTGTGCCACCCCGATACATGCTATGATGGCACTTGACATTCCTCAGAAAGTACTCACGACCATGGTGAAAATATGTCGAGGCTTCCTTTGGTGTGTGCGTGACAGCGCGAATGGTGGACAATGCAGGGTGGCCTTGGAGGCCGTGTGCACGCCAAAGTGGGCGGGAGGCTTGGTCCTTCCAAATCTCCGGTGGCTGAACATCGCCATTCAAGCCCGATGGCTATGGTTCCAACGTACTGATCAATCCCGTTCGTGGGCTGAGTTTCAAATGAAAGTCCCAAAGGAATCAAGGCAGCTCTTCAGGGCTGCGGCAAAAGCTGTGATTGGAAATGGCATGAGCACTCGCTTCTAGGAAGACCGGTGGCTTGCAGGCTTTACGGTCCAGGACATGGCCCCGTTAAAAAACGCCATTGTTGCACCCAGCGCGCGGACATCTCGGACAGTCTACCAGGCAGTCTCAACGGGTGAATGAGCCTTGGACATTGGGCCCAACCTCACGGGCCAACAGTTAAACGAGTACATGCTCCTATGGGGCCAGGTGACCAGTACAATGCTCATGCCGAAGGAGACGGATCACATCAGGTGGAACTGGGAGGCCAACAGGGACTACTCCACGAAATCAGCATACGAGGCCAAATTCGTAGGACGGGAGGTGGAGCCAACAGCAGAATTTACATGGAAGTCCAAGGCCCCACTATCTTGCAGGTTCTTTCTTTGGCTTGTGATGCATAATAGATGTTGGACCTCGGTAGACTTGCTAGGCACGAATTAGATCACCAAGACGCATGCCCCTTCTACAATCAACACGAAGAGACCATCGGTCATCTTCTTTTGGGCGCAAGAGAAGTTTGGTCTATTATTTGCAAAGCACTTGATAGGCCATAGTGGACGCCGAGCCAGAACTCGAGGCTGTGAGACTGGTGCGCCGTCACATCTACTCATGGCCAAGGGGTGAAGGACACGCGTGCAATCTTACTACTCGTGCTATGGGAGATCTGGAAGTACCGAAACGCGATTGTCTTCGATGGTGCCCCCCTCTCTTCGAGGGTGCTCACGAACAGAATTGATACCGAGGGACGTGCATGGAAGCAAGCTGGCATCTTAAAAGGGAATGTAGAGCCTCTCCTCGGAGGGCTAGTCAGGTGGGCTGAGGGGAGAAGTTAGGCTAGAGTGGTTTCCGGCTATGCCGGCGGAGTTGGTCCACATGTATCATTGTAACATGTAACCGCCAACGTGGAGGGGTTCTTGTCCCCCTCTTCCTTTAATATATAGTATGCACACTCGTGCGTATTTAAGAAAAAAAATTTAGACTTATATAAGGATAGCATACAGGGCAGACCAATCGTTGTCTTGGGGTGCCAAATAGCACAATTTGATCTAAATGTCATCATAATCCTAGCAAATACTCCACAATAGCATTAAATTGTTGTATGATTAGCATTAGTATATATATTAGAGTTTAGATCGCACTTTGGTACCCTCATTAGGTCTGCCATTGTTCACATAACATCACCGTGACATCCATCACGTCCACGGCTCGCACACGGCTGCATTGCTGATCCGACAGTGTGGTGCCGTGGCGCCGAATACGTTCGTTCTTTTGGTGTACATATCAAAGAAAGTATATTCTTTTGCAAATAAAAAGAAAAAGAAAGTATGGCTGTGGCCCGGATACGTTCGTTCTTTTGGTGTACATATCAAAGAAAGTACATCCATCTACAGCCGGACTTGTCAAATCCGGCTCCTCAAACGCCCGCAGACGCGCCCGGGCATTGACCGAACACCCCTCAAATGTTGCGCCGTACATTCACATACCATAAATTCCGATCCTCAAATCCATGCAGGTCGATCATACGGTACAAACTGTCTGAATGCCAAAGTTCGAAACAAAGCAAATTAAATCATAGTTCAACAAACCGGACATGGCAAAATCAAATTAATGTCCGAGTGTGACGGATGGCCTCAGATCACTGGCTGGGCGCCTGCTCTGAGCGGAAGGCGTCTTGCTCCAGGCGGAATACGTCCTACTCGTCCTGCTCTGCCTGCATCCGGATAGTCTCCTCCGCCTGCAGCCGGGCTGCTTGCTCCACCTGCATTCGGGCCACCTCCTCCGCTTGCATCCGGGCCACAGCCACCCTCGCCGCCTCGTACTCCCTACGATCGTTATCTCCTTCTTGTCCGCAAGCCACTTCTTCGCATGCTCATCCAAGAGGGTCTCGTCTGCCAACATGATCCTCGCATCTTCCACGTCCCGTGCAAGTTGCAACCTCTCCTTCTCAAGCTCTATGTCACCAAATGTCTTGGCCTTCTCGAGTTCGCATTTGATCGCCGCTTGTTGCTTCTCCAACTCGATCTTCTCCCTCTCAATTTCCAGCTTCTTCTCTGCCCTCTTCCGGTCCCACTCCATCCTTTCCTTTTGCGCATCCAACATGAGCTTGTACCTCTCCTCCTTCTAGTTTTCCCTCACCAAAAAAATGCCCGTCCATGTGGACGACATTTTGGTAGCCGCGGCATCACGAGCGCCACGTGCCTTCTCCCACTTGTTTCCCATGACTTGGCGGTTGTCCTTTGGCACGGTGGCTTTTCCATTCATCATGACAACATCGTCCTCTTCATCGTCCAACCCAATTGATTGGTTGGAGCTTGAGCCATCATTCCTCTTCTTGGCGGACTTGAGGTCGGCCACAAGTTGGTTCCACTTCGGCTTGCCATTCAATATGACCCAACAATGGCTAAAAGCAAATGGCTTCTTCTCCACCTCGTGATACAAAGTGGCCGCCACCGCCGTCTAGCAAACAGTATATGTATGAGCACGAGAATGCAAACACAAGAACCATATGCAATAGACGAAAAGATGAGGCAATCGAGCTTACGTGAGTTGCGACCCCCATCCCACTTTGAGGGCATTTGGTCACTTGTGAATAGTAGCCAACGTACTTGTTCACTTCCATTTGAATGATCCCCCAATGATGTTAGAGAGATGCCACATTGCGAGTGGTCACGATAGGATGCGGCTCCACACACTCCTTTTGATCATGATACTCCTTCCAAATCTTCGTCCAATAGGTGTTCCCCTTTTGCTCGGTGCTGCATATTGGATCCATCGTTGTGGCCAACCAAGCTTTGACCAACAAGATGTCCTCAAATCTTGAGAATGTCAGACCTCTTGCCTTCGGCATCTTGGTCTTCTTCTTCTTCTTGCTCGGATTGGGATCGGATGTTGTCCCAACTTCAAATGCGTGGTGGCCTCCAATTCATACTCCATTTCGGTCGAATCTTCATTGTCATTGATCATGTTCGACAAGAACGCCACCTACATGATTATAGTTTACAAGCATTCATCATGAGCGAAATGAACTAGTGGTCTATGCTAAAATCTGATTGGACAAGAGCAAAGAAAATGCACCGACTCTTGTTCGGTCATTTTGTCAAACATGTCAAGGGCAGCCTGGGCACTGCCAGAGCCCGTGCTCATCCGCGCCTGAACAAGCTGTGGCGAGTTACACACATCGACCGCCGGCATTCGCGTGGTTGCAAAGCTCTCCAGAATGGCCCAGCCGGCGGTTGGATCATCCTCTATCCCAATGCGGTCGGACGACATAATCCGCGTAGGCTCTCAGAAGGAAGGGGTGCAGGGATCCGGGCGCGGAGGAAGAGACAATTGCTTGACCATGTCCAAACCTCCCCGTGACGCCGCCACTGCCTCCCTCTCTCACCGCCGACGTCGTCGCAACTTGTGGGAGACTTTCTCCACCTTGCAAGTCGCAACCGACGAATCGACACCACTGACGGATGAGGTGGGCTGCGTCTTTGTCATGGCGGTGTGGGTCGGGATGGACGAGATATCCGATGGTGGATTGGACCGAAGGTGAGGATTGGGAGCAAGGGTGGAGGACGGTGAGGGTCCGGGCACGTGAATGGTTGGAAGGTGACGGGAGGAGGAGGAAGGCTTTGGTGGATTTGATGCAATTTGGGGTGGGGTCGGGCTGTCGGGTCCGACGTGGCAAGTATGCCCGGGTGCCCCCTTATCCGCCCCATATTTGGCCTTATATGGGGGGTGCCGGTTGATACGTCTCCAACGTATCTATATATTTTTATTGTTCCATGCTACTATATTATCCATCTTGGATGCTTTATATGCATTTTGGTGCTATTTTATATCATTTTTTGGGACTAACCTATTAACCCAGTGCCAAGTGCTAGTTGCTGTTTTTCCTTGTTTTTTATCTTTTACAAAAAATCAATACCAAACGGAGTCCAGACGGAATAAAACTTTACGATGATTTTTCTTAGACCAGAAGACACCTAGGAAGCTTTGGGAGGAGGCTAGAAGGCCCACGAGGAGGCCAAAAGCCCTAGGGGCGCCCTTGGGGGGGGGCAGGCTTGTGGGCCCCTCATAGCTCTTCCAACCCTAATCTTTGCTCCATAAATACCAAAATATTCCCCCTACACCAGAGGGCACACCAAAAATACTTTTCCGCCGCCGCAAGCTTCTGTTCTCATGAGATACCATCTTGGGGCCTTTTCCGGTACTCTGCCGGAGGAGGATTCGATCACGGAGGGCCTCTACATCAACCTTGCCGCCCTTCCGATGATGCGTGAGTAGTGTACCACAAAACTATGGGTCCATAGCTAGTAGCTAGATGGCTTATTCTCTCTCTCTCTCTTTGATCTTCAATACAATGTTTTCCTCGATGTTCTTGGAGATCTATTCGATGTAATCTTCTTTTTGCGGTGTGTTTGTTGAGATCCGACGAATTGTGGGTTTATGATCAGATTATCTATGAATATTATTTGAGTCTTCTCTGAACTCTCTTATGCATGATTAAGATAGCTTTGCATTTCTCTCCGATTTATTGATTTGGTTTGGCCAACTAGATTGATTTTTCTTGCAACGAGAGAGGTGTTTTGTGATGGGTTCAATCTTGTGGTGTCCTTGCCCACTTTTAGTAGGGGTAGCGAGGCACGTATTTTTATTGTTGCCATTAAGAATAAAAAGATGGGGTTTTTACCATATTGATTGGATCTATACCTGTACATCATGTCATCTTGCTTAAGGCGTTACTCCGTTCTTGTTAACTTAATACACTAGATACATGCTAGACATCGGTCGATGTGTTGAGTAATAGTAGTAGATACATGCATGAGTCAGTCTACTTGTCGTGGACGTGATGCCTATATTCATGATCATTGCCTTGGATATCATCATAACTATGCGCATTTCTATCAATTGCTCAATAGTAATTTGTTCACCCATCGTATGTTTTCTTTCAAGAGAGAAGCCTCTGATACGTCCATTTTGCATCATGATTTCCTATTGTTAATTATAATGTTTTATGCATAATAATGCTTCATGGAGTAATTCTAATGCCTTTTCTCTCATAATATGCAAGGGTTATACAAAGAGGGAGAATGCCGGCAGCTGGAATTCTGGACTAGAAAAGGCTACGTCAGAGTTACCTATTCTGCACAACTCCAAATGGCCTGAAAATTTATGGAGAATTATTTTGAAATATATAACAAATACTGGAGCAAATAACTATCGGAAAGGGGCCACCTGGTGAGCACAAGACACCAGGGTGCGCTAGGCCCCCCAGGTGCGCCCTGGTGGGATGTGCTTAGCCCAGCTCATCTCCGGTGCCCATCTTCTGGTATATAGGTCACTTTGACCTAGAAAAAAAATAAGGAGACGACTTTCGGGACGGAGCGCCGCCATCTCGAGGTAGAACTTGGGCAGGAGCACTTTTGCCCTCCGGCGGAGCGATTCCACCGAGGGAACTTTCCTCCCGGAGGGGGAAAATGAAGCCATCGTCATCACCAAAAACCCTCTCATCTTTGGGAGGCCAATCTCCATCAACATATTCAACAACACCATCTCCTCTCAAACCCTAGTTCATCTCTTGTGTTCAATCTTTGTACCGGAACCTCAGATTGGTACTTGTGGGTGACTAGTAGTGTTGATTACTGTTGGGGAACGTAGCAGAAATTCAAAATTTTCCTACGTGTCACCAAGATCTATCTATGGAGAGACTAGCAACGAGGGGAAGGAGAGTGCATCTACATACCCTTGTAGATCGCTAAGCGGAAGCGTTCAAGTGAACGGGGTTGATGGAGTCGTACTCGTCGTGATCCAAATCACCGATGACCAAGTGCCGAACGGACGACACCTCCGCGTTCAACACACGTACAGCCCGGTGGCGTCTCCCATGCCTTGATCCACCAAGGAGAGAGGGAGAGGTTGAGGAAGACTCCATCCAGCAGCAGCACAACGGCGTGGTGGTGGTGGAGGAGCGTGGCAATCCTGCAGGGCTTCGCCAAGCACCACGGGAGAGGAGAAGGACTTAGGAGAGAGGGAGGGGCTGCACCAAAGGCATAAGGGGTGTCTCAAGAGGCCCTCCTACCCTCACTATATATAGGGAGCCCAAGGGGGGGGGTGTGCGCCAGCCCTAGGAGATCCAATCTCCTAGGGGGCGGCGGCCAGGGGAGGTTTCCCTCCCCCCCAAGGCACCTAGGAGGTGCCTTCCCTCCTTGGGACTCTTCCTTAGGGTTCCCCCTTCACCCTAGGCGCATGGGCCATAAGGGAAGTGGCGCCCCAGCCCACTTTGGGCTGGATCCCTTCCCACTTCAGCCCATGGGACCCTCCGGGATAGGTGGCCCCACCCGGTGGGCCCCCGGGACCCTTCCGGTGGTCCCGGTACAATACCGATGACCCTGAAACTTGTCCCGATGGCCGAAATAGGACTTCCTATATATAAATCTTTACCTCCGGACCATTCCGGAACTCCTCGTGACGTCCGGGATCTCATCCGGGACTCCGAACAACATTCGGTAACCACATACAAGCTTCCTTTATAACCCTAGCGTCATCGAACCTTAAGTGTGTAGACCCTACGGGTTCGGGAGACATGCAGACATGACCGAGACGTTCTCCGATCAATAACCAACAGCGGGATCTGGATACCCATGTTGGCTCCCACATGTTCCACGATGATCTCATCGGATGAACCACGATGTCGAGGATTCGATCAATCCCGTATACAATTCCCTTTGTCTATCGGTACGATACTTGCCCGAGATTCGATCGTCGGTATCCCGATACCTTGTTCAATCTTGTTACCGGAAAGTCTCTTTACTCGTTCCGTAACACATCATCCCGTGATCAACTCCTTGGTCACATTGTGCACATTATGATGATGTCCTACCGAGTGGGCCCAGAGATACCTCTCCGTTTACACGGAGTGACAAATCCCAGTCTCGATTCGCGCCAACAACAGACACTTTCGGAGATACCTGTAATGTACCTTTATAGCCACCCAGTTACGTTGTGACGCTTGGCACACCCAAAGCACTCCTACAGTATCCGGGAGTTGCACAATCTTATGGTCTAAGGAAATGATACTTGACATTAGAAAAGCTTTAGCATACGAACTACACGATCTTGTGCTATGCTTAGGATTGGGTCTCGTCCATCACATCATTCTCCTAATGATGTGATCCCGTTATCAATGACATCCAATGTCCATGGTCAGGAAACCGTAACCATCTATTGATCAACGAGCTAGTCAACTAGAGGCTTACTAGGGACATGGTGTTGTCTATGTATCCACACATGTATCTGAGTTTCCTATCAATACAATTCTAGCATGGATAATAAACAATTATCATGAACAAGGAAATATAATAATAACTGATTTATTATTGCCTCTAGGGCATATTTCCAACAATTACATCTTGTAGTTGCTTACTATATGGTTTATTTGGTGGAAGATTATATGTTAAGATCCATTATGCTATTTAATACCCCTCTGATCTTGAGCATGATTATCATTTCTGAGTAGTTAATTTTGTTCTTGAGGTCATGGGAGAAATCTTGTTGCAAGTAATCATGTGAACTTGATATGTGTTCAATATTTTGATGATATGTATGTTGTGATTCCCTTAGTGGTGTCATGTGAACGTCGACTACATGACACTTCACCGTATTTGGCCTTAGGGAATGCATTGTGGAGTAGTTATTAGATGATGAGTTGCTAGTGTCGGTGTCAAAACCGGCGGATCTCGGGTAGGGGGTCCCGAACAGTGCGTCTAAGGTGGATGGTAACAGGAGGCAGGGGACACAATGTTTACCCAGGTTCGGGCCCTCTCGATGGAGGTAATACCCTACTTCCTGCTTGATTGATCTTGATGATATGAGTATTACAAGAGTTGATCTACCACGAGATCGTAGAGGCTAAACCCTAGAAGCTAGCCTATGATTATGGTTGTTGCTGTCCTATGGACTAAACCTTCCGGTTCATATAGACACCGGAGGGGGCTAGGGTTACACTGAGTCAGTTACAAGGGAGGAGATCTACATATCCGGATTGCCAAGCTTGCTTTCCACGCAAAGAAGAGTCCCACCCGGACACGGGACAAAGTCTTCAATCTTGTATCTTCATAATCCAACAGTCCGGCCAAAGGATATAGTCCGGCTGTCCGAGGACCCCCTAATCCAGGACTCCCTCAGTAGCCCCTGAACCAGGCTTCAATGACGATGAGTCCGGCGCGCAGATTGTCTTCGGCATTGCAAGGCGGGTTCTTCTCCAAATTCCGAATACCTGTCGAGTAGTGTTCGGCTTCCCATGAATGTTGCACTCCTTGGCTTCTGTGCCTAATAATGGCTATCCTCCACATGCTGAGCGAATGCGAGAAGTCGGGGCATTTTTACACTTGCCACCCTAACCATGTGAGTAAATCGTCTATTTAAAGAGACGGGGATCCTCAGATTCAGATCACACCATCCTCCCACAGCGAGTATCCATCGGAGCGCGCCCGGAGAAGTCCATCCCATCATGGCCGGCCATCGCAGCTCCTCCTCTCGCTCCCGTAGCCCTAAGCCAAGCAATTGGAAGAAGTGTTCCGTCCCCCACAGCCAATTAGTAGAGTTACAGACCCAGGGGTTTCTCCCTCCAGCGTATATGGTCCCCGTTCGAGCCGGACTTTCCACTTACAACGGCAGGGAGCAAGCGGAGAGCTTTCCCAACCCATCCATGGGGAAGCGGGTATGCCTTGTCCCTTACTTATTAAGGGGGCTTGGATTTCCAATCCATCCGTTCCTTCGCGGGCTCCTGGAGTTCTACGGCCTCCAGCTGCATAACTTTTCTCCCACCTCCATATTACACATCGCTGGCTACGTCGCCCTTTGCGAGCTATTTTTGGGCTGCGAAGCTCATTTCGAGCTATGGAAGAGGCTATTCTGCCTCGTACCCCGTACACAGGAGGGGTCAATATATCAAGTGGGCGGAGCCGAGATATGGCCCATCGCCGGGCCCGGATACCTGTCCGGTACTCCGAAGAAGACATCCGAAGACTGGCCTTCGGAGTGGTTTTATATGTATGACGTCCCCCTTCCGGACCCTATTCGGATGGGCCTTCCTGAGTTCAATAATGCCCCTTTTAAGAAACGCCGCAACTGGCGCCCTCGGAGCCCCCAGGAGGAAGATAACAGAGAGGTCCTTTACCTGATGGGCCGGATAAAAACGCTGGCCAAATCAGGATTGACAATAATTGAGGTTATGTCAATATGTATAATGCGGGGGGTGCAGCCACTTCAATATCGGGGACAACCATGTGGCACTTTAATGGAGAAGACGATGCCACCCGCTGTAGTCATAAGGGACCGGACTCCGTCGCTGCTCTAGCGAAAATACTGTCCGATTTATATAAAGGAGAGGAAGATGAGTTCATCCGCATTAAGCCACAGGATGGATTCTCCATGTACAACCCCCCAAACTGGGTGAGCTGCTACTTTCTATTCCAGATGTCGGTGTCAAAACCGGCGGATCTCAGGTAGGGGGTCCCGAACTGTGCGTCTAAGGCGGATGGTAACAGGAGGCAGGGGACACGATATTTACCCAGGTTCGGGCCCTCTTGATGGAGGTAATACCCTACGTCCTGATCGATTGTTCTTGATGATATGAGTATTACAAGAGTTGATCTACCACGAGATCAAAGAGGCTAAACCCTAGAAGCTAGCCTATGGTATGATTGTATCTTGTCCTACAGACTAAAACCCTCCAGTTTATATAGACACTGGAGGGGGCTAGGGTTACACAAGGTCGGTTACAAAGGAGGAGATATACATATCCATATTGCCTAGGTTGCCGTCCACGCCAAGTAGAGTCCCATCCGGACACGGGACGAAGTCTTCAATCTCGTATCTTCATAGTCCAACAGTCCGGCCAAAGGATATAGTCCGGCTGTCCGGAGACCCCCTAATCCAGGACTCCCTCAGTAGCCCCTGAACCAGGCTTCAATGACGATGAGTCCGGCGCGCAGTATTGTGTTCGGCATTGCAAGGCGGGTTCCTCCTACACATACACCATGGAAGAGTTTTGAATACAAGGATAGTGCCCGACCCTACAAAATAAGTTCCACATACCACTGTAGAGAGAATAATACTACAAATCTAATCTGCTGACACGTTTTGACAGCATGTCATCACGCCATGGCCCAGTCATTATTCGAACCGTTTTTCTCAACCAGCTCCACACATAGCGCGAGGCGGTTTTCTTGGCACGTCTTGTCAAAGTAGAGATCGTTTCCCCCTTATCACGGGATTCTCATCAATACAAACGTGGGTAACCCAACCGTGCATGTTGGGATGACTCCTAGATCTTAGGCAAGTCCCAAACGGCCACGAGGAGGACGCTTGATATGCACCCTCTTTATAAAGGGGACGATGCTTTTTTATTTTTTCCCTCCTGTGCTCAATCGAATCCTTCCCCTGCCTCCAGTTCTAACACCCAAAGCTCAGGTCAGGTGCTTCGGACCTTCAACTATGTCCGGATCCAACCTTCAAGGTCGGTGGATGCCTTCCTCCGTCATAGAGGAGGACATCAAGAAGTTGAGAGAGACCAGATATCTGACCACTGAAATTTCGCATAGGCTACCTGCCCGAGGGCAGGTCATTCCTACTCCCGAACCCAACGAGAGCGTTGTGTTCATCTCCCACTTCCTCCGAGGACTAGGCCTCGCTCTGGATCCCTTTGTTAGGGGTCTTATGTTCTATTATGGGTTGGATTTTCACGATCTGGCCCCGGATTCCCTTCTTCACATCTCGTCATTTATTGTCGTATGTGAGGCCTTCCTCCGCATTACCCCTCACTTCGGCCTGTGGCTCAAGACATTCGATGTGAAGTCGAAGATGATCGAGGGGCGGCACGCAGCGTGCGGAGGTGCTTTAATAAGCAAAATCGCCGATGCTCCATGGCTAGAGGGTTCCTTCCCAGAGGTGTCCGAATTGTGGCAGCGGGAGTGGTTTTACATCACAGCTCCCCGAAGTGCCAAGTGGGTAGCTGCCCCCACCTTTCGCTCGGGCCCCCACCGCAACTGATGTCATGGATCAGCGGGGGGCTGAGCTGGGGTCCAGCAAAGGATGTGCCAATACTGCAGAGCCATATCCGAGATCTCTTTGAGAGAGATTTCAGTCTGGTTATGGTAATGCAAGTTATGCTAGTTCGTCGAGTTCAGCCTTGCAAATGCCGGCCCCTCCGCATGTGGGAATTCAACCCGGAAGGACCGCGAGCTATTCAGCATTTCCTCGGCATAACGCTTGAAGAGATGTACAAATCGTTCTTCGGACCCCAAATAGAGTGTCCGGACACCACCGAGGACGTGGGTCTGAGCTGCAACCGCCCCGCTGCCCAAGTAAGTAATCCCATGTTGAACCTACTGTCCTTTTATTTATCATGGCATCATTCTAAAGAGCCGCTCTTTGACTAGGACTGGATAACAAAGGCGATGATGATCAGGTGTTCGACCCCCTTCCTGAGGGCTTGGACAATCCGGTACTGGACAAGATGCTCGAGCCGGCGCCTTATCCAGTGCCCTCGAAGGAAGATGATGGGGGGAATAGAGAGGGCGAAAGCGGGCCTCACTCGCTACTTATTCCAGCCGGGGGAATGAGCACCTCCCCAAGGGAGGACAACCAAAGGGAAGAATCTGACATTCTCTCTCCCCGGGGAAGGAAGAGGACTACCTCTGAAGATCCGGAAACTAAGGTTTCCAAACGGGAGGATAAATCTTCATCAGAGGGTCCTGCCTCGAAGGGTATTCTTGCCGCACAATGTCCGCGCGGGGATCAGCCCTCTACCGAGCTGTAAGTAATCGAAAAGTACTTAATAGTGGAAACATCCTACCTTACTTCCGAAGACAATAACCGATGCTTATAAATTATTGTCCGGATCATAGCCCTTCTCGACAGAGTTCGTCTTCGGGGGATCTTATTCCAGAGATGATGGAGAGCAAAACGCCTCCCCCTGACACCCCGCCTCATGAAGCGGGCGACATTGAAGTGTCGTCGCAAAGGGTATCTCCGGATCCACTAAGGCCAGAGGATAACCCTTGGGCTACCCGGAATCCCCAGTATCCGGCTCCTAAGGAGAGCGACAGCAAGGGTCCGTACAGTGTGTGGTCGGACGCGCTGAAGGATCTTCTGGGGCAAGCGGCCGTCTTGGAAGCGCATCATACGCTAATGGGTACGGTAATTGAAAGGATTTCATCCGCTGAAAGCGGTTTGCATGAAGCCTTTATGAGTCTGCTGAAAGGCTTCAAGGTACGTGAGATAGTGTATGTTTTTGATACTACCGCATACGTTAGGTGTGCCCTATGCAGATAGTAGCCCCTGAGACTCTAGTTGTCGTCGACAACGGCGGCAACCAGAGGATCATATACCCAGGTAATAATTCGACTGCCTTTATGTGCAGGTGGCTGAGGCTACGGTGGCTAGCCGAACTGATGGATTTACCGAGCTAAAGCGGCAACTTGATGCAGCTGATGCCGATATCGTGCTTGTTAACCAGCGGCTTGACGAGGCACAGGGCGAGTGATTTCTCTGGTGATCGTCACATAATAAGAGTAGCATGATGCCAGTATCTTTAATATGTTGTGACTGCAGATGGAGCTGCCATCGTGGAGGCCCTTCGGGCGGAGCTTGCCCGAGCCAAGGAGCAAGCAAGGAGTAGCAATGCGGCCGCTCTAAAGGCGGCCGAAGAGTTAAGGGCTGAACAGGCCGCGCATTGTGAGAGCAAGGAAAAAATAGCCAAGATGGCTGTAGAGTTAAAAGATGCCGCTGACCGTTACCAGCTTCTCGAAGAAGAAAACCGGGCGAAGGCGACGGACCTGGAGAAGGCCCTGGTGGCTGCCAAGGAAGCCCGCTCCAAAATTAGAGCGACGAAGGAGGAGCTGAATCAAGCTGCAGATATCGTGTCTAGGAAGCCCTTCTTGTTGCGGACTAAGTTCAGAGATCCGAAGTATGCTCCTCTGGACCGGCTATGGAGTTCCGCGGATGCCTACGTGGATTTGGCTGCAAGTGCTGCTGATGCGGCCGAGTACTTCAAGGATCAGAAAGGTCCCGAAGTGGAAAAGCTGTTCTGGTCACAATTTCACACTCTAGTCCGTCCGCTGCTGTTGAATGAGCGAATGGCCGAGTGGGCCGAGCTCCATAGGTTGTCCGGACTTGCCATGAGGTCCATTGTGGGTCACCTGTGTCTGGGAGGGCCAAGGCCGAATAGCTACTTTAGTTTAGTGCAACAATTCCTTGGTGCTGTGCCACCCATCGATGCTGTAAAGAGATCGTCATGCATAGAGGGTGCGTGGATGGCCTTTGCCCGTGTCAAGACATACTGGGCGGAGATGGAGGCCACCACTGTTGCGACATAGGGTTCGGCCGTAGGCCGAGTGGCTGCCGAGCACTACTTTGAAGAAGTTCTTGAAGGCGCTCGTTCGATAGAGGCTCAGTGCTCGAAGAATATTATGTTCTAGTGACATGTATTCCCATTGTAAAAACAATGTTTTATTGAATTATCAAGGCTGTATTTATACTTTTTCCCGAAAGTACAATGATGCCTCCTGTGTGGCCGTTTATGTATATATGTATATAACCTGAAAGTTTGCAGTCGTCGGCTTCCGCCCCCACGCATATAATGCGGGGGTGTTCGCAGAAAATGCATATCCACACTTGATCCAACGTCTTGGTCCGTTAAGGAGGTGATAGCACAGCGAACGAGGCAATCAGACTATATTGCTTTAACACTTTCACTTAGCCATAGGAGTTTGACAGTGGGGCTACTATATAGCCCCTGGTACTTCTGCGCTCGTCCGAATACGGGACACGTACGTACATGGCCGGGAAACAGCCCTTCGTTAATGCGGAGGAATCCCAAAGATTCCGATGAGTCATCGAGTGGTTGACCAATCTCTCGCTATATCATGACAGTCAGTTTTCAGCTTTCTCTACTGAGGTGCTCATCCGGATGAACCAGGGCACAATCGCAGTAGTTCTCCCAGTGCTACCTTAGCCTATATAACGGAACGTGAGGTACCAAAACATGGGAGCCGGGAAAACCCAACATGTGACCAAAGGCATGATTCAGAGCTGATGCATATAGGGGCAAACTCGCGACGCCGAACACTCCCTAAGGCGTTCGGTCTTTATAACATATACCGGGCTAAAAAATGCCCTTAATAAGAAACCCCATGTGTCCAGGTACGTGCAAAATCCTGATGTGGCCACATGCCAATAACGCCAGCATCCTTCTCGGTTGTGTGGAGTATCCGGAGGATGTGAGCAACAAGATACAATAAAAAAGGTTTATGCAGGGTCTTAATCTAAAAAGAAACATTTGGGTGGGTCCCTGCTGCACGTGTGCGCCTGTGTCTCCATTGTGCCGTGTCCTGGACGGGTGTAGCACGATTGTCATCCGTAAAAGGAAAGAACTTAGGTGAAATTTGCCATGCCAAAAAGAAGAATTGGTTATTATCAATGAACTATCAAAATTCAAGAGAAGCCAAGTTGAGCCGGGCTGGCCCTGATTACACGCGGGAAGCCCCTGGTGTCATTTATGAGGGTTTGATCATCGAACCGATCTCATGTATATATGATGGAACGCCAGATTCGTTTAACCGTGTCCGTGGTCTTGACGACCTGCCATTTTTTCTGGTTGGTGAGGCCGTCTAGTTTGCGGCTTTTAGAGCCGCCGCATCCTCTTCCGTACGTAAGAAACGTTCGGTATTTCCACTAACTGAGATGATGCCACGTGGACCGGGCATCTTAAGCTTGAGAAAAGCATAATGCGGTATTGCGTTAAAACGAGAGAAAACCGTTCTTCCGAGTAGTGCTTGATAACCACTTCGGAATGGGGCGATGTGAAAAGTTAACCTTTCACTTCGGAAGTTATCGGGAGAACCGAATACCACCTCTAGTAGTAGAGAGCCCGTACAGCGGGCCTCTTGGCCTGGTATTACTCCCTTGAAGGTAGAATTACTGTGGCTTATTTGTGTCGGGTCTATCCCCACTTTGCGGACTGTGTCCTGATATATCAGATTTAGATCACTGCCGTCGTCCATGAGGCCTCGTGTGAAATGGTACCTAGTTATTATTGGGTCTAACACCAAGGCCGTCAGTCCTTCGTGCCGGATATTTGTCTCGTGATCCCTACGATCAAAAGTGATCGGGCAGGCCAACCAGGGGTTGAACCTAGGGGTGACGGGCTCTATGGCGCGTGTGCCTCGGAGTGCATGCTTGCTTCTCCTCTTTGTCACATGGATCACATTTACTGTTTTAACCTCTGGTGGGAACTTTTTCTGTCCTCCGGCGCTTTGCTGGCGGGGTTCATCCTCGTCTTCGCTTGGTGTCTCTTCCCCTTTGTGTTCGGCGTTTAGCTTATCGGCCTGCTTGAAGACCTAACATTCTTTGTGGGTATGATTTGCAGGTTTGTCTGGGGTGCCATGAATCTGACAGAGTTTGTCAAGAATTTTGTTTAGGCCAGATTGTCCTTCTCTGCTGCCTTTGAAAGGCTTTTTCCGCTGACCTGGTTGGGAGCCCCTGAATCCGGCGTTTACCGCCGTGTTATCTGGGCTACCTTCTTTATTTCGACACTTGTTTTTGTTGCGTCGTGGTTTACCATTGCCATCCCTGACTTCGGATGTGCTTGGGTCGCTGGTGCTGCTACGGGCCAACCAACTGTCCTCGCCCACACAAAAGCAGGTCATGAGGCTTGTTAGGGCTGCCATTGTTCTCGGTTTTTCTTGGCCGAGGTGTTTGGCGAGCCATTTGTCTCGCACGCTGTGTTTAAATGTTGCTAAGGCTTCAGCGTCCAAACAGTCGACGATTTGGTTCTTCTTGGTGAGGAACCTGTTCCAAAGCTTTCAGGCAGACTCTCCGTACTGTTGGATTATATGACTTAAATCGTCTGCATCCGGAGGTCGGACATAAGTCCCTTGAAAATTGGCCCGAAAAGCGTCCTCGAGCTCCTCCCAACTTCCAATTGAGTTTTCGGGGAGGCTTTTCATCCAGTGCCGAGCTAACCCTTTAAGCTTGAGGGGCAAGTATTTAATGGCATGGAGATCGTCTCCACGAGCCATATGAATATGGAGGATAAAGTCCTCTATCCAGACTCCAGGGTCTGTGGTCTCGTCGTATGCCTCTATGTTCACCGGTTTGAATCCCTCTGGGAATTCGTGATCCAGCACCTCATCAGTGAAACATAAGGGGTGTGCGGCACCCCTGTATTGGGATGTGCCATGGTGTTCGGACGGTTGTAGTATTTAGTGTTGGTTTTGTACCGTAGCGCGCTTCCTAGATCCATAGATGGATCTGGTCGCGCCGGATTTTTGACGCAAGTTCTCACGTAGATCGTGTGTTGACTTATGCGCGACTTTGTTAGTCGCTCTATCGCGCTCACAAGGTGGTGGATCCGGCCGGTTGGCCGTATCATTCTTCGGCTGTATGGGCTCTAAGGCCTCATCGTCGAATTCCGGTAATAGCTTGCGCTTTGGATAGCTATTTTTATGGTAACTTCCACCATACTTTGTTACTTTGTTCCACCTGCTGTTGAGCGTATCTTGTGCGACCTTGAGCCTTTGCTTCTGTTTCTTCAAGCTCCTCGCCGTGGCAATAAGCCTTCTGCGGAGGTTCTCTTGCTCCGAGTGCGTTTCCGGGATGATGTGTGCATCTTCGTCCGGACTGTTTTCTTCCCCAGACGGGGTTTGATGAGGCTTATCCTAGGCGTCGTCGTGTTCGGACGTCAGATCCGTACTATGTTTGCAGTTTGCATCTTGATCGTGCTCTACCACCGGGGTGGTGCAGTCGTCGTTTCTTCTAGAGTTGACGGGACTGTTATTTCCTCTTGCGCTGTTATCACTGTTTTTGCTATGGCGGTACTTAGAGCTGCGCCGCTGACGTCGACGCTTGGGTTGCTTGGAGGGGGCATCCTCCGTTGTCTCTTTGCCATTGCCCTCTCTGGGTGTATCCACCATGCATACGTCATGTGATGAAGTGGTGGTCCAGCGCCCTATGGGCGGTGGTTCCTATTCGTCTCCTGCATCATCGTCCATACCGTCGATGTCTTCGGAGTCGAAGTCGAGCATGTCGGTTAAGTCGTCGACAGTGGCTACTAAGTGGGTGGTGGGTGGGCAGCGAATTTCTTCGTCGTCCGCATCCCATTCTAGCCGGACATAGTTCGGCCAAGGTTCACCTGACAGGGAGAGAGACCTTAATGAATTTAGCACATCTCCGAAAGGTGAGTGCTGAAAGATATCCGCAGAGGTGAACTCCATGATCGGCGTTCCGTCGGATTCGACGGGCCCGGATGTAGGCGGCTCGGAGTCCGTGGCCGGAGGTAAATCCAGTGGTTCGGCGACGCGGCTCTTGAAAGGGGTGAAGTCAGTGTCTGGCTCTATCGCCACTGAGAGTGCGGCCTCCATGGCGGGGTCTATCCCTCCGCCCTCGGATGGCGCGATTTGCTCCGGATTAACGGCCGGAGTAGTTGCGGATGCAATCTCGCGAACACTATCTGATGACAGAGTTACGTCATGCTCGTTGTGACTGCGCGGCGCGTCCGACATGGGCTCGAATCCGTCGAAGATCAAGTCTCCGCGGATGTCGGCCGAGTAGTTCAAGTTTCCAAATCTGACCTGATGGCCAGGGGCGTAGCTCTCGATCTGCTCTAGATGGCCAAGCGAATTGGCCCGCAGTGCGAAGCCGCCGAATACGAAGATCTGTCCGGGGAGGAAAACCTCGCCCTGGACCGCATCGCTAGCGATGATTGAAGGAGCCATCAAGCCTTATGGTGACGACACAGTGGAACTCTCAATAAAGCACCAATGTCGGTGTCAAAACCAGCAGATCTCGGGTAGGGGGTCCCGAACTGTGTGTCTAAGGCGGATGGTAACATGAGGCAGGGGACATGATGTTTACCCAGGTTCGGGCCCTCTTGATGGAGGTAATACCCTACGTCCTGCTCGATTGTTCTTGATGATATGAGTATTAGAAGAGTTGATCTACCACGAGATCAAAGAGGCTAAACCCTAGAAGCTAGCCTATGGTATGATTGTATCTTGTCCTACGGACTAAAACCCTCCGGTTTATATAGACACCGGAGGGGGCTAGGGTTACACAAGGTCGGTTACAAAGGAGGAGATATACATATCCGTATTGCCTAGCTTGCCTTCCACGCCAAGAAGAGTCCCATCTGGACACGGGACGAAGTCTTCAATCTCGTATCTTCATAGTCCAACAGTCCGGCCAAAGGATATAGTCCGGCTGTCCGGAGACCCCCTAATCCAGGACTCCCTCACCAGACCTTCCCGCATTCTTCGTCATAAGTATTTACCTTGCTATTTCATAGCAGGAACTTCAAAAAGCTGTGAGGGAGGTCCACAACCCGTCTCCACAACCACAGGACCCTGACCGGGCCCTCGACCCTGGACTCGAAGAAGATCCAGACACATTTGTGGAGCTCATCGACAGGACGTTCTATCAGTTAAGCCGTGACGGTGCCTTGGTGGCCATCATAGCCGATTATCCTGGACTGCTCCCTGCATCGCATGTAAGTTAAACCGGAGTCCCAACTTCTGAGAAGGATCGTTTTTTCGCACTTCACCTACTGATACGTCTCCAATGTATCTATAATTTTTGATTGTTCCATGCTATATTATATTCTATTTTGGACATTATTGGGCTTTATTATACACTTTTATATTATTTTTGGGACTAACCTATTAACCGGAGGCCCAGCCAAGAATTGTTGATTTTTTTGCCTATTTTAGAGTTTCGTAGAAAAAGAATATCAAACGGAGTCCAAACGAAATGAAACCTTCAGGAACGTGATTTTTGGAACGAACGTGATCCAGGACTTGGACCCTACGTCAAGACATCAACCAGGAGGCCACGAGGTAGGGGGCGCGCCTACCCTCCCTGGGCGCGCCCTCCACCCTCGCGGCCCCCCTGTTGCTCCACCGACGTACTCCTTCCTCCTATATGTACCTACGTACCCCCAAACTACCAGATACGGAGCCAAAACCCTAATTCCACCGCCGCAACTTTTTGTATCCACGAGATTCCATCTTGGGGCCTTTTCCGGAGCTCCGCCGGAGGGGGCATGGATCACGGAGGGCTTCTACATCAACACCATAGCCCCTCCGTTGAAGTGTGAGCAGTTTACCTCAGACCTACGAGTCCATAGTTATTAGCTAGATGGCTTCTTCTCTCTTTTTGGATCTCAATACAAAGTTCTCCCCCTCTCTCGTGGAGATCTATTCGATGTAATCTTCTTTTGCGGTGTGTTTGTTGAGACCGATGAATTGTGGGTTTATGAACAATATTTGAATCTTCTCTGAATTCTTTTATGTATGATTGGTTATCTTTGCAGGTCTCTTAGAATTATCAGTTTGGTTTGGCCTACTAGATTGATCTTTCTTGCAATGGGAGAAGTTCTTAGCTTTGGGTTCAATCTTGCGGTGTCCTTTCCCAGTGACAGTAGGGGTAGCAAGGCACGTATTGTATTGTTGCCATCTAGGATAACAAGATGGGGTTTACATCATATTGCATGAGTTTATCCCTCTACATCATGTCATCTTGCTTAAAGCGTTACTCTGTTCTCTTGAACTTAATACTCTAGATGCATGCTGGATAGCGGTCGATGTGTGGAGTAATAGTAGTAGATGCAAGCATGAGTCGGTCTACTTGTCTCAGACGTGATGCCTATATACATGATCATACCTAGATATTCTCATAACTATGCTCAATTTTGTCAATTGCTCAACAGTAATTTGTTTACCCACCGTGAAATACTTATTCTCTTGAGAGAAGCCACGAGTGAAACCTATAGCCCCGGGGTCTATTTTCCATTATATTAATCTTCCAACACTTAGTTATTTCCTTTGCCATTTATTTTACTTTGCATCTTTTATTTCTCTTTATCATAAAAATACCAAAAATATTATCTTATCATATCTATCAGATCTCACTCTCGTAAGTGACCGTGTAGGGATTGACAACCCCTTATCGCGTTGGTTGTGAGGATTTATTTGTTTGTGTAGGTGCTAGGGACTCGTGCGTGGCCTCCTACTGGATTGATACCTTGGTTCTCAAAAACTGAGGGAAATACTTACGCTACTTTGCTGCATCACCCTTTCCTCTTCAAGGGAAAACCAACGCAAGTGCTCAAGAGGTAGCAAGAAGGATTTCTGGCGCCGTTGTCGGGGAGGTCTACACAAAAGTCAACACACCAAGTACCCATCACAAAACCTTATCTCCCGCATTACATTATTTGCCATTTGCCTCTCGTTTTCCTCTCCCCCACTTCACCCTTGCCGTTTTGTTCGCCCTCTCTCTCCATCCTCCCTCTCTTTCTCTATTCGCCTCTTTTTGCCCGTTTCTTGTTTTCTTGTGTGTCGGATCGTTTGCTTGTCGTTATGGCTAGTCCCCTATCTGTTCCTTTGTCCCCTGAGTTTGAAGTTCTTCACTTTAAACAAAGACAAGGAGAAAATTTAAAAGATGCTTGGTGTAGGATGATGGAATCTTATCGTAATTGCACCTTAGAGGTGAATTTTAGAATGTTGCTTCGCAGTTTTTACGTTGGACTAAATATGTCCCACAGACAACTCTTGGATTGTGTTGCCAAAGGAAATTTTATTGAAATTGATCCCAGTGTTGCGCATGAAATCATAGAGGGGTAGTGGGAACACTACCTCAACAAAAGGGGCCACAACATACCCAGGAAGAGACACAAGTTTTTGAATTTTTTTGTGAAGTAACTAAGATTTTACAAAGGGATAATTACATTTTTTCCCCTAGTTGTTTCCTACCCACGGGTTTTGCCCTTACTTTTCAAGCTTGCTCAGTTTTGCCCTTACTTTTTCCGTCGAGGTCCCTCGAATGCCCTTTGACCGTTTGACCAAAACTTGGAAAATTCATAACTAATTCATATGAACTCAGAAAAATGCAAATAAGATATCAAAATGTTCAGATAAACATTACCTTTATTTGCATATCATTTGCATTCAGGACTAAAGCACCCTTTAAACTATCTGAGGTAATTAATGTTATTAACATTATTAAAAATAAGAAGGTAGAAACAATATTATTTTCATGAATAAAAATTACATGCAAATGTAGGTGATGCTTTCTGAACATCCTGATATCTTATTTGCATTTTTCAGAGTTCGTATCAATTTGTTATAAAGTTTCTAAATAATGGTCAAAGTCGTTAGAACATTCGTAACAAGATGATACGAACTTAGAAAAATGCAAATAAGATATCTGGATGTTCAGAAAACATCACCTACATTTGCATGTAATTTTTATTCATGAAAAAAATATGGTTTATACCTTTTTATTTTTAATAATGTTAATAACATTAATTACCTCAGGTTGTTTAAAGGGTGCTTTTGTCCTGAATGCAAATGATATGCACATAAAGCTAATGTTTATCTGAACATTTTGATATCTTATTTGCATTTTATGAGTTCTTATGAATTAGTTATGACTTTTGAAAGTTTTGGTCAAATGGTCAAAGGGCATTCGAGGGACCACGACGGAAAAAGTAAGGGAAAAACTGAGCAAGCTCGAAAAGTAAGGGCAAAACCCGTGGGTAGGAACCAACTAGGGGTAAAAATGCAATTGTCCCTTTTACAAAAGTCTCTTGAACCTCTTAAGAGTGTTAGCGGAAATATTCACCGCATGAATATGTTGATTACCCTTTGCAACAAGCGGTTGGATTCTTTAGATCTAAAATTTTCTGAATATGAAGGGAAACGTAAAGAACCTCCCGGATTCGAGCTTGATTCCACTAAAAAATTTGAAAACCAAAGATGGCAATACCTAGATCTATCCTTGCTTTTTATGCCTAGCTAGGGGCGTTAAACGGTAGCGCTTGTTGGGAGGCAACCCAATTTTATTTTTATTCCTTGATTTTTGCTCCTGTTTAGTAATAAATAATTTATCTAGACTTTTTTTTGGTTGTGTTTTTTGTGTTTAATTAGTGTTTGTGCCAAGTAGAACCGTTGGGAAGACTTGGGGAAAGTCTTTTTAATCTTGCTGTAAAAAACAGAAACTTTAGCGCTCACGAGAATTGCTGCCATTTTTACTTGAGAAGTGATATTTAGTTATTATTTTTGCATATGATTAATAGATAAATTCCTCACGTCCATAAATTTATTTTAGAATTTTTGGGGTTCCAGATCTTGCGTTAGCTACAGATTACTACAGACTGTTCTGTTTTTGACAGATTCTGTTTTTTGTGTGTTGTTTGCTTATTTTAATGAATCTATGGCTAGTAAAACAGTTTATAAACCATAGAGAAGTTGGAATACAGTAGGTTTAACACCAATATAAATAAATAATGAGTTCATTACAGTACCTTGAAGTGGTGTTTTGTTTTCTTTCGCTAACGGAGCTCACGAGATTTTCTACTTTAAGTTTTGTGTTGTGAAGTTTTCAAGTTTTGGGTGAAAGATTTGATGGATTATGGAACAAGGAGTGGCAAGAACCTAATCTTGGGGATGCCCATGGCACCCCAAGATAATCTAAGGACACCTAAAAGCCAAAGCTTGGGGATGCCCCGGAAGGCATCCCCTCTTTCGTCTACTTCCATCGGTAACTTTACTTGGAGCTATATTTTTATTCGCCACATGATATGTGGTTTTCTTGGAGCGTCTTGTATGATTTGAGTCTTTGATTTTTGTTTTACCACAATCATCCTTTCTGTACACACCTTTGGAGAGAGACACACATGATTCAGAAATTATTAGAATACTCTATGTGCTTCACTTATATCTTTTGAGTTATATAGTTTTTGCTCTAGTACTTCACTTATATCTTTTAGAGCATGGTGGTGGTTTTGTTTTATAGAAAATATTATTATCTCATGCTTCACTTAGATTATTTTGAGAGTCTTAAATAGCATGGTAATTTACTTAAATAATCCTAATATGCTAGGTATTCAAGACTAGTAAAAAAATCTTATGAGTGTGTTGAATACTAAGAGAAGTTTGATGCTTGATGATTGTTTTGAGACATGGAGGTAGTGATATCAAAGTTGTGCTAGTTGAGTAGTTGTGAATTTGAAAAATAATTGTGTTGAAGTTTGCAAGTCCCGTAGCATGGACGTATGGTAAACGTTATGTAACAAATTTGAAACATGAGGTGTTCTTTGAGTGTCCTCCTTATGAGTGGCGGTCGGGGACGAGCGATGGTCTTTTCCTACCAATCTACTCCCCTAGGAGCATGCGCGTAGTGCTTGGTTTTTGATGACTTGTAGATTTTTGCAATAAGTATGTGAGTTCTTTATGACTAATGTTGAGTCCATGGATTGTACGCACTCTCACCTTTCCATCATTGCTAGCCTCTTCGGTACCGTGCATTGCCCTTTCTCACATTGAGAGTTGGTGCGAACTTCGCCGGTGCATCCAAACCCCGTGATATGATATGCTCTTTCACACATAAACCTCCTTATATCTTCCTCAAAACAGACACCATACCTACCTATTATGGCATTCCCATAGCCATTCCAAGATATATTGCCATGCATCTTTCCACTGTTCCATTTATCATGACACGTTCATCATTGTCATATTGCTTTGCATGATCATGTAGTTGACATAGTATTTGTGGCAAAGCCACCATTCATAATCCTTTCATACATGTCACTCTTGGTTCATTGCATACCCCGGTACACCGCCGGATGCATTCATATAGAGTCATACTTTGTTCTAGTATCGAGTTGTAATCATTGAGTTGTAAATAAATAGAAGTGTGATGATCATCATTTTCTAGAGCATTGTCCCAAGTGAGGAAAAAAAATAAAAAAGGAGAAAGGCCATAAAAAAAGGGAGAAGGCCCCCCCAAAAAAAATTGAGAGAAAAAGAGAGAAGGGACAATGTTACTATCCTTTTTACCACACTTGTGCTTCAAAGTAGCACCATAATCTTCATAATAGAGAGTCTTTTGTTTTGTCACTATCATATACTAGTGGGAACCTTTCATTATAGAACTTGGCTTGTATATTCCAACAACGGGCTTCCTCAAATGCCCTAGGTCTTCATGAGCAAGCAAGTTGGATGCACACCCACTTAGTTTCTTTTGTTGAGCTTTCACATATTTATAGCTCTAGTGCATTCGTTGCATGGCAATCCCTACTCCTTGCATTAACATCAATTGATGGGCATATCCATAGTTCATTGATTAGCCTCGTTGATGTGATACTTTTCCCTTTTTGTCTTCTCCACATAACCCCCATCATTATATTCTATTCCACCCATAGTGCTATATCCACGGCTCACGCTCATGTATTGCGTGAAGGTTGAAAAAGTTTGAGATTACTAAAGTATGAAACAATTGCTTGGCTTGTCATCGGGGTTGTGCATGATGAGAGCATTATTGTGTGATGAAAATGGAGCATGACTAAACTATATGATTTTGTAGGGATGAACTTTCTTTGGCCATGTTATTTTGAGAGGACATAATTGCTTAGTTAGTATGCTTGAAGTATTATTATTTTTATGTGAATATTGAACTTTTATCTTGAATCTTTCGGATCTGAATATTCATACCACAATTAAGAAGAATTACGTTGAAATTATGCCAAGTAGCATTCCACATCAAAAGTTCTGTTTTTATCATTTACCTACTCGAGGACGAGCAGGAATTAAGCTTGGGGATGCTTGATACGTCTCCAACGTATCTATAATTTTTGGTTGTTCCATGCTATATTATATTCTGTTTTGGACATTATTGGGCTTTATTATACACTTTTATATTATTTTTGGGACTAACCTACTACCCGGAGGCCTAGCCCAGAATTGTTGTTTTTTTTGCCTATTTCAGAGTTTCGCAGAAAAAGAATATCAAGCAGAGTCCAAACGGAATGAAACCTTGGGAACATGATTTTCGGAACGAACGTGATCCAGATGACTTGGACCCCATGTCAAGACATCAACTAGGAGGCCACGAGGTAGGGGGGCGCGCCCTACACCCTCATGGGCCCCCTGTTGCTCCACCGACGTACTCCTTCCTCCTATATATACCTACGTACCCCAATGTAACGCCCGGATAATTAAGCTACAATAATCCTCCGACTGATGATGTCAGGTCATCATAATTAATTTTTTTCTTCAAACCTCACTTGTTTCAAATCGAGTTCAAAGTCAAATTCAAATGGCAAGTCAAATTAATAATTCTTCAGCATGTAAAATAAAAATGTTCAGTGGGTTGCAAATATTCTCTAAGTAACTAAAATATAAGAACCAAAATTATTTGAATATTTAAAATGCCTTTAACCCAATTAAAATTGAACCAACATCAATTATATTAGGACCTTTCAATTTAAACAAATGTGTAAATTGTTCAAAAATAAATCATAACCTTCTGGGCTAGCTCATTACACTGCCTAGCATTTATGTACCAAGTTTTATCTGTAACTGAAAGCATTTGCTTTTAAAATAAAGTGCAAAAGAGTAGAGAAAATTGAAAACAGAAAACAAAGCTAAAAATCCACTAGGCCAACCGGCCCAGCAGGCCACCAGGCCGGCCCACCAGCCGCGCCCATATCCCCCCACTGCTCCCGAAACCCTAGAGCCCCACCCCACTCCCCCCCACGATCCCACCATCTCCCTCCAGCGCCGTCACAGGAGAGGGCGCACGACCCCATCGCTCTCCCCACTCTCTCCTCGCGCCCCTCCTCTCGGACCCGATCTGGATCGGGGCAGGCGACCCCCGCCGCCCCGCTTCTACCTCGCCGCCGCCGCTTCCTCGTCGGATCACCGTCGTCGTCACCTCCTCCCCGCTGGAACCGCCCCGAGCCCTCCGCCGCTCGGCCCCGACACCGCACCTTCCCGCACGGCGCCGCCCTCTGCCGCCCCCATCACCGGCGACACTGCGGCCACCTCCCCGAGCCCACTGCCTCCTCCTGCATCGCCCGTGAGGCCTCCCCTTCTCCTCCCCTCTCTCCGCCTTCCCCTCCTCTCTGTCGCGCACGCGCTCCGGCGCCCACTTGCAGCCACCACCGCCCCGCACGCGCTTCGGCCGCGTGCACGCATCTCGCCGCCGGCCCACGCGCGCCCGCGTTCGGCCACCACATCCCGCGCCCCCACTCGCACTAGCACCTCGCCTGCGACCCCGTCGCCGCGACCGTGCCGCTTCACGTTGCCTGCGGCCGCGACCGTGCCCCGCCATCGTTGGCTTCTACTGCTCGCGCACTCCCTCGCTCGCCCTCGTGCCGCGTCTTGCATCGCCGAGCGCTGCTGCTCCACCACTGCCCCTGCACGCTGCCCGTGACCCGCGCCGTCGCCTCCTTCCCCATCTGCTCGCCCCACTCGCTTGCCTCACCGATGCCGCCCGGTACGGGCCTCGTCGCGCTATGGCAGCCGCGCCGCTGGTCTCGCCCAAGGCCAGGGCCCGAGCTTGTCCCATCGGGTGCTCGTGGTCACGCCCGCGCGCCCATCACCCGTGCGCCCGCTAAGGCTTGTGGCCCATTGATAGCCGGGCCCCGCACCCCAGAACGAATTAAAAATAAAATAAATATAAAAATAAATAAATAATAATTAAAATAATTAATTAATTAATTAAGTTAATTAATCCTAATTAACTAATCTAATTAACTAGTTAGTTTAATTAAACAGTAATTAGGTTAGTTAAACCCTAATTAGACTAAATAGTCAATGATGAACGGGACCCACATGTCAGGTTGACCAGGTCAACTGCTGACGTCATGCTCACGTCATGATGACGTCAGCAAACACTGTTCTGGATAATGTTGATTTAAATAATTAAATAAATCCTAAAATTGATTTAAATCTTTTAAAATTAATATAAAATAAATTGTTGCTCGGATGGAAAAACTTTGTACATGAAAGCTGCTCAAAACGACGAGACGAACCCGGATACGCAGCCCATTCGTCCGCCACGCATCCCTAGCATAGCAAACACGCAACTTTCCCCCTCCGGCTCCTCTGCCCGAAAACGTGAAACACCGGGGATACTTTCCCGGATGTTTTCCCCTTCACCGGTACCACCTCGTACCGCGTTAGGGCACACCTAGCATCACGCTTTGTCATGTCATGCATCGTCATGCATTTGTTTGCATTATATTTATTGTTTCTTCCCCCTCTTCTCTCCCTAGACACCGAGACCGACGCCGCTGCTACCCAGTACGACTACGGTGTTGACGACCCCTCTCTCTTGACACAGCAATCAGGCAAGCCCCCCCCTTGATCACCAGATATCGCCTACTCTTCTCTATACTGCTTGCATTAGAGTAGTGTAGCATGTTACTGCTTTCCGTTATCCTATCCTGATGCATAGCCTGTCCTTGCTACTACTGTTGTTACCTTTACCTGCAATCCTAAATGCTTAGTATAGGACGCTAGTTTATCATCAGTGGCCCTACACTCTTGTCCGTCTGCCATGCTATACTACTGGGCCGTGATCACTTCAGGAGGTGATCACGGGCATATACTATATACTTTACACTATTACATTACCTGTGTTACTGTTCGGAGATGGGGGCTGAAGGGGTAGGTGGCTCCATCCCGGTAGAGGTGGGCCTGGGTTCCCGACGGCCCCCGACTGTTACTTTGTGGCGGAGCGACAGGGCAGGTTGAGACCACCTAGGAGAGAGGTGGGCCTGGCCTTGGTCGGCGTTCGCGGATACTTAACACGCTTAACGAGATCTTGGTATTTGATCTGAGTCTGGCCACTGGCCTATATGCACTAACCATCTACGCGGGGACAGTTATGGGCACTCGACGTCGTGGTATCAGCCGAAGCCTTCATGACGTCAGCGACTGAGTGGCGCGTGCCAGATTGGAACGTAAGCCTGCTCTTGTATTAAGGGGGCTAGTTCTGCTTCCGGCCGCCCTCGCAAAATGCAGGTGTGCAATGGGCGATGGGCCCAGACCCCTGCGCCATAGGATTTAGACCAGCGTGCTGACCTCTCTATTGTGCCTAGGTAGGGCTGTGACGTGTTGATCTTCCGAGGCCGGGCATGACCCAGGAAAGTGTGTCCGGCCAAATGGGATCGAGCGTGTTGGGTTATGTGGTGCACCCCTGCAGAGAAGTTAATCTATTCGAATAGCCGTGATCTTCGGTAATAGGACGACTTCGAGTGGTACCTTGACCTTATGATAACTAGAACCGAATACTTAATAAAACACACCCGTCCAAGTGCCAGATACAACCCGGTGGTCACTCTCTAACAGGGCGACGAGGAGAGGATCGCCGGGTAGGATTATGCTATGCGATGCTACTTGGAGGACTTCAGTCTATTCTCTTCTACATGCTGCAAGACGGAGGCTGCCAGAAGCATAGTCTTTGACAGGATTAGCTATCCCCCTCTTATTCTGGCATTCTGCAGTTCAGTCCACAGATATGGCCCTTTACACATATACCCATGCATATGTAGTGTAGCTCCTTGCTTGCGAGTACTTTGGATGATTACTCACGGTTGCTTTCTCCCTCTTTTCCCCCTTTCCCTTCTACCTGGTTGTCGCAACTAGATGTTGGAGCCTAGGAGCCAGACGCCACCGTCGACGACTACTACTACTACTCGGGAGGTGCCTACTACTACGTGCAACCCGCTGACGGCGACCAGGAGTAGTTTAGGAGGATCCCAGGCAGGAGGCCTGCGCCTCTTTCGATCTGTATCCCAGTTTGTGCTAGCCTTCTTAAGGCAAACTTGTTTAACTTATGTCTGTACTCAGATATTGTTGCTTCCGCTGACTCGTCTATGATCGAGCTCTTGTATTCGAGCCCTCGAGGCCCCTGGCTTGTAATATGATGCTTGTATGACTTATTTTATTTGTAGAGTTGTGTTGTGATATCTTCCCGTGAGTCCCTGATCTTGATCGTACACATTTGCATGTATGATTAGTGTACGATTGAATCGGGGGCGTCACAAGTTGGTATCAGAGCCGACTGCCTGTAGGAATCCCCCTTTCCAACTCCTTGGCCGAAGTCGAGTCTAGTCATTGAAAAACTTTTACTAACATGGTTGTGCGGCTTACGGGCCCACATCGCCATATGGGTGGTATTAGGATCTTTTACTCCTCGATCCGTACTCTGGGACTCTGATCTCTCTTCTATTCGGGTTAAAATGAATTTACTAACTCTGACTCTAGGTTCTCGTAACTACTTCCACCTGGAGAGAACCTTATTACGATGATCGTTTACTACACCAGAAGATTCCGAAGTTACTCTCAGATGTTCTCTCGAGACTTTGTGCGCACCACTTTTGTTATTCCCGACTTTCGAAAATTCCTTATGGATGACTACTTACACTTGCCATTCGTACAATCATTCCCCGTGACCTTGTTATTATAAGATACCACGAATTCCTCTCATTGTTCCGAGAATACTTTGAGCATACTGCCTTGCAGTTCCTTGCCACATGAATACCAATGTGGATAATTCCTCGCTCTTACCGAGTATCCGCTCATCCCATTTGATTCAAGTATTTCACAAAAGTCTTTGAAATACCATTCGATCTTTCGAAAATCCTCATCCGACTATTACTCTTGAAATTCTTGCTTGCTTGCATTATGATTAATCTCATAGGTCTCGTAGTATTATTGGCATCCTTTGTCATTATCATTTCAAGCCCGTTGATTCAATAGGTTGCGAATGCTCGCAATCCTCAATTAGATCCTGAAATTCATCCTTTCGGCTCAGACGCCATTTTAAACATGAGCTGGTTCTCGCCAATCAATTACCGTCGGTTGTGCCCTTGAGTCTATTGAACTTATCCATCCTTGACCAGAGCGTCTGTTTCTGGTCCTTTGCTTTGTAAATCATAATTCCTTTGCAATTGAGCTTTGAATTAGTCAGTTGTTTATATAATCTGATGCCTTTGCTTTCTTTCTTCCTCTGGTTGAGTACCGATGCTCACATCAGATCCCTTGTGGACCACCAGATCCTTTGTTGGATTTGTTCGACAAAATCCTTCATATTCAATGAGCTTGTGATCCTTTCCTTGGATACATAATGCCTTTGATAAATTATATCATCTGCTTTCTCACGCATGCTCTACTATCGAGCTTGTGTTATTTATTCCTGAAAATTGTGGTATATGGTCCTAAGATGCCCCGATGGATTGAACCTATGCCTTCCCCAAACTGTATGAACCAGGAAGTTTTCCTGAGTCATACTCTTTTGTTGTTTTGCCAGATATAATTTCTACACTACAGCTCCATCAAAGGCGAGAAGTAAAATGAAAGGTTATGCATTGAAGAAGTGGGAGTCGACCTTGAACCCGGTGTTCATGCCCATGGACCCGATGTATACCTTATCATGGAAGCTTCTCTTAAAATAATTATCCCCTTGTTATAAGTTCATCTTGTATCTGTGGACTTGATTCCAACCATGTTTCTCCTTGATTCCATTTCTCGTGCAAGTTTGAGCACTTGTCTTCTGCAGAGCATTACCCTAGTCCAACCTCTACTTTGATCCGTCGTCGAGTATTACCCCCTGGTATCTCGAGAATATCATGGGACATCATAACTTCTTATGGGTTCTTCATAAACTATTATCACTCACCGGATCCAATTGTTCCTAGGTTCTGGGTTGTCGTCAACCAAGAACACCGAATAGTGAATCGACTCCGCACTCTGGTTCGATAACTCTAAGTAATCTTTGTTGCTTATGAGTTTAATAATCCTTCAAGTCATTCCTAGCCTGATCGGCTATATCATTCTTGTGCTAAATTTTAACTGTGCTACCTGGTCTTTCTTCCCAGAGCACAATTTTTGACGATGAGCTAAGCTTACGTTGATCTTCCATGTCTTGTCATTTCACCTCGAACAACAAGCTTGATTCCGAGTTTGTATTGTACTAGTGGTTCCAATAGCCATTCGCTTCATCATTCTTTGACTTGATGCCATCGTCGATCGATTACATCTTCATGAAATATCTCAACAATTGTGTTGTGATCATCATCAGCATTCTGAGCTCTTCTAGGATATCAATCGAAGTCATGATGAGAAACACCATCCCTGCCCCTCGATGAATTGTGTTATCATCGACAACTTTATTGCCTTCCCTCCAACACAAACTTGTTCCTGTTTTGTGTTATACCTTGAGTTCCTTGCTATCCAACATTTGTTCTTCTTTACCTTGGAGTATTACCATCTTTTATATCCAAGATGTCGTGCTTAGCACACCCGGCCGGAGGACCTGTTGTTATAGTTTCCATCTTAGCAAGTTTAACCATTCTTCCATGAGGAAATTGTGAGACTTATTCTATAAGTTGTTCCTGATGAATCTTTTGTATATCCAAGTCCGACCTTTGCTTGAAGACCATGTCAATGCTATCTCAAAGCATGTCTGTGGTACTCCGATTTTCAACAAGAACATTTGAAGCCCAATGCTAAATGTTTCTTGCTCAATTATCCAAACACCGTTGTATGGGTAAAGTCATGAAATTTCTCTCCCCTTACCCAAAGAGTTTTCTACATTATAACCTGTCATGGATACCATGCTCTGCTTATCATTGGGAAGGATATACCCCTGAAATATGTGTTTAAACACATTTTCCTTTCCATTGTTCTGTTTAACCTGATGATCACATTTTCCTTTTCATTGGTTTGTTTGACCTTTATTGTGATCTATATAACCTAAGCAGTAAAGATTCACTACTTATGTAAGCACCTCGGTGTACAATTCCGTCAGCAAGACCCTGTTACTATTGTTGATGATATTTTGGTAGCCACCGATGGACGAGAACTTTGCCTATTGGTCCGCCTTGTTGCAACGAGCAGGAAAATGGTTCTCTTCATCCCTCGCCCTTGGTACCGACGCTGTTGCCGACATAACTGACATGTTATTCTCCGACATGCCTTGCTATCATGACCATGCAAGTTGTCAACGTCCTTCCTACTTTTAACCCACATGGTGGGCCAATAACCCACAATCCCACAGGATCGAAACCTGACTCTCCTGTACACCCCCTGTTTCCAAAGCAATTCCTCACGCTTGGCTTCGTATGTAATTCATGAGCCACCTTCTGAGAGATCATCAATTCTAGTATGAAACACAATACTTATTTCCATTGCTCTGAACCCCTTTCACACTCTGTTTCAGGCAACGAATGATTGCTATCCGCTTTAAACTTCTTATGGTACCTTCTTACTTGTCTCTTGATGTGTTTCATTTGTTCAACAATAGAGATACTCATGTGTTCACTCCTAGGATAACCCAGATGATTTCCCCTTATACCATTCTATCGTTTTAGAGTAGCCCCTTACCTATTCGTAAGTACGACGGAATTTCCGAAGAAAGGAGGACGGCTTCATCCTGATGACCTGAAACAGAGGAATGAAGACACCAATGAAAGCGGTCAACTTCTTCGAGAAGAGCAACCAAGACCGAGAAGATTCGTTAGAATTTCGTAACCAGAACTTTCTCCTTTACTCCACCTCTTAAATCTCGGGACGAGATTTCTTGTAGTGGAGGAGAATTGTAACGCCCGGATAATTAAGCTACAGTAATCCTATGACTGATGATGTCAGGTCATCATAATTAATATATTTTTTGTTCAAACCTCACTTGTTTCAAATCGAGTTCAAAGTCAAATTCAAATGGCAAGTCAAATTAATAATTCTTCAACATGTAAAATAAAAATGTTCAGCGGGTTGCAAATATTCTCTAAGTAATTAAAATATAAGAACCAAAATTATTTGAATATTTAAAATGCCTTTAACCCAGTTAAAATTGAACCAACATCAATTATATTAGGACCTTACAATTTAAACAAATGTGTAAATTGTTCAAAATAAATCATAACCTTCTGGGCTAGCTCATTACACTGCCTAGCATTTATGTACCAAGTTTTATCTGTAACTGAAAGCATTTGCTTTTAAAATAAAGTGCAAAAGAGTAAAGAAAATTGAAAACAGAAAACAAAGCTCAAAAAAAGAGAAGCCCCCCCCCCATTGGGCCAACCGGCCCAGCAGGCCACCAGGCCGGCCCACCAGCCGCGCCCATATCCCCCCACTGCTCCCGAAACCCTAGAGCCCCACCCCACTTTCCCCCACGATCCCATCCTCTCCCTCCAGCGCCGTCACAGGAGAGGGCGCACGACCCCATCGCTCTCCCCACTCTCTCCTCGCGCCCCTCCTCTCGGACCCGATCTGGATCGGGGGCAGGCGACCCCCGTCGCCCCGCTTCTACCTCGCCGGCGCCGCTTCCTCGTCGGACCGCCGTCGTCGTCACCTCCTCCCCGCTGGAACCGCCCCGAGCCTTCCGCCGCTCGGCCCCGACACCACACCTTCCCGCACGGCGCCGCCCTCCGCCGCCCCCATCGCCGGCGACACTGCGGCCACCTCCCCGAGCCCACTGCCTCCCCCTGCATCGCCCGTGAGGCCTCCCCTTCTCCTTCCCTCTCACCGCCTTCCCCTCCTCTCTGTCGCGCACGTGCTCCGGCGCCCACTCGCAGCCACCACCGCCCCGCACGCGCTTCGGCCGCGTGCACGCATCTCGCCGCCTGCCCACGCGCGCCCGCGTTCGGCCACCACATCCCGCGCCCCCACTCGCACTAGCACCTCGCCTGCGACCCGTCGCCGTGACTGTGCCGCTTCACGTCGCCTGCGGCCGCGACCGTGCCTCGCCTATGCTCCGCCATCGCTGGCTTCTGCTGCTCGCACACTCCCTCGCTCGCCCCCGCGCCGCGTCTTGCATCGCCGAGCGCTGCTGCTGCACCGCTGCCCCTGCACGCTGCCCATGACCCGCGCTGTCGCCTCCTTCCCCATCTGCTCGCCCCACTCGCTTGCGTCACCGATGCCGCCCGGTCCGAGCCTCGTCGCGCTCTGGCAGCCGCGCCGCTGGTCTCGCCCGAGGCCAGGGCCCGAGCTTGCCCCATCGGGTGCTCATGGTCACGCCCGCGCGCCCGTCACCCGTGCGCCCGCTAAGGCTTGTGGCCCATTGACAGCCGGGCCCCGCACCCCAGAACGAATTAAAAATAAATAAATATAAAAATAAATAAATAATAATTAAAATAATTAACTAATTAATTAAGTTAATTAATCCTAATTAACTAATCTAATTAACTAGTTAGTTTAATTAAACAGTAATTAGATTAGTTAAACCCTAATTAGACTAAACAGTCAATGACGAACGGGACCCACATGTTAGGTTGACCATGTCAACATGACGTCAGCAAACACTGTTCTGGATAATGTTGATTTAAATAATTAAATAAATCCTAATATTGATTTAAATCTTTTAAAATTAATATAAAATAAACCGTTGCTCGGATGGAAAAACTTTGTACATGAAAGTTGCTCAGAACGACGAGACGAACCCGGATACGCAGCCCGTTCGTCCGCCACGCATCCCTAGCATAGCAAACATGCAACTTTCCCCCTCCGGCTCCTCTGCCCGAAAACGTGAAACACCGGGGATACTTTCCCGGATGTTTTCCCCTTCACCGGTACCACCTCGTACCGTGTTAGGGCACACCTAGCATCACGCTTTGTCATGTCATGCATCGTCATGCATTTGTTTGCATTATATTTATTGTTTCTTCCCCCTCTTATCTCTCTAGACACCAAGATCGACGCCGCTGCTACCCAGTACGACTACGGTGTTGACGACCCCTCTCTCTTGCCAGAGCAATCACGCAAGCCCCCCCCCCTTGATCACCAGATATCGCCTACTCTTCTCTATACTGCTTGCATTCGAGTAGTGTAGCATGTTACTGCTTTCCGTTATCCTATCCTGATGCATAGCCTGTCCTTGCTACTACTGTTGTTACCTTTACCTGCAATCCTAAATGCTTAGTATAGGATGCTAGTTTATCATCAGTGGCCCTACACTCTTGTCCGTCTGCCATGCTATACTACTGGGCCGTGATCACTTCGGGAGGTGATCACGGGCATATACTATATACTTTACACTATTACATTACATGTGTTACTGTTCGGAGATGGGGGCTGAAGGGGCAGGTGGCTCCATCCCGGTAGAGGTGGGCCTGGGTTCCCGACGACCCCCAACTGTTACTTTGTGGCGGAGCGACACGGCAGGTTGAGACCACCTAGGAGAGAGGTGGGCCTGGCCCTGGTCGGTGTTCGCGGATACTTAACATGCTTAACGAGATCTTGGTATTTGATCTGAGTCTAGCCACTGGCCTATACGCACTAACCATCTACGCGGGGACAGTTATGGGCACTCGACGTCGTGGTATCAGCCGAAGCCTTCGTGACGTCAGCGATTGAGCGGCGCGCGCCGGATTGGAACGTAAGCCTGCTCTTGTATTAAGGGGGCTAGTTCTGCTTCCGGCCGCCCTCTCAACGTGCAGGTGTGCAATGGGCGATGGACCCAGGCCCGTACGCCATAGGATTTAGACCGGCGTGCTGACCTCTCTATTGTTCCTAGGTAGGGCTGCGACGTGTTGATCTTCCGAGGCCGGGCATGACCCAGGAAAGTGTGTCCAGCCAAATGGGATCGAGCGTGTTGGGTTATGTGGTGCACCCCTGCAGGGAAGTTAATCTATTCGAATAGCCGTGATCTTCGGTAACAGGACGACTTGGAGTGGTACCTTGACCTTATGACAACTAGAACCGGATACTTAATAAAACACTCCCTTCCAAGTGCCAGATACAACCCGGTGGTCGCTCTCTAACAGGGCGACGAGGAGAGGATCGCCGGGTAGGATTATGCTATGCGATGCTACTTGGAGGACTTCAGTCTATTCTCTTCTACATGCTGCAAGACGGAGGCTGCCAGAAGCGTAGTCTTCGACAGGATTAGCTATCCCCCTCTTATTCTGGCATTCTGCAGTTCAGTCCACAGATATGGCCCTTTACACATATACCCATGCATATGTAGTGTAGCTCCTTGCTTGCGAGTACTTTGGATGATTACTCACGGTTGCTTTCTCCCTCTTTTCCCCCTTTCCCTTCTACCTGGTTGTCGCAACTAGATGTTGGAGCCCAGGAGCCAGACGCCACCGTCGACGACGACTACTACTTCTCGGGAGGTGCCTACTACTACGTGCAGCCAGCTGACGACGACCAGGAGAAGTTTAGGAGGATCCCAGGCAGGAGGCCTGCGGCCTCTTTCGATCTGTATCCCAGTTTGTGCTAGCCTTCTTAAGGCAAACTTGTTTAACTTATGTCTGTACTCAGATATTGTTGCTTCCGCTGACTCGTCTATGATCGAGCTCTTGTATTCGAGCCCTCGAGGCCCCTGGCTTGTAATATGATGCTTGTATGACTTATTTTATTTGTAGAGTTGTGTTGTGATATCTTCCCGTGAGTACCTGATCTTGATCGTACACGTTTGCGTGTATGATTAGTGTACGATTGAATCGGGGGCGTCACACCCAAACTACCAGATACGGAGCCAAAACCCTAATTCCACCGACGCAACTTTCTGTATCCACAAGATCCCATCTCGGGGCCTTTTCCGGAGCTCCGCCGGAGGGTGGCATCGATCACGGAGGGCTTCTACATCAACACCATAGCCCCTCCGATGAAGTGTGAGTAGTTTACCTCAGACCTATAGGTCCATAGTTATTAGCTAGATGGCTTCTTCTCTCTTTTTGGATCTCAATACAAAGTTCTCCCGCTCTCTTGTGGAGATCTATTCGATGTAATCTTCTTTTGCGGTGTGTTTTTTGAGACCGATGAATTGTGGGTTTATGATCAAGTTTATCTATGAACAATATTTGAATCTTCTCTAAATTCTTTTATGTATGATTGGTTATCTTTGCAAGTCTCTTTGAATTATCAGTTTGGTTTGGCCTACTAGATTGATCTTTCTTGCAATGGGAGAAGTGCTTAGCTTTGGGTTCAATCTTGCGGTGTCCTTTCCTAGTGACAGTAGGGGCAGCAAGGCACGTATTGTATTGTTGCCATCGAGGATAACAAGATGGGGTTTACATCATATTGCATGAGTTTATCCCTGTACATCATGTCATCTGGCTTAAAGTGTTACTCTGTTCTCTTGAACTTAATACTCTAGATGCATGCTGGATAGCGGTCGACGTGTGGAGTAATAGTAGTAGATGCAGGCAGGAGTCGGTCTACTTGTCTCGGACGATATGCCTATATAGATGATCATACCTAGATATTCTCATAACTATGCTCAATTCTGTCAATTTCTCAACAATAATTTGTTTACCCACCGTGAAATACTTATGATCTTGAGAGAAGCCACTAGTGAAACCTATGGCCCCGGGTCTATTTTCCATTATATTAATCTTCCAACACTTAGTTTTTTCCTTTGCCATTTATTTTACTTTGCATCTTTTATTTCTCTTTATCATAAAAATACCAAAAATATTATCTTATCATATCTATCAGATCTCACTCTCGTAGGTGACCGTGTAGGGATTGACAACCCCTTATCGTGTTGGTTGCGAGTATTTATTTGTTTGTGTAGGTGCGAGGGACTCGTGCGTGGCCTCCTACTGGATTGATACCTTGGTTCTCAAAAACTAAGGGAAATACTTATGCTACTTTGCTGCATCACCCTTTCCTCCTCAAGGGAAAACCAATGCAAGTTCTCAAGAGGTAGCACCTACCGCACACATATGGTGTCTTACAGGGAAGGCCCTCGGGACGCCATGCCGAACCCGTAGTGACTCACCAACGAGGGGCACCGAAGCCGGGTAGGCTTAAAAGGAAGGCGGTCAGGACTAAGACGCCGTCGGAGAGGTATGAAAAAGAACCCCGCTCTGTGGTTGTCGTCTTTTAAAATATAATAACGTCCATGGTTCCTGGCAGGAAAAATGCTCGCCGGACCATATCCGGAGAGCCTGCTGGCCAAGCCTCCACCAGCCGGGCTCCAGAGCCGGACTTAGAGGCAGACGCTAACGTGGGGCCAACACCGGATGTTCCGCCTATAGAGGATGCGGATAGGCTGTCCGGTGCGAATTCCAAAGTGGAGAGTGCCATGAATCACAGGCGTCGATGGGCCATACTCCGCGATGCTTGTTTCTCTCAAGAGGCTTTCGATGCGTTCAACTCAGGAGACGTGTACATCCGAGCTGCTCAAAATGGTCTTGCCCGAGCCACGGACGAGTATGTAAAGGATATACGGGTAAGAAAATCTAATAATTATGTATATCAGTAGCCCCTGAGACTTGAAACAGTTGGCACAACTGATTTAAGGATCATTGTTTGCATAGGTTCTTACAGAGAAGAATACCTAGTTATCTCAAGAGCTGGAGGAGTGCAAAGCCCAGCTACGGGCCACAGTTGCCGCAATGAAGGAGTTCGAGAAGGCCCCATCTCGTAACACGTGTTTCTATCTAAAAGAATGACATGTACCAATTAGTATTCGGCATGCATGCAAATCTAACAATAGATTATGCAGATGATCCCGGAGTGAATCCGGAGGTCGTGCGAGGGAATGAGCAACATGCTCAACGACAGCTAAAGGCTGGCAAGCGCGTGCTTAGGCAGGTTAGGCGGGAGAAAAACGATCTCCAAGATGCCAATACCCGGCTGGGCGTTGAACTGAAAGATGTTCGGGCCCAGCTTGCTGACTCCGTAAAGGAGAATAAGAGGCTTCGACGCGGCATTTTTAGTAAGTGCTTGAACGAACTTTTATAGAGTTCGGCGAAGAAACCGGCTAACAGAGTTATATCTGTAGGTATGCTGACGGGTCGTCCCGCAGAGGAGATGCCCGGGTCTGCGGGCGATCTTCTGCCAGAGCTCTCACAACTGCACGAACAAGTTCGGCAGGTGATGCAAGGCATTGCCCAAGCCTTGTGGCCATCCGCCTCCCTGCCAGGAGGCATGGGGGGAGCTTGTAGAGATGCTCAAGGGAGCGCGGCAGCGCTTCTGATTATGGAAGATATCAGCCTGCCGACAAGGTGCAAGGGAAGCCTGGGCCATGGTGAAGACGCGATATACCAAGGCTGACCCGAACCACACGGCTAAGGTCGGACCTGTGGGGTCTGATGGGAAAGAGATCCCTGTCAGTTTGGTGTATGACTAGGTGAAATTAGCCGTAAAGTATTCCCAACAGGATTGTAGGCTAGACAGGCTGTTGGATTGTATAGAAGAAGAATTTAGTCAGTCTAAGTGACTGTGTACTTCAAGTGACATATATTGTCCCTAGCCGGATTGTAAATCATTTGTCATGGCGGACCTTTTCGCTTCGACCTCTGGACCCGACAGTCCGTAGTGTATCTGAATACTTGCTCAGTTATGTAAAAACCGGGGTATGTGTGGAAACCAGGCGTAGGGGTCATAAGTGCTTGAATAGACAAGTACCCAACTAGCTATGTTATATTACATGGATAGTAAGAAACATCTTCCAGGGAGAATAGTTCCGTTAAGGGTTCCTTTCCCGGGGTACACATTCATTAATGTGCAAAGAGACGCATGATATAAACATGTGGGGGCATGCATTACAATAAATAAAAGTCATCTTTTGTTCACCTATCGAATATTCCCTTAAGAACGCTAGCTTTCGGCTTCACCCAGTCTGAGGTACACATCTGGCTAACCCAACAGTAACAATCGCAGAGGTGCTCCCCTTATGCCCTAGCCGAATTAACGGGAACGTAGGGCATAAACACAAGAGCCAGGCAACCCATATTGGCCAAAACTTAAGTCACATCGATGCATATAATGGCGAAGAAAAAGGTACATGTGGAAAAGTAACAAATGTGCGGGGGGGAATAGAGCCCGGAACATAGTTATATTAAGCTTTTGTATAGGAAGCCCCCAGGTATAATGAGCATGCCTAGCGTGTCAAGATTGTGTAGTCAAGACACATTTTAACCTTTTAAGGCCGTGAAGAAAAAGGGAAGAAAGAAAGAAAAGACAGATAACGGATATATAAAAAATTGACGGAGGTAAGGAGACGAACACCGAGTCCGACACTAGGCATAGAACCTTCGGAGTCTGGCTGCGTTCCATGGGTTTGGCTCGAGTCGATTGTCCGATGCATCCCGCAGACGGTACGCTCCACTGGTCAGAACTTTGTCAATAATGAAGGGACCTTCCCATTTGGGCTTGAGCTTGTTCTTTTTCTTCTTCGGTAGGCGTAGAACGAGTTCGCCAATGTTATAAGTTTTGGCCCGTACTTCTCTGCTTTGATACCGCCGAGCCTGTTGCTGATAGAATGCGGAGCGGGCTTTTGCCACGTCACGCTCCTCCTCCAGGGCGTCCAAACTGTCCTGCCGATCAAGCTCGGCCTCTTTCTCTTCGTACATGCGCACTCGAGGTGAGTCATGAATGATGTCGTAGGGCAGTACCGCCTCTGCGCCGTACACCATAAAGAACGGTGTGTATCTGGTAGTTCGATTCGGTGTGGTCCGCAGCCCCCATAGTACGGAGTCAAGCTCCTCCACCTAGTGCGTATCTGAGTCCTTCAAGGATCGCACTAATCTGGGTTTAATGCCACTCATGATAAGACCATTTGCTCGCTTGACTTGACCGTTAGTTTGCTGGTGATAGACAGAGGCATAATCGAGCTTAATGCCCATGTTGCCGCACCAAGTTTTTACATCGTCGGCTGTAAAGTTTGAGCCATTATCGGTGATGATGCTATGGGGGACGCCGTAATGGTGTACAACCCCGGATATGAAGTCTATCACTGGTCCGGACTCGGCCGTTTAACTGGTTTGGCTTCTATCCATTTGGTGAATTTATCCACCATGACCAATGGGTATTTTTCCCCCTTTAAGGGGTTCGACCATATCAAGCCCCCAGACCGCAAAGGGCCAAGTAATGGGGATTGTTTGGAGAGCGGTAGGTGGCATATGGATTTGGTTTGCAAAAAGCTGGCAACCGACGCAACGTTGAACGAGATCCTGTGCGTCTGCTCGGGCTGTCGGCCAGCAAAAACCTGTACGGAAGGCCTTGCTTACAAGGGCCCGAGCTACGGCATGGTGGCCGCCAAGTCCAGCATGAATTTCTGCCAAAAGTTGTCGTCCTTCCTCTTCGGAGATGCACCTTTGAAGTACTCCGGTAGCGCTTTTCTTATAAAGCTCTCCCTCGTGGACCTTGTAGACTTTAGACCGCCGCACAATGCAACGTGCCTCGTTTGGGTCATCAAGGAGTTCTTGCCTAGTTAGGTAAGCCAAGAAGGGTTCTGTCCACGTGGCGATGACAGCCATAATCACGTGGGCCGAAGGTGTTATTTCGGTGGCAGAGCCTCCAATTACGTCAGAGTGTTCGGGGTCTGGTGTTGTGTCCGGATCCGGTCTGTTTTTGCCGGTCTCCCCTTCCCACACCACGGATGGCTTAAACAGTCTTTCCAAGAAGAAATTAGGTGGGACAGAGTCGCGCTTAGCGCCGATGTGAGCGAGGATATCCGCCGCTTGATTTTTTTCTCGGACCACATGGTGGAATTCGAGGCCCTCGAACCGAGCTGACATTTTGAGGAAGGCGTTGCGGTAAGCCGCCATTTTTGGGTCCTTGGCATCAAAGTCCCCATTTATTTGAGATATTGGGAGGTTCGAATCCCCCCGCACCTCTAGGCGTTGAATTCCCATGGAGACTGCCATCCGGAGACCATGCAACAGGGTCTCATATTCTGCTGCATTGTTGGAGTCTGTGTATAATATTTAGAGTACGTATTGGACTGTATCTCCGGTGGGGGATGTCAGGACGACGCCTGCCCCCAGACTAGCCAGCATCTTAGAGCCGTCAAAGTGCATGATCCAATTGGAGTACGTGCCATACTCTTTAGGGAGTTCGGCTTTCGTCCATTCGGCGATGAAATCAGCCATTACTTGCGACTTAATGGCTCGCCGTGGTTTATATGTTATGTCGAACGGGAGGAGCTCGATAGCCCATTTAGCAATCTGGCCCGTGGCATCGCGGTTATTTATTATGTTGTTGAGTGGTACTTCGGAGGCCACCATAATTGAACACTCTTGAAAGTAGTGTCGTAGTTTCCGGGATGCCATGAAGACCACATATGCTATCTTTTGATAATGTGGGTACCGTGATTTGCATGGAGTTAGGACGGTGGATATTTAGTATACCGGCTTTTGAAGCGGGAACTTATGTCCGTTCGTCTCTCGTTCAACGACGAGCACTGCGCTTACAACTTGGTGTGTTGCCGCTATATATAACATCATTGATTCGCCGACATTTGGCACGGCCAAGATTGGGTTGGTGGCCAATACGGCTTTTATTTCTTCCAATCCGGCCGTGGCCGCATCCGTCCACTCGAAGTGTTCGGTGCGTCGAAGAAGGCAATAAAGAGGTAGTGCCTTTTCTCCCAATCGGGAGATAAAGCGGCTTAAGGCAGCCACGCATTCAGTTAATTTCTGGATTTGCTTGAGGTCTGTTGGGATAGCCAACTGTGACAAAGCTCGGATTTTAGCCGGGTTTGCTTCAATTCCTCTATTGGAGACGGTGAAGCCCAAGAGCTTTTCAGCGGGCATGCCGAAAACACATTTTTCCGGATTGAGATTGATGTCATATGTTCGGAGATTGTCGAACGTGAGCCTCAAGTCGTCTATTAAGGATTCGACGTGTCTTGTTTTAATGACCACATCGTCTACGTATGCCTCCACTGTTTTGCCGATTTGTGTTTCTAGGCATGTCTGAATCATGCGTTGATAGGTTGCACCGGCATTTTTGAGCCCAAAAGGCATGGTGTTAAAACAGAAGGGGCCGTATGGAGTGATGAATGCTGTTGCGGCCTGATCGGGCTCCGCCATCTTAATTTAATGGTATCCGGAGTATGCGTCGAGGAAACACAATGAGTCGTGTCCTGTGGTAGCATTGATAATTTGATCAATGCGGGGGAGGGGGAAGGGATCCTTGGGGCAAGCCTTGTTAAGGTCCTTAAAATCGACACACAGGCGCCAGGATTTGTCCTTCTTTGGTACCATCACCAGGTTTGCTAGCCAGTCCAGATGTTTTATTTCTCTAATGAATCCGGCCTCGAGTAACTTGGCTAGCTCTTCTCCCATGGCTTGTCGCTTAGGCTCAGAGAAACGCTGAAGAGTTTGCTTGACCGACTTGAACCCCTTTAGAATGTTAAGGCTATGCTCGGCCAGCCTGCGTGGGATTGCTGGCATGTCTGAAGGATGCCAGGCGAAGATGTCCCAATTCTCGCACAAGAACTCCCGCAGTGCGAAGTCTGTTGTGGGGTTCAGCTGTGCCCCGATGGATGCTGTTTTTGTACGGTCCGATGGGTGGACCTGGAATTTGACTATTTTGTCCGCTGGTTTAAAAGAGGTGGATTTGGGTCTTTTGTCGAGTATCACGTCGTCCCTATCCACCGTGGAGCGCATCGCAGTTAGTTCTTCGGCCGCAAGGGCTTCGGATAACGCCTCGAGGGCTAGTGCGGCGGTTTTATTTTCTGCGCGGAGTGCTATGTCGGATCACTAGCCAGAGTGATGATTCCATTGGGCCCGGGCATTTTGATCTTCATGTACCCATAATGGGGCATAGCTTGGAAGATCATGAATGCCTCCCGCCCTAAAATGGCGTGGTATCCGCTACTGAACGGGGCCACTTGGAATGTGATTTCTTCGGACCTATAATTCTCTGGTGTGCCGAATACCACATCTAGTGTGTTTTTCCCGCACATCGTGCCTCCCGACTAGGGATGATTCCTCTGAAGGTCGTGCTGCTTTGCTCAATGCGGCTCTTGTCTATTTCCATTTTGCCAAGAGTTTCCTCGTAGATGGGGTTTAATCCGCTGCTACCATCCATGAGCACTTTAGTAAGCCAGAAGCCGTCCACAATTGGACTAAGGACCAAAGCGGCTGGTGCTCGGGCTGTTCAGAATTGGGGTTCGTCACTAGCATTGAAGGTTATGGCCGTGTCGTTCCATGGATTTATTCCTGCAATGTGGCAGACTTCGGCAATGCTGCAGAGTGTTCGCTTGCGCCTATTATTTGAGGCGAAGGTCTCAAAGACTGTCAATACTGTATTGTTATTTACCCCGGGATGGTGCTTTGTTGTATTGTTGATGAGGATATCCTCGCCGCTCTTGGCCACTTGCAGGAGTATCCAACATGCTCTAAGGCTGTGTGTTGGCATGGTATCCGCTGTACTGTGAATTTTGCATGGCCCATTGAGCCATCCCTCCAATACAGTTCTACGCCATGTAGTGGGCTTTTGTTTCTCTGTAATTGGATCGAGTGACTTACGAGAGTACACCCTTTTAGTTCGGACGGGGGGTTTAGTGAGAGCCGGACGGTCCCAGAATTTTGTTTGGGTTTTGCAAGCACTTTCCATCGCACAGTACTTCCATACTATGGCCGCCAAGTCAGCAAAGTGTGCTATGTCACGGTGACTTATGGCGTTGAGGATTCCCTTGTCCGTGCAATTTTTGCAAAAGAATGAAATTGTGTCTTCCTCGCGACAGTCCTTGACCTTGCTCATTACAAGGAGGAATCTGGCCCAATAGTGATGTACTGTCTCTTGGGGCTCTCTCAATGAAAACGAGCGAACATGACTCCCTCAGCTAGAGTGACAGAAGCTTAAACCCTAGTTTATGCGCTAGCTCATAAGGGATCGATTTGGATCCAAATGTTTATTGCTATGGTTAGATTTTATCTTAATACTTTTCTCGTAGTTACAGATGCTTGCGAGGGGATTAATCATAAGTGGGATGTTTGTTCAAGTAAGAACAGCACCCAAGCACCGGTCCACCTACATATCAAATTATCAAAGTAGTGAACGCAAATCAAACCAACATGATGAAAGTGACTCTAGATGAAATTCCCGTGTACCCTCAAGAATTCTTTACTTATTATAAGAAACTGTTTTGGCATGTCCTTTGCCACAAAAGGATTGGGCTACCTTGCTGCACTTTATTTACTGTTACTGTTACTTGTCCGTTATAAATTATCTTGCTATCAAACTACTTGTTACCGCTATTGCAGAAAATACCTTGCTGAAAACCACTTGTCACTTCCTTTTGCTCCTCGTTGGGTTCGACAGTATTACTTACCGAAAGGACTATGATTGATCCTCTATACTTGTGGGTCATCACGACTCTTTTCTGGCGCCGTTACCGGGGAGTGAAGCTCTCTTGGTAAGTGGAAATTGGTAAGGAAACATTTATATTACGCGCTGAAATTTATTGTCACTTGTTACTATGAAAAACCATCCTTTGAGGGGTTTGTTCGGGGTGTCTTTGATGGCTCGTGTCCGCGTCAGTATTTCCCCAAAGAGGAAGGGATGATGCAGCACAACTACAGTAGGTATTTCCCTCTGTTATGAAACCAAGATTATCAAACCAGTAGGAGAACCAAGCAACACTATCTAAATGGTACCTGCACACAAAGAACAAATACTTGCAACTCGACGCGTAAGAGGGGTTGTCAATCCCTCTCGGGTAAAAGATAGATTGGTTTGTATGATTTTGGATAAATAGATCTCGCGATGAAACAAAATAAAATAAATAAATAAAAGTGCAGCTAGATATTTTTGGGTTTTTAGAATAATAGATCAGAAAGCAAAAGCAAATAAAAATAGATCTCAAAGCAAATATGATAAAGAATAGACCCGAGGGACGTAGATTTCACTAGTGGTTTCTCTCGAGAAAAATAGCATAAGGCAGGTAAACAAATTACTGTTGGGCAATTGATAGAACTTCAAATAATTATGATGATATCCAGGCAATGATCATCATATAGGCATCACGTCCAAGATTAGTAGACCTACTCCTGCCTGCATCTACTACTATTAGTCTACACATCGACCGCTATCCAACATGCATCTAGTGTATTAAGTTCATGGAAAAATGGAGTAAGGCAATAAGAACGATGGCATGATGTAGTCAATATCTACTCATGTAGGAATAGACCCCATCTTTTTATCCTTAATAGCAATGATCAATACGTGTCTTCCTGCCCCTTCTTTCACTGGGAAAGAACACCGCACTATCGGACCCATCACAAAGCACCTCTTCCCATGGCAAGAAAAATCAATCTAGTCGGCCTAACTAAGCCAAAGATTCGAAGAAGAAATATGAGGCTATAAGTAATCATGCATATAAGAGATGAAAACTCAAATAACTTTCATGGATAAAAATAGATCTGATCATAAACTCAAAGTTCATCGGATCCCAACAAACACACTGCGAAAAGTGTTACATCAAATAGATCTCCAAGAGATCATTGTATTGAGAATCAAGAGAGAGAGAGAGAGGAAGCCATCTAGCTACTAAATATGGACCCGTAGGTCCATAATGAATACTCATGCATCATCGGAGAGGCAACAATGAGGATGATGAACCCCTCCGTGTTGGTGTCTAGATTGGATCTGGTGGTTCTGGAACTTGCGGCGGCTGCAATTGTGTTTCATCGACTCCCCTAGGGTTTTAGTATTTTCGGGGTATTTATAGAGCAAAGAGGTGGTGCGGGAGGCGGCCTGATATGTCTCCAACATATCTATAATTTTTCATCGTTCCATGCTATTCTATTATCTATTTTGGATGTTTAATGGGCTTTAATATGCTCTTTTATATTATTTTTGGGACTAACCTATTAACCGAAGGCCCAATGCAAATTGCTGTTTTTTTGCCTATTTTAGTGTTTCGCAGAAAAGGAATATCAAACGGAATGAAACCTTCGCGAGGATCTTTCTTGGAACAAACGCAATCCAGGAGACCTTGAGTGGAAGTCAGAGACGCAATGAGGCGGCCATGAGGCAGGAGGGCGCGCCCAGGGGGTAGGTGCTCCCCCACCCTCGTGGGGCCCTCATAGATCCACCGGCCTACTTCTTTCACCTATATATACTCTTATACCCTGAAAACATCCAGGGGAGCCACGAAACCACTTTTCCACCGCCACAACCTTCTGTACCTATGAGATCCCATCTAGGGCCTTTTCCGGCCATCTGCTGGAGGGGGATTCGATCACGGAGGGCTTCTACATCAACACCATAGCCTCTCCGATGATGTGTGAGTAGTTTACCACAGACCTTCGGGTCCATAGTTATTAGCTAGATGACTTCTTCTCTCTCTTTGGTTCTCAATACAAAGTTCTCCTCGATGTTCTTGGAGATCTATTCGATGTAATATTCTTTTGCGGTGTGTTTGTCGAGATCCGATGAATTGTGGGTTTATGATCCAGATTATCTATGAACAATATTTGGTTCTTCTCTAAATTCTTATATGCATGATTTGATATCTTTGCAAGTCTCTTCGAATTATCGGTTTAGTTTGGCCTACTAGATTGATCTTTCTTGTAATGGGAGAAGTGCTTAGCCTTGGGTTCAATCTTGCGGTGCTCGATCCTAGTGACAGAAAGGGAACTGACACGTATTGTATTGTTGCCATCGAGGATAAAAAGATGGGGTTTATATCATATTGCTTGAGTTTATCCCTCTGCATCATGTCATCTTGCCTAATGCGTTATTATGTTCTTATGAACTTAATACTCTAGATGCATGCTGGATAGCGGTCGATGTGTGTTAGGACCGGGTTTTTGGGATATTAATTTCCCAGAAAATGGCCCTTGTGCTCACCAGCCCCAGGATTACTGTTAGCTGATGAGGCACCAACTTGATACAGAAACTCCAAGCAAAAAAAACAAGATATCTAGTACAAGACCATTCTGGCCTATGAGTACAACAAATGGTTTCTAGTGGTTGATGGCGGAAGCGGTTTGCGGATCATCAACGTCTATGGGACTCCATTTCCCACAGGAACAGCTGACCTGGATAACTCCTATCTTCACGAGGCTGCTATCACCATTGCGTAGGTTCCGGGGTTGTCATCGCGACGCTCCTCTCCACGCAAGAAACCTGGCCAAGACAATAGCCAGGGACAAGCCAGTGAGTACTTTTGAATGTACTCGCAAACATTATGGACACATGTATAATAAAAACATTTGATAATCGTGCTCTGAAATATTCTATGATCTCACGTGAGTCACAAAATAAACATCCATGATGCACGCAAGCAGGTTATTCATACACAACATGAATATGTAATAAAGGAGAAGAAATAGAATGCACCGATTGGGTGTCTGAAGCGACGCTTCGAAGGGATAATAATATAAAGCATGCCTCAGTCGGGCGTCTGAGCGACACCACATAAAGGGCTTATAAAGTAAATGAATAACAAACATGCTACAGTCGGGCGTCTCTGCGACACCACACAAAGGGCTTATAGAGTAAATGAATATCAAGCATGCCACAGTCGGGCGTCTCTAGGACACCACATAAAGGGCTTATAAAGTAAATGAATAACAAGCATGCCACAGTCGGGCGTCTCTACGACACCACATAAAGGGCTTATATGAGAGTAATCACAGCGAACATCCAGGAGGTAGAACCGTCCCAAGGACACTCAATAATTCAAATAATGTAAATGGTTAGTCCATAACAATAGTAATCATAATCATCATGAGTCACAAGTCATGATCCATGTTCTGGTTTAGTAATTGTTCCTGCGAAGACCGACACTAAGACGGACACTTGACCCATTCCAGACTATAGTCCTAACCATGGACACGGCTATTCGAATAGATATAATCTCTGCAGAGGGTGTACTCTTTACCCACGAGCAACGGATTCCTTTAGTCCATCGGGACTAATTCCATCTACGGTCTTTTAATTGAAAACACACCTGACCCACATACACCAGCTTAACTTTACAGGTGTCTGGAATCACCCACGACACCCGTTAAGCGAAACTCTAAGTGGGGAGGCTACAACCTCGACTAGCATGGGATCACAAAATTTATAACGCGCGCAAACAAGGGGAGCTACCCCCTTCGGCTCCAACCGAAACACCCATGCCCCCAGACTAGGTGGCATGCCTACCGGATGCAGCCGGTATCTTCCACCATGGCCTCTCTGTACAGTGTGTGCTAGGAAGGGGTTGACAACTGACTGAACCGTACCCTACCTATGACAGGGACAAGTGGTATTATGAGACAAGTATGGCAGTTACTGGAACAAGACTCGATCTATGGTCGACTCAGGAGGTTAAAGCATTACTTGCATGATAAGCATAAGAAGTATATTTCATACCAATCAGACAGAATCACCGCTCATCGTACCCCACCATGCCTTACCGGACATAACCGTCTCGACAAAGAACTAGGAACAAGCTCGTGTCTACACAAGACACAGGCTTTCCCGGATTCCTTCCGCTGGCATGAAAGGCTTAAGAGGGTGATTACTATCACAAGCATATCAAATTTTAACCGCAAGAAATCTTCATTTGCGCACTCATGAGTATGATCATATCGTCACATAAAATAACGAATACTTCATGTCAAGATGGTGTTGTACCGTATCAAACAACACACAACAATATTATGCCAGGGTTCAGAATGCCTGCCTTCAAGAGTATGCAAGTGGGGGTGCACTTATTGAAAGTTGCCTTCTCTCTCCAAAAATCCTATTTAAGAAAATTTGAATCAACACATAGTTTAAAAACAGTACAAAAAAGTTGTTTGGAAAATTTTCAAATAAATATGAAAATAAACTAGACCAAATTTGAGAAACAACAGAAAACGAATCAACTCAATTGGACTTATATTTAAAAAGTTATAGCTAGTCAAAGTTTAGTCAAAAAATCTGTTTTTAATAAACACAGAAAAAGAAAACGGTTCGAATGAGAATACGTTTTTCGGGCAGAGAAGGCGTACTCTGGGTTTTACGTCTCCACTTAAACCAGCGCAGGCCGGCTCGGGGTCACTGACAGTGGGTCCCTTGGGCCCACTGGTCAGGTTTGACCAGTCGCCCGCGTTCTTCTTTCTCCTCTGGCCGAGCCGAGGCGGGGCTCCGGCGATCGCCGTCGACGAACGGCGGCTCCCCGCGGGGTTCTGAGGGCAGGGATGGATCCGCCAGTCCGGGACGGTCCTTCCGGTGGTCGGCTGGCTGGCGGGGACGAAGGGAGTCGCCGGCGGCGAGCTCCGCGGCGGAGGTGGCTTCGGGTGTAATTGGGGGTTTGGGCTATGGTGGCTCCCGGTCGAGGCTGAGGGTTTGGGTGGCTCCGCACGATCAAGGGGGTCGGGTGGTGGCGTTGGATGGACGGGAGAGGGCCTGCTCGCGACGAACGGAGCCGGAGCGTGGCGGCGGCCGAACTGGCCGGAGACGAGGAAGACGGCTTCCCGCCGTCGATTGCTTGGCGTGGGGGCACTAGGGGGATGGTACGAGGTTGCCTGAGTGCTTGGTCGAGCTTGGGGTCTCCTCTTATAGCGCGACTAGGTCGGTCCCGTGGCGGCCGGAGATAAGATCGGCGAACCGCCTCGCTGTAGCTTGTAGGGCAACGTGGCGGCGACGGGCGCTAGTGGACGGGCTCGTGGGTGAGCTCGAGCTGTTCCAGAGGGCAGCTGGCGGGCTGGAGTGGCTCGGGCGGTGCCATCCATGGCAGAGCTGGCAGAGCGGCAGTGGCGGCTTGCGGTGGTGGTGCTGTGGGGCGCCAGGAGGGGCCAGGGCGGCTCTACGGCGAGGGAGGAGTCGAGGCGCGTTGGCTGGGAGCGGGAAGGGACCAGAACGGGCGTGGGGGAGGCGGCTGTGGGATGCGGTGACTCAGACGCATGCACGTGCAAAACGCGCGCTCTGGCCGCACCCACAGCACGCACGCCAGGTGCTCGACATAATGCCCAGGCATGCCAAGAGGCTTGGGTGGGGCTGGGGATTAACAGGTCTAGGTTAGAGTCATCTAGGAGCTTAATGGACATGCTAGTTTGTCCAGAGGGGCAAGATCACAGTGCTAAAATAAAATCATGCCAAAACTGTCCATGCACTCAATGTGCTTGACAGAATGCCAAGGGCATCTAGGCAACTCTTGGGGTGGCCAAAATCTCCAGATCAGTGTCTCTTTGGGTGTAGGTGATGGTGGCAAGGTTAGTTGGTCAAGACCAGAAACTTGTTAGTGTATTGTGGACAGAAAGAAAAGGGTATTATTTCCTGGACCAAAAATCTTCCAATGGGTCCAATCTCCTGGACTTAAGGGTTTGGTAGGGTGTACTAGAAGCAAGAAAAAGCTCATGGTCATTAGAGCAAAAATAATTAGGGTTGCAGTAGAAAACACCCAACTGGGCCAGAGAGCAAAAGAGGATGATTTGCTCAAATTTCTCAAAGAACATCAATGGGTCTTTGCACAAAGTTGAATTATACATTACTACTAACATCCCCTAATTTTGGTGGAATTTTTTAAAGAAATATTTAAATAGGTTGCAGTGCAAACAACAAACTGATCCAGATTTGAAAACTTGAGGTAGAGCTCAAAATCTCCAAATGACTAAAAGATATTTTTGCATAAAAGTAATGTGGGAGCATCACATGATATCTCCGAATTTTGGTGAAACTTATAACTAATTTTACCAAAGGGTTGTAGTGCAAAAGAGGCTCCAAAACTTATGAAAAATCATTTTTAAAGCAATAAGGCTCAGGGAAAATAATTATGCAGATAAATCCAGTGATAAAAGAAATGTTTTTCTTGAGAGGGTAAACAAGTCCAACAATACTTTTGAAAAGCTTTCACTTGGGGTGAAAACTCCACAATATCAAAGAAAAGAGTAGTATTGAAATCAAAAGATAAATTCAAAAAAAATGAAAATTTAATTTCTTGGCAAAATCTTACCCTAATAATAAAGCACGGATTGACTCCGTGGGTTCACCGTCACAATACACTTTTTTCCGTGATTGTATGCTTTCAGTTTGTATTTAAAACATATTCGAGGTGGTACTAAATTTTGTCTCGCCGCGCTCGATTTCCTTGCGTTCGGTCTGTGTGACCAGCTGACGTGATCTCTTCATTGGGCCTTCACCCGGCCCACCAGTGCATTAAATTAGGCCTTGCTCCAGTCTAATACGACTCAAAGTCCTGACTCCTTCTATTTTCTTTTCCTTTTTAAGCCCTCCACGACAGCCGGATCCAAAAGAGAGGGGAGGGGCCTGATGCTTGGCAGATCGTCGACTTCGTGCCCGCAGTTGGAGGCCAGTGCTCGGCGGCATCATCGATGGCACACATCTCGATCGTCGTCGGACATGACGCGCTCTTCCCGGAGCTCTGTCCTCCGCTAAGGCGAGCACGGGGTCGGACCTTCTTGTGCTCATGGTGTGCACAAGGACAGGAGAGATCCTGGCGTTGGTGGCCGAAGCTACTGAAGAACGACGAAGGAGGCGGGAGTCGCACTAGAGGTGGAGGCAGACGACGACGGGAACATTACGGGGATACTTCTCCAATCGAAGTTGGAATTACCGGGGCGCAGCGACGCTACCCTCGAGTAGAGGCAGAGACGAGCAGGAGGCAGAGCACGCTCCAAACTTGAGACTGATGTTGTGCCCATTAGATGACGACCTTCGACGCGCTCCAGCCCAGGGCAGCGACGGCATCAGGATCATCCAAGGCAGACGCGACTCCTTGAGCGGGTGCCCCTCCTGGCATGGCCCTCCATGGCACACGGACAGAGGCCTCCGGCCAACAACGATCTCAAGATGGACCATCGGCGCCAGGGGCGCTCAGCACTAACCCACGTTCCATAACGAGTGGCAGAGGAGACGATGAAGCGCGCGAGCACGCCAGTACAACATCGTCCCTAAGCGGCACAACAACAGTCACTCAACCCAGGAACTGCACGATGCATACAAATCGAGACAATAGTTTAAGCTTGTCGGGTTAGTGTACATGCATGATTTGCCTATTATTTTATTTGTACCATCACACCTCCTGTAAATCCTTATGGTTGTTGTATGTATGTCACCTGCACCTTCATCATCTCCGTACTGGTGATAGAGCAGGGGTTTTTTATTGGCGATGTTGCTGTTGTTGGTAAAGGCCGATTAATCTGAGAAAATTGGCAATATAACCATATAAGGCAACGTAAGACTTTTGGCAAAATTCCCATCAAGTCTCTGCTCTGCTGAATTTTTAAGAATTTTGCCATCATGTCTTCTTCTTCACTACTTACCTTTAGCTGATTTGCAATTGCAATTTCCAGGTGGGTATCGGTTGACCGGAAGTATCATGCTCGAAGAGATTTAGATGGTGTTGGTGCAAAAGCATACAAGGTATGAAACCTATTAAAATTGAATGATATTTTAACCTCAAGCCAATGCCATCCGTATTACACCAATTGTATGAGACCCTGCGGCTCCACATGATAGCATCTTCAACTGTATGTATGTGGATTTAACAGCACAACATTTATCTAGAAATGCTAACAGGGGGTGATCAAGTGCGAATGTTTTTCTTTAGATATAATGTAATAAAGATAAAATATACCGTTTCAATCTAACTCATAATAAGAAAAACATGAGAAAACATAATATATTTTAGTATGGGTATGTGGATTGCAAATAGGATACTAATCTTTATCTCGAACATATAAATGATTTTAATTACTGCCAATGTCGATATGGTTGCATTATTTATTGCAATGAAATTGGATCTGCGATTGTAGATTCGACTTGAGTCTCCACATATGTAGTCATGTAATTGATTTGCCTCTCCGTAGGTTTTTTAGGTTTTTGAGTTTCTCCTCCATTGCCACAAAATACATAATTTTTCAGAAAATCAATGTATAGCAACTGTGTATGCTTCAATCCTGTTTATTTATTTATTTTTAGAGTATGTTACTTCTTATGTTTTTATCGTTTGGGTAAATCACAACACCAACATTAAACTTTTTTTTACGACGGGGAGGAGGACAAGCGGCAACATGGGTGAGGTAGCATGTTGAAATGGAGGACATGTGCCTATGTGTGTGCGCCCGGGGTGGGTGGATGGAGTGTTAAGTCGTGTGATGTTTTCTTTTTGGGAGAGAGTCTTGCGTCATACTTATGCGGTTAGTAGCGTGTGATGTTTTTTCTTGTTGCAACACACATGCATGTTTCGTAGAGTTATTATGTTCTCGTCAATGGCTTGATTTGAAGACCACAGTTTTGTTACCCGTTGCAACGCACGAGCCCTTTTGCTAGTTTTAATAAACAAAACATGGTTAAAATTTTTGGGGTGTTACAACACTACCCCCCTTAAGAAAAATCTCGTTCTCGAGATTTGCTAAGGGCTGTTTTGAAAAGAATTACTCCTACTATCTCAAAGTAATAATACTAAAATAACCACCCCACTCACGCAATAAAACATGGCTACAGTGAGTGGGCAAATAAGTGGTGCAAGACTACAGTGTGGAAATACTGGCACTGCGTGGAAAAATCCATGGTTGGGGGGAAAACAAGATATTTCTACTTTTGGTTATAGAAAATTTAGAATTAAATTCTAAATTTCTAAAATACGCTGGTCGCACCCTAGAGCATAGTGCTCTCTTTGGCTGACGGGTGGACCCGGGGCCCACTGTCAGTCTCTTCTTCTACCTCTGGCTCTCTCTTCTTCCTCTCCCTCGTGTGCTTTCCCGCGCTTTCTCCACCGGCGACGTCTAGCACGTAGGGCATCTAGGCCGTACCGCGGTAGTGCGTGGCGTGCTGGCTGCCGGTGCAGCGTGCACTCACCTCGCGGGCTAGTGCGCTGTCGGCACTGCTCGCGGATTCGCCTCCGAACACCAGCAATTGAGCGACGAGCGGCGTTGGTGGACTTTGCCCACCGTACACCGATCTCGATCTATAAAATGACTGAGGTGCTCCTTTCTTCTTCCTCACACCTGGCCTCGCTTCTCCTTCTCCTTCCTTCTCGTCCATTTCGGTTTGCAGGAGCTCGAGACGAGGCTCTAATGGCGGAGGTGATGCCGGACTGGTACATGATCCTGGTGTGCGGAGGGTTGGCGACATTGCTGGGGTTCTCCGTGCTCTTGTGCGCGATGATCCTCGATGATTGTCGTGATGCTGCCGCTCGAGTGTTGGCACTCTGCGGCGGCGGCGATCACGAGGATTAGGTGTGGTGTTGGGTGCTAACTGTTGTCGGTGTGCTGGAGGCAACTTGCACCCGAATAATTACCCACAATTCCTCCTTCAGAGACTGTGGTGTGTTAGGGAGGAAAAATCAGTTAGATCCAACAAGTGCACGCGGGTTTGCAATTACTGCATGTGGTCGAGTGGTTTGGGGTTGTGAGTCCGCTGTCATGGTGCTGCGTGAATAAAAATCTATGTCGTGAAGAGATATATGCCGCAACAACTCAGGGAAAAATCTCATTTCCGAAATTACCGAGAGCGACGACAGTTAATTAAAATTAACAGCAGTAAAAACTACTTCACAATAATTGAAACCAATTATTTGACTCATCGCACAAATTTAGAATGCCACACATAAGTTGTAACACATAAATAAATGTTGGGACAATAAACATAGCAATGACGTCTACAATGAAAGTGGTAAATGTACAGGGTCCTGATAAAATGTCTCTGGTACTGGGGCACATTCTTCTTCTATCGGGGGAAGCGGATTGACTAGTCAATGAATGCATCTCTCCTGGTCGGGCCTCAGTGGTCTGCCAATGGCGATCTGAGGATTTAAATCGGCGAGGCTCTAGAGATAACCCATTACTCGCTGGGTTAGATGCTCTTGAGCGATGACATACTGGGAAAGGTTGGCCAGTACTGGGTCTCTCTCAATTCATCCACCGGGAAAGGATGTTACTTCTCCGGGTGCTGCATGACTCGGGAAGTAATAATACCCTCGTTCACTGGCATAAGGCACTGCGAATCGAAGACGAGCAAGCGCTTTGTACGCAGCAGCTTCTGTGGCCATATGCGGAGTCGGCATAGATTTCCCCACGAAGGAGACTTCCGTTGGGTCTTGGTTTGGGTTTGCGGGAGGGATGTGCGCTACTGCCCAATATTTCAAGGTGGAAGGGGTGATCCTCGATTTGAGCAACTTGTACTGGGGTGGATGGGTAGCACTCATGGTACTGCAGGTAAAGTCCCATGATATTTTAACAAAACTACCTGGGGTTGCATCTGGAGTCCTCAGATAAATACTAGGGCTCGACATGGCAAGGAAATGGCTGTGAGGGTTGTGCACAGGATGAGGGATACCTGGCAAGGTCACGAGGTGGTCTCTTATATAGCAACTGGGCTGGGTTATCTATCGCGGTGAGGGGCCATCAGTTTGTCGGTTCTGCTCTATGGGGTCGGGGTGAATGCCACAGATACACATATCTCACAAAAGTGACGTATTACTGTGGGTGTCGTCGGGGGTGGTTTTTTGGAAGCTACGCCCGGAATTAAAAATGCAATCGTGCGCCAACATACTCATGTATGGCTATTATTTAAAATATGGGCGCAGAAGCAGACATTATTTAATTACGGCGATACAAGATCACACAATTACATGGTGTGGACATACTACGACTCGGTACTACTTGAGTGACATAGTCTACCTTGTTTATATTTAAGCGGGCATGCCTTGTGGACGCCGAGGCTTCTCCACGGGTTTCACCGTCGGGGTTAGCTGGAGGGGGTTGAGGAGCTGCAGGGTCGGGGTAGCGATGATGACCATCGCGGGGGTTGTTGGCCACGATCCCATTGGAGCGTGTTCCCAAAAGGCGACGAAGCACTTCTGGGGACACCAAAGCACCTTGGTCAATGGCCGGGGCAGACCTCAAGGACTCGATCGGTTGTCCGAATAGCACGACTGGGTTGTCGGCGTCGGGCTCATCTTCTCTTCTTGCCGGGGCTCAGCGAACCAGTTCTCCACGGGCTGCGATCAGATCAAGGGTGATTTGATCGAATAGTTCCTCTAGTGCACTTACATAGTGCACCAAATGCAACAATGCAAGATCCGTCTCGTGATCTCTGTTGGCAACCTGGGGTGGCCTACCATACCCGTCACGGCTGGGGTAGTAATAGAACGAGCGACAGTTAACTCTTGGTGACAAGTGCCGGAGTTGAACTATAGCCTCTCGAGCAGCTAGTTGGATGGCCTGTGGCTCAAAGGAAGTTGTCCTTCCGGTGAACCTGTAGGAGCGTTCTGGCGATAGACCCCTACCATAGACGTGCACAGTGGCCTAGAATCGACGGCTCTCACCACTCATGAGCCCTTGGTACACAACATATTATGGGGGCTCTTCTAATGCAAAAGCACGGCGAGTGAGGTTTGCTAGCATGGTCACAAAACCTCCAAGGTTGGTTGCTATGGTCTCATTGTGAACAATGGGTCCCGGCATTTAGCTCGGTTTGGGGTAGGGGCTGTGCTGTGCTGGGTTGGGGCTAGCGTGCCCTTTTTATAGAAAAAGGGGACGGAGTCTTCCTTCACACGCTTGCGAATGAGACATTTTAGGTGTCGGTCACTGGCGTGTGATCGACAGGCTAGGCTGATAGGTTGGGCACCGACTGCCAAAAGGTGTCGGGGTCACTGTGTGGCTATCTTACATGAGAAGCTTGGCCGGGGTGAGGTTAAGGTCTGGTGGGTTGATTTACCTTGGTTTATTGACCTGGCCAAGATAGGATTAGCCAATGGTCAGCCTGGCTCTGATACCAAGGTTGTCAGGGCCGGGTTTTCAGGATACTAATTTCCCAGAAAATGGCCCTTGTGCTCACCAGCCCCAGGATTACTGTTAGCTGATGAGGCACCAACTTGATACAGAAACTCCAAGCAAAAAAACAAGATATGTAGTACAAGACCATTCTGGCCTATGAGTACAACAAATGGTTTCTAGTGGTTGATGGCGGAAGCGGTTTGCGGATCATCAGCGTCTATGGGACTCCATTTCCCACAGGAACAGTTGACCTGGATAACTCCTATCTTCACGAGGCTGCTATCACCATTACGTAGGTTCCGGGGTTGTCATCGCGGCGCTCCTCTCCATGCAAGAAATCTGGCCAAGACAATAGCCAGGGACAAGCCAGTGAGTACTTTTGAATGTACTCGCAAACATTATGGACACAGTTATAATAAAAACATTTGATAATTGTGCTCTGACATATTCTATGATCTCACGTCAGTCACAAAATAAACATCCATGATGCACGCAAGCAGGTTATTCATACACAACATGAATATGTAATAAAGGAGAAGAAATAGAATGCACCAATTGGGTGTCTGAAGCGATGCCTCGAAGGGATAATAATATAAAGCATGCCTTAGTCGGGCGTCTGAGCGACACCACATAAAGGGCTTATAAAGTAAATGAATAACAAGCATGCCACAGTCGGGCGTCTCTGCGACACCATATAAAGGGCTTATAGAGTAAATGAATATCAAGCATGCGACAGTCGGGCGTCTCTACGACACCACATAAAGGGCTTATAAAGTAAATGAATAACAAGCATGCCACAGTCGGGCGTCTCTGCGACACCACATAAAGGGCTTATAAGGTAAATGAATAACAAGCATGCCACAGTCGGGCGTCTCTGCGACACCACATAAAGGGCTTATAAGGTAAATGAATAACAAGCATGCCACAGTCGGGCGTCTCTGCGACACCACATAAAGGGCTTATAAGGTAAATGAATAACAAGCATGCCACAGTCGGGCGTCTCTGCGACACCACATAAAGGGCTTATAAGGTAAATGAATAACAAGCATGCCACAGTCGGGCGTCTCTGCGACACCACATAAAGGGCTTATAAGGTAAATGAATAACAAGCATGCCACAGTCGGGCGTCTCTGCGACACCACATAAAGGGCTTATAAGGTAAATGAATAACAAGCATGCCACAGTCGGGCGTCTCTGCGACACCACATAAAGAGCTTATATGAGAGTAATCACAGTGAACATCCAGGAGGTAGAACCGTCCCAAGGACACTCAATAATTCAAATAATGTAAATGGTTAGTCCATAATAATAGTAATCATAATCATCTTGAGTCACAAGTCATGATCCATGTTCTGGTTTAGTAATTGTTCCTCCGAAGACCGACACTAAGACCGATACTTGACACATCCCAGACTGTAGTCCTTAACCATGGACACGGCTATTCGAATAGATATAATCTCTGCAGAGGGTGTACTGTTTACCCACGAGCAACGGATTCCTTTAGTCCATTGGGACTAATTCCGTCTACGGTCTTTTAATTGAAAACACATCTGACGCACACACACCAGCTTAACTTTACCGGTGTCTCGAATCACCCACGACACCCGTTAAGCGAAACTCTAAGTGGGGAGACTACAACCTCGACTAGCATGGGATCACAAATTTTATAACGTGCGCAAACTAGGGGAGCTACCCCCTTCGGCTCCAACCGAAACACCCATGCCCCCGGACCAGGTGGCATGCCTACCGAATGCAGCTGGTATCTTCCACCATGGCCTCTTTGTACGGTGTGTGCTAGGAAGGGGTTGACAACTGTCTGAACCGTACCCTACCTATGACAAGGACAAGTGGTAGTACGAGACAAGTATGGGAGTTACTGGAACAAGACTCGATCTATGGTCGACTCAGGAGGTTAAAGCATTACCTGCATGATAAGCATAAGAAGTATATTTCATACCAATCAGACGGAATCACCGCTCATCGTACCCCACCATGCCTTACCGGACATAACCGTCTCGACGAAAAACTAGGGACAAGCTCGTGTCTACCCAAGACAGAGGCTTTCCCGGATTCCTTCCGGTGGGCATGAAAGGCTTAAGAGGGTGATTACTATCACAAGCATATCAAATTTTAACCGCAAGAAATCTTCATTTGCGCACTCATGAGTATGATCATATCGTCACATAAAATAACGAATACTTCGTGTCAAGATGGTGTTGTACCGTATCAAACAACACACAACAATATTATGCCAGGGTTCAGAATGCTTGCCTTCAAGAGTATGCAAGTGGGGGTGCACTTTTTGAAAGTTGCCTTCTCTCTCCAAAAATCCTATTTAAGAAACTTTGAATCAACACATAGTTTAAAAACAGTACAAAAAGTTGTTTGGAAAACTTCCAAATAAATATGAAAATAAACTAGACCAAATTTTAGAAACAACAGAAAAAGAATCAACTCAATTGGACTTATATTTTAAATGTTATAGCCAGTCAAAGTTTATTCAAAAAATCTGTTTTTAATAAACACAGAAAAAGAAAATGGTTCGAATGAGAATACGTTTTTCGGGCAGAGAAGGCGTACTCTGGGTTTTACGTCTCCACTTAAACCAGCGCGGGCCGGCTCGGGGTCACTGACAGTGGGTCCCTTGGGCCCACTGGTCAGGTTTGACCAGTCGCTCGCGTTCTTCTTTCTCCTCTGGCCGAGCCGAGGCGGGGCTTCGGCAATCGCCGTCGACGAACGGCGGCTCCCCGCGGGGTTCTGAGGGCGGGGATGGATCCGCCAGTCCGGGACGGTCCTTCCGGTGGTCGGCTGGCTGGCGGGGACGAAGGGAATCGCCGCCGGCGAGCTCCTCGGCGGAGGTGGCTTCGGGTGTAACTGGGGGTTTGGGCTACGGTGGCTCCCAGTCGAGGCTGAGGGTTTGGGTGGCTCCGCAGGATCAGGGGGGGGGGGGTCGGGTGGTGGCGTTGGATGGACGGGAGAGGGCCTGCTCGCGACGAATGGAGCCGGAGCGTGGCGGCGGCCGAACTGGCCGGAGACGAGGAAGACGGCTTCCCATCGTCGATTGCTGGGCATGGGGGCACTAGGAGGATGGTACGAGGTTGCCTGAGTGCTTGGTCGAGCTCGGGGTCTCCTCTTATAGCGCGACTACGTCGGTTCCGCGGCGGCCGGAGATAAGATCGGAGAACCGCCTCGATGTAGCTTGTAGGGCGACGTGGCGGCGACGGGCTCTAGCGGACGGGCTCGTGGGTGAGCTCGAGCTGTTCCAGAGGGCAGCTGGCGGGCTGGAGTGGCTCGGGCGGTGCCGTCCATGGCAGAGCTGGCGGAGCGGCGGTGGCGGCTTGCGGTGGTGGTGCTGTGGGGCGCCAGGAGGGGCCAGGGAGGCTCTGCGGCAAGGGAGGAGTCGGGGCGCGTTCGCTGGGAGCGGGAAGGGACCAGAACGGGCGCGGGGGAGGCAGATGTGGGACGCGGCGACTCGGACGCACGCACGTGCAAAACGCGCGCTCTGGTCGCGCCCAGAGCACGCACGCCAGGTGCTCAACATAATGCCAAGGCATGCCAGGAGGCCTAGGTGGGGCTGGGGATTAACAGGTCTAGGTTAGAGTCATCTAGGAGCTTAGTGGACATGCTAGTTTGTCCAGAGGGGCAAGATCACAGTGCTAAAATAAAATCATGCCAAAACTGTCCATGCACTCAAGGTGCTTGACAGAATGCCAAGGGCATCTAGGCAACTCTTGGGGTGGCCAAAATCTCCAGATCAGTGTCTCTTTAGGTGTAGGTGATGGTGGCAAGGTTAGTTGGTCAAGACCAGAAACTTGTTAGTGTAAATCTTTGAGAAAACCAATTCTGGACAGAAAGAAAAGGGTATTATTTCCTGGACCAAAATCTTCCAATGGGTCCAATCTCCTGGACTTAAGGGTTTGGTAGGGTGTACTAGAAGCAGTAAAAAGCTCATGGTCATTAGAGCAAAAATAATTAGGGTTCCAGTAGAAAACACCCAACTGGGCCAGAGAGCAAAAGAGGATGATTTGCTCAAATTTCTCAAAGAACATCAATGGGTCTTTTCACAAAGTTGAATTATACATTACTACTAACATCCCCTAATTTTGGTGGAATTTTTCAAGAAATATTTAAATAGGTTGTAGTGTAAACAACAAACTGATCCAGATTTGAAAACTTGAGGTAGTGCTCAAAATCTCCAAATGACTAAAAGATATTTTTGCATAAAAGTGATGTGGGAGCATCCCATGACATCTCCCAATTTTGGTGAAACTTATAACCAATTTTACCAAAGGGTTGTAGTGCAAAAGAGGCTCCAAAACTTATGAAAAATCATTTTTAAAGCAATAAGGCTGAGGGAAAATAATTATGCAGATAAATCCACTGATAAAAGAAATGTTTTTCTTGAGAGGGTAAACAAGTCCAACAATACTTTTGAAAAGCTTTCACTTGGGGTGAAAACTCCAAAATATCAAAGAAAAGAGTGGTTCTGAAATCAAAAGATAAATCCAAAAAAAATGAAAATTTAATTTCTTGGCAAAATTTTAATAAACAAAACATGGTTAAATTTTTTGGGGTGTTACAATGTGTGGAGTAATAGTAGTAGATGTAGAATCGTTTCGGTCTACTTGATACAGACGTGATGCCTATGTTCATGATCATGCCTAGATATTCTCATAACTATGCACTTTTCTATCAATTGCTCGACATTAATTTGTTCACCCACCTTAATATATGCTATCATGAGAGAAGCCACTAGTGAAACCTATGGCTCCCGGGTCTACTTTACATTATATAAGTTTCCGACCTACAATTCTCATTTACTATTTATTTTGCAGTCTTTATTTTCCAATCTATACAAAAAATACCAAAAATATTTATCTTATTATCTTTATCAGATCTCACTTTTGGAAGTGGCCGTGAAGGGATTGACAACCCCTTTATCACGTTGGTTGCAAGGTTCTTGATTGTTTGTGCAGGTACTAGGCGACTTGCGTGTAGTCTCTTACTGGATTGATACCTTGGTTCTCGAAAACTGAGGGAAATACTTATGCTACTTTGCTGCATCACCCTTTCCTCTTCAAGGGAAAACCAACACATGCTCAAGAGGTAGCAAGAAGGATTTCTGGCGCCGTTGCCGGGGAGATCTACGCTCAAGTCAAGACATACCAAGTACCCATCACAAACTCTTATCCCTCGCATTACATTATTTGCCATTTGCCTCTCGTTTTCCTCTCCCCCACTTCACCTTTGCTGTTTTATTCGCCTCTTTTCCTTTTCCCTCTCTTGTTGTCCTCTTGTTTGCTTAAAGCTTGCCGTTCAGTTTCTATGGCCGAACCAAAAGGGGTTAAGGGTTTCCCGGGTTTTAATACCTTGTATAATCCCTCTATCGTTTCTAAGCTCATATATAATGATGCTATGGAAAGACCTATCGGGGTTATCAATGAGAATTTAAATAATCTTCATGAATATGACCTCGAAATTTTTCGTCATTTGCTTGATGAATCTTTGAAAGATGCTTGGGATAGACTGTTAAGGATTTGAGCCAGCTATGTACCCCAATATCAAATTGAGATATACTTGAGAAGCTTTTATGTTAGCTTACCCTCTTCTTTCAAGCAAGTTTTAGATTCTATTTTGAAGAAGGTTTTCTTGAGAGGATCCCATCGATACTTACGAAAAGATGAAAACTATATTTGGGCACTCCATGAGTGAAAAAGTTGAGTCCACCTCTCTTTTGTGTTTTTATCAGAATGAAATTATCAAAGAGATGAAAGCTAGCGTAGATGCAAATTTTCGTAGTGTGCTTAATATTTCTTCTACCATTAATGGAAACGTGCTTTCACAAAATAGAAATATAAGTTCTTTAGATAAGAAAGTCTCCCTTTATCATCAAAAGGGAAAAGATGGCAATACCTAGATCTATTCTTGCTTTTATGCCTAGCTAGGGGCGTTAAACGATAGCGCTTGTTGGGAGGCAACCCAATTTTATTTTTGTTCCTTGCTTTTTATTCATGTTTAATAATAAATAAATCATCTAGCCTCTGTTATTATTGTGTTTTTATGTTTAAATTAGTGTTTGTGCCAAGTAAAGCCTTTAAGATCTTCTTGGGAGATTGTTGTTTGATCTTGCTGATAAAAACGGAAAGTATGCGCTCACGAAAATAATTCTCGTCTTTTACCAGAGAGCGATAAAATATTGATTCCAACTGCAGTAGATCATTATACAAATTTTCCTGGTTGTCCTAATTTTTCAGAATTTTTGGAGTAACCGAAGTATACGAACTATCCAGATTGCTACAGACTGTTATGTTTTTGACAGATTCTATTTTTCGTGTGTTGTTTGCTTATTTTGATGAATCTATGGCTAGTATCGGGGGGTATGAACCATAGAGAAGTTGGAATACAGTAGGTTTAACACCAATATAAATAAAGAATGAGTTCATTACAGTACCTTAAAGTGGTGGTTTGTTTTCTTATACTAACGGAGCTCATGAGATTTTCTATTGAGTTTTGTGTTGTGAAGTTTTCAAGTTTTTGGGTAAAGATTTGATGGAATTTGGAACAAGGAGTGGCAAGAGACTAATCTTGGGATGCCCAAGGCACCCCAAGGTAAAATTCAAGGACAGCCAAAAGCCTAAGCTTGGGGATGCCCCGGAAGGCATCCCCTCTTTCGTCTACGTCTATCGGTAACTTTACTTGAGGCTATATTTTTATTCACCACATGATATGAGTTTTGGTTGGAGAGTCTTGTATGATTTTAATCTTTAATTCTTAGTTTACCACAATCATCCTTGCTATACACACATTTTGGGAGAGAGACACATGAATCGGAATTTATTAGAATACTCTATGTGCTTCACTTATATCTTTTGAGCTAGATAATTTTGCTCTAGTGCTTCACTTATATCTTTTTAGAGCATGGTGGTGATTTTATTTTATAGAAATGATTGATCTCTCATGCTTCACTTATATTATTTTGATATTCTTTTAGAACAACATGGTAATTTGCTTTGGCTATAAAATTAGTCCTAATATGATAGGCATCCAAGATGGGTATAATAAAAACTTTCATATAGAGTGCATTAAATACTATGAGAAGTTTGATACTTGATAATTGTTTGATATATAAAGATGGTAATATTAGAGTCGTGCTAGTTGAGTAATTGTGAAATTGAGAAATACGTGTGTTGAGGTTTGCAAGTCCCGTAGCATGCACGTATGGTAACCATTATGCGACAAATTTGGAGCATGAGGTGTTGTTTGATTGCTTTCCTTATGAGTGGCGGTCGGGGACGAGCGATGGTCTTTTCCTACCAATCTATCCCCCTAGGAGCATGCGCATAGTGCTTGGTTTTGATGACTTGTAAATTTTTGCAATAAGTATGTGAGTTCTTTATGACTAATGTTGAGTCCATGGATTATACGCACTCTCACCCTTCCATCATTGCTAGCCTCTTCGGTACCGTGCATTGCCCTTTCTCGCCTCGAGAGTTGGTGCAAACTTCGCCGGTGCATCCAAACCCCGTGATATGATACGCTCTATCACACATAAGCCTCCTTATATCTTCCTCAAAACAGCCACCATACCTACCTATTATGGCATTTCCATAGCCATTCCGAGATATATTGCCATGCAACTTTCCACCGTTCCGTTTATTATCACATGCTCCATCATTGTCATATTTCTTTGCATGATCATGTAGTTGACATCGTATTTGTGGCAAATTCACCTTCATAATTCTTTCATACATGTCACTCTTGATTCATTGCACATCCCGATACACCGCCGGAGGCATTCACATAGGGTCATATTTTGTTCTTAGTATTGAGTTGTAATTCTTGAGTTGCAAGTAAATAAAAGTGTGATGATTTTCATTATTAGAGCATTGTCCCATGTGAGTAAAGGATGATGGAGACTATGTTTATGCTACCTCTTGAGCACTGCGTTGGTTTTCCCCGAAGAGCAAGGGATGATGCAGCAAAGTAGCGTAAGTATTTCCCTCAGTTTTTGAGAACCAAGGTATCAATCCAGTAGGAGGCTACGCGCGAGTCCCTCGTACCTGCACAAAAAAAAAATCGACGCAACCAACGTGTTAAGGGGTTGTCAATCCCTACACGGCCACTTATGAGAGTGAGATCTGATAGATATGATAAGATAATATTTTTGGTATTTTTATGATAAAGATGCAAAGTAAAATAAAAGAAAAATAAAATAACAAGTATTGGTAGATTAATATGATGAAGATAGACCCCGGGGCCATAGGTTTCACTAGTGTCTTCTCTCGAGAGCATAAGTATTCTACGGTGGGTGAACAAATTATTGTTGAGCAATTGACAGAACTGAGCATAGTGATGAGAATATCTAGGTATGATCATGTATATAGGCATCACGTCCGAGACAAGTAGACCGACTCCTTCCTGCATCTACTACTATTACACCACTCATCGACCGCTATCCAGCATGCATCTAGAGTATTAAGTTAATGAAAACAAAGTAACGCCTTCAGCAAGATGGCATGATGTAGAGGGATAAACTCATGCAATATGATGAAAACCCCATCTTGGTATCCTCGATGGCAACAATACAATATGTGCCTTGCTGCCCCTACTGTCACTGGGAAAGGACACCGCAAGATTGAACCCAAAGCTAAGCACTTCTCCCATTGCAAGAAAGATCAATCTAGTAGGCCAAAACAAACTGATAATTCGAACAGACTTGCAAAGATAACCAATCATACATAAAA
>NC_053022.1:546639005-546760194 GCF_003073215.2 Triticum urartu
ATTGTATCTGGATGATGTAATGTTTTATTCATGTAATTGTGTGAAGTGGCGATTGTAAGCCAACTATGTATCTCTTTCCCTTATTATATTACATGGGTTGTGTGAAGATTACCTCACTTGCGACATTGCTTTCACTGCGGTTATGCCTCTAAGTCGTGCTTCGACACGTGGGAGATATAGCCGCATCGAGGGCGTTACAGCATCCCAATCCTGCCGGACATAGTTCGGCCAGGATCCTCCTGACAAGGAGAGAGACCTTAATGAGTTCAGTATGTCGCCAAAGGGCGAGTGCTGAAAAATATCCGCGGAGGTAAACTCCATGATCGGCGCCCAATCGGATTCGCTAGGAACGGGCGCAGGCGGTTCGGAGTCTGTTGCCGGAGAAGGATCTGATAGTTTGACAACACGGCTCTCGTGCAGGGTAAGGTCGATGTTAGGCTCGATCGCCGCTGAGGATAAGGCCTCCGTGGCGGGGTCCATCCACCCGTCCATGGACGGCGCAACTGGCTCCGAATTGAGGGTCGGAGCGGTTGCCGGTGCGATCTCCCGAACACTGTCCGATGGTAGAGCTAAATCGTACTCATCGTGACCGTGTGACGCACAAGGCAGGGGCTGGAATCCATCGAAGATCAAGTCTCCGCGGATATCGGCCGTGTAGTTTAAGCTTCCAAACCTGACCTGGTGGCCAGGGGCGTAACTTTCGATCTGCTCCAGATGGCCAAGCGAGTTGGCCCGCAGTGCGAAGCCGCCGAACACAAAGATCTGTCCGGGGATAAAAGTCTCACCCTGGACTGCATCGCTATCGATGATCGTAGGAGCCATCAAGCCTAACGGCGACGACACAGAGGAACTCTCAATGAAAGCACCAATGTCGGTGCCAAAACCGGCGGATCTCGGGTAGGGGGTCCCGAACTATGCGTCTAGGCGGATGGTAACAGGAGGCAGGGGACACGATGTTTTACCCATGTTCGGGCCCTCTTGATAGAGGTAAAACCCTACGTCCTGCTTGATTTATTCTTGATGATATGGGTATTACAAGAGTTGATCTACCACGAGATCGGAGAGGCTAAACCCTAAAAGCTAGCCTATGGTATGATTGTCTATTGTCCTACGGACTAAAACCCTCCGGTTTATATAGACACTGGAGGGGGCTAGGGTTACACAAGGTCGGTTACAATGGAGGAGATATACATATCCGTATTGCCTAGCTTGCCTTCCACGCCAAGTAGAGTCCCATCCGGACACGGGACGAAGTCTTCAATCTTGTATCTTCATAGTCCAACAGTCCCGCCAAAGGATAGAGTCCAGCTGTCCGGAGACCCCTAATCCCGGACTCCCTCACCCACAAACTACAATCAAAAACTGAATACTTGCAAATAAAAATCAAAACTGAATGCCATGCAGAACATGTCACATATGCTCAAAATAGAGAATCAGATCGATAAGACAATAGTTTAATCTATCAGGGTGAAGAAGTGGGTGGTCAACTTATGGGGACAGAGATACCGGTGTCTTGGGGTCTCGATTGCAGGGAGTCAAAGGCGAGTGAGGTGGCTGACTGAAGGACATTTGCAATATTTGTTAGGCCAAAAAAAGTTCCTCATCAGTCAAGCCATTCCCAATGAAGAAGATGAGCCAAACCTAACAAATCAACGCCTCCATTTTGGCCATCTCAGTGTAGTCGACGCCTAATTCGAGTGTCGTGCATTGATGCAGACGCTCCACGCCTCCACCAAGCCAGTAAAATATGCATTCAATTTTAGTAAGGGCATTCATGATTAATGGAGGATTGAATTCTCACTTTTAGTAAAGGAATTCATGGTGTTTGTTTGAGTTATAGTCATACTGGGATGCACAAACTACACTGCTAACGCAAACTTACAAATAGTATACTGCAGTTTACAGTGAACAAATTAACAAACATGATATTCATGGGAATTTCAGATAGAAGTGTACGAATACGGAAGTAGGATCCAGTGCTGAATTTATACCTTTGAGGCTACCTCCTGAACAATATGTTGTTGATTGGACCTCTTTTGGTATACTCAGAAAGCTTCAACTCTAGTTCTTCTATATAAGGCCTACAAAATGATAATTTGACTCAGTGAAACAGTGGTGGTTCTTCTTGACATTGCTTATCTGGTGCTAGAAACTCGCGCCCACTAAATAATACAACTGACAAGAACATCAAATTGGATGCACTTACAAGGGGTAAATTGATTGTATTTAGGCATCTGCAGGATAAAGTTTGCACTCTGAAAAAATGTGTGCCTGTTTCTCTGCAATGGAATCTAGAAGTTGTACGTCCTTTGCTAATTGTTCATGAACACTGCAAGGGAGCACTTTTCAGATAATTTATGTTTCAGATGCCCTGATACTAAGGTTAAAACATCATCTAATACTTTCTGTATAATCAACATTTTGTACCAAATAATTCATTCTGCTTACAGTGCTAGAAAATGTTCAACTAAAAATGCAAGGAGGAACATATCGACCAGGTTGATGACAGTATACTTAAACACGGTCTCCTACTTCCTCTGAAGTTTTACTGATTCCCTCCCCAGATTCAGAAATCACAACCCACCTCAGTTTTCTGTTTATAAACAACCGGTGGAACTGCACGTACAGGGCCAAAACCCAGATTTCAAGTAATCTAATTCAACATGGTTCTCATTGAGAAAAATAACATACACTGGAGCTCCACATTCTGGGTCCCCGGCACAAAAAAAACATTGCATGTCGATGAGCGTCTGCGGTGCACGAAGAAACAACGGCGGCGATGCTTCAGACTTTGGCACACCTCCGCATACACTCGGATCAAACCTGAAAATGCTAAATTGCTAACATAAAACTGAGCACACCTCCAGATCACATCGAGTCAATCAAATAAATATGCCACCCAAATAAAGCTTATATTGTAGATGTAGTCATACATAAAGCAAAACTATGAGAGTTGTGTCTTCTATGAACATCATTAGCCTAAACGGGGAAAAGAACAACTCAGAGTACCTAAAGTGGCCTACCTTGATGAACATAATAACCTGAGGCGGTGAGACATCCGGATCATGGCTGGCGTCCACGCGTTGAGTACATCGTCAAGTGGATGGTGATGGTGTTAAGGTTGGCGCATCCGCGCATGGAGTGGACCGGCGGTGGTCGCTTCCAGGCAGTGGACACCGTGCGAGGAGTGGGGCGCGGTGGAGGCGGATTACACGCAGTCCAGTTCCCTTGAGGGATGTGGTAGCGGCTTGTCCAGATCGACTGGATCTAGTCGGTGAGGCAGCTTGCGGCGACGGAGTGAGGGAGGCGGAGGACGCGGTGAAGGGCGACAGCGGCGCGCGGCATGCTGCGGACGGCACGACAGGATGCCGAGGTCACGGCGGCTCCTGCTCCCTCGTCGCGTGGCGGGGCGGCATGCTGCGGGCAGCACGAGGCCGGGGACGGGCGGGTCCTGCACCCTGGGTGGCACGGCGGCGGCAGGGAGGGACCGCGGGGATGAGTTATTTTCTTTTTTGAAGTTTATTATCTAAGGGTGCGTGATTACAGGAGATGGTTGCGTGATTTATGTGAGGGCTAGTGATTTCGTTTTTCGTGCCTCGTGTGATCGCGGGGATGCCTGTGCGGACGCGGGACATGAGCGGGGTGGAGTACGGTCAGTCATCAAAAATTGCTAAGTGCACACCGCAATGGTATTAGATTTATTATGAATGTTAGATTAAAAATTATGAGCCTAATTGTGTGGTGTTGATTGATCCCGCAGTGTTGTGGAACTAATTGTGGGGTGCATTTAAGAAAATTCTTGTTTGGTTGTTTAATAGTAATAATACTAGTAGAGATTTATACAATAATACACCAACATTTATGACATCAAATTAGTAGCATTAGATTTATGATAAAATATGTTGTCAAGGACAATTAATCTCGTCAGAAGTTTAGTAATATGTATACAAAAACGGCCATAAAATATGTATATACACGTGCGATTTGGATAACTGCGACCAAATACTTGTTGATGGATTCTTGTCAGAAGTTTAGCGAGGCCACTGAATAACCTGCCGTCGGCCAAAAACGAACAGCAAAGCAAGCCTTCAGTCGGCACGAAACGCACGACACATTCATGTGAAGGCAGCGCAGCGCGCCAGAGAGTCGCCGTCGCAGGAGTTGTAGAAGCTGGCGGTGGTGGCAAGCGGTGCCATTGTCACGCACGCCGAACCATATTGCCGGTATCCATCACCGCCGTCGGCCACGCCGTACCATGCCGCCGGTAGCTGCGATAGCCGGATTTGATTCAGCTTGTAGGAGAGGAGGCCTGCGAAATGGGATCGTTTAAAATCGAGTTGAACTCGTTCCAGGCACCGTGGAGGCCTGGATGCAGTCTGCCCGCGTGGTCGAGGAGAGACGTATAGGCGGCCTTAGATTGATGCGATGGATGGTTGGGATAGAAAGCGTATCCGTTTCGGACTCCACACGTGCACCGACTATAATCCTACATCAACGGACAAACAACAGACCTTTACGGGCTCCCTTCACACAAATTAACTCTCGCCCCCCCCCCCCCCCCCCCCCCCCCCCTGATTTTCAAGGATGTGGGCCCCTTCACCCTCCCTAATCCAATCAGTAAAGGTCAACTAAGACCGATCCGTGAACTCTGTAAAACCTTGCCCGTGACTCTAGCATTACTCCAGGTGGAATTGGGATTTGGGGCGTACAAAAAATCTTTTTTTTTCAGGAAACTTTGAGCTTTATTCAAATATAATCTCGGCACCAACACGATCAGCCATGACATTGGTTATGAGGAACCGGGTGGAGAGTCCATCCAACAGTCGGTGACCCCAAGTGCATTTGCATGTTTCGCACATATGTGGGCCGACAGATTGGCATTTCTCATTACATATTGAATATATCAAACGAAAGAATGAATAAGGCTAGCTCTTCAATTTCTAAAAGTAACTATAATAAAGCGTGAAAAGTGTCGTGGGTGTCATAGTTGTACCATCTCTAAGCAATCTATTTCCACCACCACTCGCAAAAAAACCCCGGAGCTTTGCAAGAATCACCCCATGTCGCAGAGCAAAAGCTTCTGCTATTAGTGGATCCGTAACATCGGGGCAAGGCTTGCTCCAGGCAGCAATAAATGAAGGAGTTCTTGCTAATCCTCCTACTCCACTCTTATTTTTAGTCAATGAGACGCTAGCATCTGTGTTGATCTTAACCCAGTCATGTTCAGGCGGTCTCCATCCGAACCCAGGCAACATCCTGGTCTATTCCAAAGGAAGCTCCAACAAGGTTAGGGCTTCTCTTATGCGCTTCATGGACAGAACCGAGAGTTCATGCTCACTCTGTCATGCGTTATGTTGTTACAGGATGTCCATATCGCCCACATATAACAGTAATAATTTTGCCCGGTCTGCATCAACAATACGTGAATCACAAAGGATTTCCTTGCACCACGTACTAGGGTGTAACTCGGGCAGCTTGAGGTGAAGCCAGCTTCTCGCTTCTGTCCGGAAGCATTGAGCATGAGAACACTTAATCAATGTATGGATCATATCTTCGTTTGTACCCATGCGTTGCAATGAGCTAAGGTCACTATATGTCTATGATGCAGTGTTGTTTCCACCGGAAGGATACCACGAAGGACTCGCCACCAGAGCACATGGACCTTGGGTAACACTTTGAGCTTCCATAGTCGTCTCCATAACCGTTTATCATTCTCTAAAGATTCTATGATCGTCCCTTCCACTAGAGCTAACTGCTCGTTACGAGTCATTAGAGCACGATACGCGGATTTCACAGTGTAGGAACCCTACCTCTCATGAGCCCAAGCCCAGATATCATCACCACCCCCTTGTCTGAGTGGAATGTTTAGAATTGCATCAACATCCGGGTGTATGAAGTTATTCCTGACTAAATCAGCTTTTCAAGACCAATTATCAGTGTCTATCAAATGTGCGACTGTATGGATTATGGCAGTACCAACCTGCTCCGATGGCCTCAATTATAACATCCCCGGCAGCCATCTATATTCCCAGATGTTTATAGAGGAGCCATTCCCGATCTTCTTTAGCAGTCCAACCTCTAACGCTGCCCTCCCTGCAACGATCGCTTGCCAGGTAGCCGAAGCATTGCGTGGAACAGTAGCATGCATGAATTCTGTCGTTGGGAAGTAGCGACCTTTGAGCACCCTGGAGCATAAAGAATGCGGACTTGTAATCAGCCCCCAACCATGCTTTCCCAACAATGCAACATTGAAACATTCCAGATCACGAAATCCCATTCCTCCTCTAATTTTTGGAAGTGACAAGGACTTCCAATATATCATTGCATGGAACGCCGGTCAATTGAATTGCTCCACCAAAACTTTGCCATCGACGAAAATATATTTGTGTACACTTTTTTGTGAGCTTAAAGCAGCTCATGTTGTACGTTGGGACTGCCTAAGCCTTTGACTTGATTAAAACTTCCCTCGCCGCGCAAGAAACCAATCGTCCTGCTCTACCATTCATCTTTGATCTCACTCTCTCTCCGATGAAATCAAAAGTATCAGATGTAATTCGTCCAATTACTGTCGGGAGGCCTAAGTATCTTTCATTGAAGGCCTCGACGGCAATGCCCGTGGCACCTTTCAGCATTACTCTAACTGGATATAGTGTGTTTGGACTAAAAAAGATGGAGCTATTCTCTCTGTTCACGCACTGGACCGAACAATCACCATATATCCTCATAATGTCATTCAAACGTGTAGCACTCTCCAACTTAGCTTGCATAAAGATAAGGTTGTCTTTTGCAAACAGTAGATGATTAATCCATGGTGACTGGATGCATACTCAGATTCCTTTGTCCACATAAACACCACCAAAATTGTTTAACAAAGTTGTGAATCCCTCTCCACACACAGAAGAAATAGATATGGTGACATGGGGTCTCCTTGCCGGAAGCCCCTAGATGGGGTGAAAAATGGCAATAATTCACCATTCACACGTACTGCAAACCGAACTGATGAAACACAATTCATGATCAGTCAGAAAAAGGTTGAGTTGAATCCCAATTTAGTCATGATGGCCTCTATATAATGCCATTCAATCCGGTCATACGCCTTCATCATGTCTAATTTAACATCACAAACCCAATTATTTCATTTCTTCCTTTTCTTCATTGCCTTAACACTCGCAAGTGCAATAAGGACATTATCTGTTATGAAGCACCCAGGCACAAACACACTTTGCTCCTCGCTTACTATTTCATGAAGAAAATCCCTCACTCTGTTGACAATGCATTTGGCTGCGATTTTGTAAAAACAGGACATAGGGAGATAGGTCTATACTGGTTTATACTTTGTGGGTGTCGTACCTTGGGGATAAGTGTGACTGAAGTGTCATTCATTCTTGCGGGTACCTCACCCGGCCCCCATTCAAAAAACCCAACACCGACGGGACTATATCATCTTTCCACAAGGACCCGTGTCTCTGAAAAAATCCCGAAGTAAAACCATCCACCCCAGGCGCCTTGGATGGGGCTATCTCAAACAGCATCGTCTGAACCTCCTCTGCCGTAAAAGCCATATCAAGATGTGCGTTCATGGGGGCGGACACCTGAGTTGGAACCAAATCTAACAGTTTGTCAAGTGGTCTGAACCATTGAGATGTGTACAGATCCTAATAGAACTGCTGCACTTCATTTTGGTCATCCTCCAATGTTTATTAGGTCGACCCATTTGCACGCACCAGCCGTTCAATCTTATTCATTTTTCTTCGTTGCGCTGCTTGTGCATGAAAACAATTGTGTTTCAATCTCCTTCGCCCAGGTACAGTATTCTAGACCGTTGGCACATCCATATTTCCTCTTGATGAAGTGCCTCACCAAGCTTTTTAACTATGGCCTTTTCTTCATCAGTGGGACCTCTCCCAACAACTCGACTTCTCAGGCAGTTGAGCTTTTCACGAAGTTTCCTTAGTTTTTTTTTTAGAAATGGAGGAGGATCCTCGGCCTCTGCATCTGGACGATGCATGCAGCCACTTTATTAATTATTCACACAAGACCTTACAAAGTCATATAACAATAAGACTAAAGCCACCGTCTATGCAACATCTGTCGCTACTCCTATCCAATTGATGAAGGGATGCTGATAGTCTGGGCCTAATACCGAACAGACCTCGCAGCCAAACCTACCATCTAAGACCTGAGGTCCCAACTAGGACACCTGCCGGGTATGGGGCACCTACCAGTCCGGCGCACTCCTCAACCAGGACGCCTGCCGGGTATGAGGCCGCCGCAGCCACCTGCCACCAATCCATCTTCAGTGATGTACTGTTGCATCAACCTTGTTCGGTCTAACTGCCGTCGACGCCACCACGACGCCAGACAGCGCCACCTCCCTGCGCGAGTTCATCTCCGCGCATCGGACTCCGAATCTCCAAAGTGCCACGCCGCCAAGATCCGCCGCCATCAATGTATAAGATGAAGTACCACTCCACCAAAGAAGCCGTCCTCTGTTCCCTGAGCCCGTGTGTACCTCCATGAATGACGCCCCCAAGGGGGAAACGACACCAGAGCGCCGCCATCATCCGATCAACTGATCTAGGGTTTCCCCCGGAGGTAGGAGAGAGTGACCTTGAACTTCTCCACGGCGATGCCTTCAAGAAGGGAACGACACAGACAGCGCCGTCACCGCCGGCCTTTGCAGTAGTCAAAAGCAAGTTTTCACTCAGATTTGTTTGAAGAAACTTCATCTCTCGTGCACGGGCCACCGCGTCCTGCGACGTCCCCGGGAGCGGGATCCCAAGATCCGCCGCCACCGGCGCCGCCAGAAGGACCCACCACCCGACCGTCATCCCTGAAGGGGACGACGCCACCACCGTGCTCGGATCCGGCATCACACCAATGCCTTCGGCCGCCCCCAATCAGATCGGTGAAGGAGGATAGCCAACGCCAGCGCCCACCACCGCTAGTGTGGCCGTCAAAGCTACCAAACTCTAATGTGCCCCATGCAGATAATGAGATATGCATGTCGTTGAGCGCATGAAGGACTCCGGCCAAACCCTGCAGACCAGCCCCCTTTTGCCAGTTATCCATAACAACACTGTCGTAGTCTACATGCGTCTACCAAACATCCTCGTAGCGAAATTGTTTCGCTCCTCTTCTTCTTCCCTCGACCACATGTTCCCGCAGCTCAACCAATACAAAGCAATGGTCAGATTCCATGGTACTGATCTGCGAACTCTTGTATGGCCGAAACGATTAATCAAGGCTGGATTCCCAAAGGTTCTATTGAGTCGAGCTTTTACATTGGCATCACCTGCTTGGCCATTATCCCATGTATACTCCATGCCAGACCACCCTAGGTCCTAAAATAAGCACTCGTCTGTTACGTCTCGGAACGCATGCATCTGCCACTCAGGACGGGCAGCCCGCGAGAAGTGTTCCGATGCGTACATATAGTGTTTTACTGAAATCCCCAACACATAACCATGTTGAATGTTGGATGGATAAAGTTTGAAGAAACCTTCAGCTATGGTGTATGTCTGCTGCTCGTGAGGCTCCATAGAATCCCGCCGGTCTCCATTTTCCCAAACTCTGATCACTCTTCTGCCCCATTACATCAATATGGCCAGAACTATAATTTTGAAGATCAACCTGAACTTCGGCTGATCAAAACAGACCGATGCCTCTGCTTAGACCATCACTATCCAGTGCAAAATAGCCTACAAAACCAAGTTGGTTTTAGGCTTTCTATCCTGTTTGCCGCAATCTTTGTCTCCATCACAAACAAGAGACAGGGCCCTTCTTGCTTCACTAAACTGTGAAGCTCGCGAACTACCGCTCGGTTCCAGAGCCCACGGCAGTTCCAGCTAAGGAAATTCATTGCGCCAGGCAGGGCTGCGCCGCAGCTTCTGCCGATGTCCCAGAGTTAACCGGAGTGGGTTTCTTTTTCTTTGGCGTCCTCTCACCATCAACACTTTTCTTAGAGGAACCAGTAGGGTCCTCATCGGCGCCCTTCTTACCTCCCTCTTGATCATGTTCCTCGTTCATCAGCAAGGGTAAAACCCTAATGTACTCCTGTTTCTTCCCCTTCAGCCCTCCCTTGCGTTTGTTCTGATTTCTATTCTTCGTCGGGGAAGTTACCTCGGTTCCTTTCTTAGTTGCAGTACTTGAACCCTTTGTCTCAGCTGTATTATTCTGGTTGTGTGAGTGCTCTTTAGACATGTTCTCACTGGAGCCGCTTTTTTGCGATCATCTGGCGCCCGCAATCTTCTCCCAAACAGAAGATCCCCATTGGCATCCCGAGTCCCACGGGAAGGACAATGCAAATTAGAGTAGCCAGGAGAAGCAGAAGTGTGGAGCATTCTCCTATTGAATATCATAGGGGGGCATCCTCTTCCTCCGTGTTGACTCAATCAAAATCAAACACCTTAATGGTTTTTCCACTTCAACTGACACTCTAGCTCTAAGATAGCCATTAACATGGTCAAAATGCACGCAAGATGCCTATTCGTCAATCTGTTTAGCGATAGCAACACACCACTAGTCATCACACAGGTTAAAAGGCATGTTAACTACCCTCACCACATATGAATCTTATCAAACCTCGGTTCAGAAGGTCGCATGCATTCATCAAACTCCACCAAGATGACGGTGTTTTTACTCATATGCCATGGTGCCCCTTCCCAGACGCGAGCCCGATCTCTTTGAATAGGAAACTCAGCCACAAATATGTTTTCTCCAATAGATCTAAAGATCAAACCTTCAGGGTTTTCCCAAGCCGGACGAAGTGCGCTGGTGATTGTTTGCATGTGTAATAGCTTCCTGCGCAGCACTTTCCCAGCCAGCATCCACTTCTCATGCACCCTTTCATCCCTACCATCAAGAACAAGCGGTGTGGCCTCCTCCTCGGTGATGTCCAGTTTACCTAAAGCCTCCACTAACCTCGCCCTCACCGCATAGGGCAACAGGGGCTCCTTCCCGTTGCCATGCCCCAACGATGTTGCGATCCTCAAGCCAGAAGTATGTGCGCCGCGCCGAAGATCAGCACACGCCGCCAAACTCCACCCGCAAACCCTAATCGCCCTCGGAGGAGCACTCCGGGAATTTTGGGGGGAAAACTTGCACGTACAAAATATCTGGCCAAATATGCCCCTGGCGAGGAGGTACGCACATCGTATGGAAGTCCTAATCTCCGCTTCATACATACAGACCCAGTTCTTTTTTTTAACAAAGTACAAACATAAGCGCTCATATATATGCGCATATACTCACCTCTATGAACTCACGTACGCACACCATACCTCTATGAGCACCTCCAAGAGACTGAGCCGACATATCATTTTGAGATTTTATGAAGTCATAGTAGGCTCCTCGTAGTCGATGGGAATGTCTTCTCTCACTGAACACGCATCGCTAGAAATCATGAAGTAAATCCACAATAAATGTGAGCACCAGAACTTGAATCCTTCTCGGTTGGGGATACCATTGTCCACCTAACCATCCAACCATAGGTTGGTTCGCTACGGCTGGGCTCTTTCTCTTAGAAAAAATCTGAGATGGGCATGTTCTAGTAGTTAATAAATTAACCTAGGCTCGGTGTGCCTCGACCAGTTGATACCTCCTCGATCTATAAAGAAATAAAAGTTGTCTGAAAAAATCAAATGGATAGTTGTTCGGTCCCAGATGTTTGTCTATGAAACCTAATTTCCACCTGGCAACGGGAATATGTTGGACCAATAAAATTGAAGGAAATATGCTCTAGAGGCAATAATAAAGTTGTTATTTATATTTTCTTATATCATGATAAATGTTTATTCTTCATGCTAGAATTGTATTAACCGGAAACTTAGTACATGTGTGAATACATAGACAAACAAAGTGTCACTAGTATGCCTCTACTTGACTAGCTCGTTAATCAAAGATGGTTATGTTTCCTAACCATAGACATGAGTTGTCATTTGATTAATGGGATCACATCATTATAGAATGACATGATTGACTTGACCCATCTGTTAGCTTAGCACGATGATCGTTTAGTTTACTACTATTGCTTTCTTCATAACTTATACATGTTCCTATGACTATGAGATTATGCAACTCCCGAATACCGGACGAACACTTAGTGTGCTATCTGAAGGAAATATGCCCCAGAGGCAATAATAAAGTTGTTATTTATATTTCCTTATATCATGATAAATGTTTATTATTCATGCTAGAATTGTATTAACCGGAAACTTAGTACATGTGTGAATACATAGACAAACAAAGTGTCACTAGTATGCCTCTACTTGACTAGCTCGTTAATCAAAGATGGTTATGTTTCCTAACCATAGACATGAGTTGTCATTTGATTAATGGGATCACATCATTATAGAATGACATGATTGACTTGACCCATCTGTTAGCTTAGCACGATGATCGTTTAGTTTACTACTATTGCTTTCTTCATAACTTATACATGTTCCTATGACTATGAGATTATGCAACTCCCGAATACCGGACGAACACTTAGTGTGCTATCTGAAGGAAATATGCCCCAGAGGCAATAATAAAGTTGTTATTTATATTTCCTTATATCATGATAAATGTTTATTATTCATGCTAGAATTGTATTAACCGGAAACTTAGTACATGTGTGAATACATAGACAAGCAGAGTGTCACTAGTTTGACTCTACTTGACTAGCTCGTTGAATCAATGATGGTTATGTTTTCTAATCATACACATGAGTTGTCATTTGATTAATGGGATCACATCATTAGAGAATGATGTGATTGACTTGACCCATCCGTTAGCTTAGCATGATGATCGTTTAGTTTGTTGTTATTGCTTTCTCCATAACTATATACATGTTCCTCTGACTATGAGATCATGCAACTCCCAAATATCGGAGGAATGCTACCTCTCGAGCACTGCGTTGGTTTTCCCTTGAAGAGGAAAGGGTGATGCAGTAGAGCAGCGTAAGTATTTCCCTCAGTTTTTGAGAATCAAGGTATCAATCCAGTAGGAGGCCACGCACGAGTCCCTCGCACCTACACAAACAAATAAACTCCTCGCAATGAATGCGATAAAGGGGTTGTCAATCCCTTCAGGGTCACCTACGAGAGTGAGATCTGATAGATATGATAAGATAATATTTTTGGTATTTTTATGAGAAAGAGAAATAAAGATGCAAGTAAAATAAATGGCAAAGGAAATAACTAAGTATTGGAAGATTAATATGATGGAAAATAGACCCGGGGGGCATAGGTTTCACTAGAGGCTTCTCTCGAGAGCATAAGTATTACGGTGGGTGAACAAACTACTGTTGAGCAATTGACAAAATTGAGCATAGTTATGAGAATATCTAGGTATGATCATGTATATAGGCATCACGTCCGAGACAAGTAGACCGACTCCTGCCTGCAGCTACTACTATTACTCCACACATTGACCGCTATCCAGCATGCATCTAGAGTATTAAGTTCAAGAGAACAGAGTAACGCTTTAAGCAAGATGACATGATGTAGAGGGATAAACTCATGCAATATGATATAAACCCCATCTTGTTATCCTCGATGGCAACAATACAATACGTGCCTTGCTGCCCCTACTGTCACTGGGAAAGGACACCGCAAGATTGAACCCAAAGCTAAGCACTTCTCCCATTGCAAGAAAGATCAATCTAGTAGGCAAAACCAAACTGATAATTCGAAGAGACTTGCAAAGATAACCAATCATACATAAAAGAATTCAGAGAAGATTCAAATATTGTTCATAGATAAACTTGATCATAAACCCACAATTCATCAGTCTCAACAAACACACCGCAATAGAAGATTACATCGAATAGATCTGCACAAGAAAGGGGGAGAACTTTGTATTAAGATCCAAAAAGAGAGAAGAACCCATCTAGCTAATAACTATGGACCCGTAGGTCTGAAGTAAACTACTCACACTTCATCAGAGAGGCTATGGTGTTGATGTAGAAGCCCTCCGTGATCGATACCCCCTCTGGCGAAGCTCCGGAAAAGGCCCCAGGATGGGATCTCATGGATACAGAAAGTTACGGCGGTGGAATTAGGGTTTTGGCTCCGTATCTAGTAGTTTGGGGGTACGTAGGTATATATAGGAGGAAGGAGTACGTCGGTGGAGCAACATGGGCCCCATGAGGGTGGAGGGCGCGCCTAGGGGGGTAGGCGCGCCCCTACCTCGTGCCTTCCTGGTTGATTTCTTGACGTAGGGTCCAAGTCCTCTGGATCATATTCGTTCCAAAAATCATGTTCCCGAAGGTTTCATTCCGTTTGGACTCCGTTTGATATTATTTTTCTACGAAACCCTAAAATAGGCAAAAAAACAGCAATTCTGGGCTGGGCCTCCGGTTAATAGGTTAGTCCCAAAAATAATATAAAAGTGTATAATAAAGCCCAATAATGTCCAAAACAGGATATAATATAGCATGGAACAATCAAAAATTATAGATACGTTGGAGACTTATCAAGCATCCCCCAAGCTTAATTCCTGCTCGTCCTCGAGTAGGTAAATGATAAAAATAGAATTTTTGATGTGGAATGCTACTTGGCATAATTTCAATGTAATTCTCTTAATTGTGGTATGAATATTCAGATCCGAAAGATTCAAGACAAAAGTTTAATATTGACATAGAAATAATAATACTTCAAGCATACTAACTAAGCAATTATGTCTCTTCAAAATAACATGGCCAAAGAAAGTTATCCCTACAAAATCATATAGTGTGGCTATGCTCCATCTTCACCACACAAAGTATTCGAATCATGCACAACCCCGATGACAAGCCAAGAAATTGTTTCATACTTTTGGTGTTCTCAAACTTTTTCAATCTTCACGCAATACATGAGCATGAGCCATGGACATAGCACTATAGGTGGAATAGAATGGTGGTTGTGGAGAATACAAAAAGGGAGAAGATAGTTTCACATCAACTAGGCGTATCAACGGGCTATGGAGATGCCCATCAATAGATATCAATGTGAGTGAGTAGGGATTGCCATGCAACGGATGCACTAGAGCTATAAGTATATGAAAGCTCAACAAAAGAAACTAAGTGGGTGTGCATCCAACTTTCTTGCTCACGAAGACCTAGGGCATTTGAGGATGCCCATCGTTGGAATATACAAGCCAAGTTCTATAATGAAAAATTCCCACTAGTATATGAAAGTGATAACATAGGAGACTCTCTATCATGAAGATCATGGTTCTACTTTGAAGCACAAGTGTGGAAAAAAGGATAGTAGTATTGCCCCTTTTTATTTATTTATTCTTTTTTTGTGCCTTTTTTTGGCCTTTCTCTTTTTTATGAATCATGATCATCACACTTCTATTTGTTTACAACTCAATGATTACAACTCGATACTAGAACAAAGTATGACTCTATATGAATGCCTCCGGCGGCGTACCGGGATAGCAATGATGCATGAGTGACTTATATGAAAGAATTATGAACGGTGGCTTTGCCACAACTAAAATGTCAACTACATGATCATGCGAAGCAATATGACAATGATGGAGCGTGTCATAGTAAATGGAACGGTGGAAAGTTGCATGGCAATATATCTCGGAATGGCTATGGAAATGCCATGATAGGTAGGTATGGTGGCTGTTTTGAGGAAGGTATATGGTGGGTGTATGATACCGGCGAAAGGTGCGTGGTATTAGAGAGGCTAGCAATGGTGGAAGGGTGAGAGTGCGTATAATCCATGGACTCAACATTAGTCATAAAGAACTCACATACTTATTGCAAAAATCTATTAGTTATCGAAGGAAGGTACTACGCGCATGCTCCTAGGGGGATAGATTGGTAGGAAAATACCATCGCTCGTCCCCGACCGCCACTCATAAGGAGGACAATCAATAAATACATCATGCTACGACTTCTTAACATAACGGTTCACCATACGTGCATGCTACGGGAATCACAAACTTCAACACAAGCATTTCTCAAATTCACAACTACTCAACTAGCATGACTCTAATATCACCATCTCCATATCTCAAAACAATTATCAAGTTTCAAACTTCTCATAGTATTCAACACACTCATAAGAAAATTTTATTATTAATCTTGAATGCCTAACATAATTAAAGCAAATTACCATGCTGTTTTGTAGGACTCTCAAAATAATCTAAGTGAAGCATGAGAGAACAAAAGTTTCTATAAAACAAATCCACCATCGTGCTCTAAAAGATATAAGTGAAGCACTAGAGTATTCTAACAATTGTCGAATCATGAGTGTCTCTCTCAAAAAGGTGTGTGCAGCAATGATGATTGTGGAAAACTAACAAATAAAGACTCAGATAATACAAGATGCTCCAAGCAAAACACATATCATGTGGTAAATAAAAATATAGCTCCAAGTAAAGTTACTGATAGAAGTAGACGAAAGAGGGGATGCCTTCCGGGGCATCCCCAAGCTTTGGATTTTAGGTTTCCTTATATTATCTTGGGGGTGCCATGTTCATACCCAAGCTTAGGCTCTTGCCACTCCTTGTTCCATAAACCATCAAATCTTTACCCAAAACTTGAAAACTTCACAACACAAAACTTAAAGTAGAAAATCTCGTGAGCTCCGTTAGCGAAAGAAAACAAAACACCACTTCAAGGTACTGTAATGAACTCATTCTTTATTTATATTGGTGTTAAACCTACTGTATTCCAACTTCCCTATGGTTTATAAACTATTTTACTAGCCATAGATTCATCAAAATAAGCAAACAACACACGAAAAACAGAATCTGTCAAAAACAGAACAGTCTGTAGTAATCTGTATCTAACGCAAGATCTGGAACCCCAAAAATTCTAAAATAAACTACTGGACGTGAGGAATTTATCTATTAATCATATGCAAAAAGATTTAACTAAATATCACTTTCCAATTAAAAATAGCAGCAGTTCTCGTGAGCGCTAAAGTTTCTGTTTTTTACAGCAATATTAAAAAGACTTTCCCCAAGTCTTCCCAACGGTTCTACTTGGCACAAACACTAATTAAACACAAAAACACAACCAAAACAGAGGCTAGATAAATTATTTATTACTAAATAGGAGCAAAAATCAAGGAATAAAAATAAAATTGGGTTGCCTCCCAACAAGCGCTATCGTTTAACGCCCCTAGCTAGGCATAATATTTCAATGATGCTCACATGAAAGACAAGAATTAAAGCACAAAGAGAGCATCATAGAACACGTGACAAACACATCTAAGTCTAACATACTTCCTATGCATAGGCATCTTATAGGCAAACAAATTATCAAGGAAAGCAAAAACTAGCATATGCAAGAAAGCGGAAAGAAACAATAGCAATCTCAACATAATGAGAGGTAATCTAGTAACATGAAAATTTCTACAACCATATTTTCCTCTCTCATAATAATTACATGTAGGATCATAAGCAAATTCAACAATATAGCTATCACAAAACATATTCTTAACAAGATCCACATGTATGCAAAGTTGACACTCTTCCAAAATAGTGGGATTAACATTAACTAAAGTCATGACCTCTCCAAACCCACTTTTATCAAAAACTTCATAAGATTGAACATTCTCCAAATATGTGGGACATAAAGTTAACACTCTTCCAAACTCACTTTCAATAATATTGCAAACACTATTATCAATCTCATATTCATCATGGGGCTTAAATAAATTTTCAAGATCAAAAGTAGAATCACCCCAATCATGATCATTGCAACAAATAGTAGTCATAGCAAAACTAGCATCCCCAAGCTTAGGGTTTTTCATATCATTAACACAATTGACATTAAGAGAATTTATAATAACATCATTGCAATCATGATTTTCATCGAAGGAACTATCAAGTATGGGTGCAATAGCAACGATTTCATGTTTAACATAAGGAACTATAGCAAATTCATCTTCATAAATATTGGCATCATGGCCACAAGAATAGAAAGCATCATGTTCATCAAGGGATATTTTAATCAAATCATCAGAATCATAATTATCTATAGATTCATGCATATCATTATTTTCTTCCGAAGCAACGGTCATTCTTTCAATAAATTCTTTGACATAGACATTATGAGCATAGTTTTCATAGCAATATTTAAGTATGTCAAAATTTTAAGATTCGTAGAGAGTAATATCATACTTTTCAATCAAAGAAGCAACTTCATAAGCACCCTTAAAAGCAACAAATTCTTCAATTCGTTCGATATCGTAATAACTATAAACACCCTTTGCATAAGAAGATCAGATTTCAATATCATTAAACTCACATAGGTAGGGGAGGTGTTCTTTGGGGTTCTTAGAGCAACAAGTAAAATCAAAAATTTCACAAAGATTCCAATCATAACACAGCAATCTGTTTATTTGATTCCATAAGAGTCTCCCTTTTTCAGGCAAACGGTGACGCACAAAATGAGCATGCTCATCTAAAGATTTCCCATCAACTAGGCTAGTTGGGGTTTCAGCACGAGCGCATAAGGATCGAAGGTGATCTAAGTAGAACACTTTAAGTGGATCCATATTAATAGATTTTTAGCAAGCAAAGACGCAAGCAAATAGAAGGCGCATGGAAACACAAACAAGGATACATACGGTAAGAAGGCAAACAAAAGAAGAGTCAAATGAAACGGCAAGGGTGAAGTGGGGGAGAGGAAAACGAGAGGCAAATGGCAAATAATGTAATGCAAAAGATAAGGGTTTGTGATGGGTACTTAGTATGTTGACTTTTGCGTAGACTCCCCGGCAGTGGCGCCAGAAATCCTTCTTGCTACCTCTTGAGCACTGCGTTGGTTTTCCCTTGAAGAGGAAAGGGTGATGCAGTAGAGCAGCGTAAGTATTTCCCTCAGTTTTTGAGAACCAAGGTATCAATCCAGTAGGAGGCCACGCACGAGTCCCTCGCACCTACACAAACAAATAAACTCCTCGCAACCAACGCGATAAAGGGGTTGTCAATCCCTTCACGGTCACCTACGAGAGTGAGATCTGATAGATATGATAAGATAATATTTTTGGTATTTTTATGATAAAGAGAAATAAAGATGCAAGTAAAATAAATGGCAAAGGAAATAACTAAGTAATGGAAGATTAATATGATGGAAAATAGACCTGTGGGCCATAGGTTTCACTAGAGGCTTCTCTCGAGAGCATAAGTATTACGGTGGGTGAACAAATTACTGTTGAGCAATTGACAAAATTGAGCATAGTTATGAGAATATCTAGGTATGATCATGTATATAGGCATCACGTCCGAGACAAGTAGACCGACTCCTGCCTGCATCTACTACTATTACTCCACACATCGACCGCTATCCAGCATGCATCTAGAGTATTAAGTTCAAGAGAACAGAGTAACGCTTTAAGCAAGATGACATGATGTAGAGGGATAAACTCATGCAATATGATATAAACCCCATCTTGTTATCCTCAATGGCAACAATACAATACGTGCCTTGTTGCCCCTACTGTCACTGGGAAAGGACACCACAAGATTGAACCCAAAGCTAAGCACTTCTCCCATTGCAAGAAAGATCAATCTAGTAGGCCAAACCAAACTGATAATTCGAAGAGACTTGCAAAGATAACCAATCATACATAAAAGAATTCAGTGAAGATTCAAATATTGTTCATAGATAAACTTGATCATGAACCCACAATTCATCGGTCTCAACAAACACACCGCAAAAGAAGATTACATCGAATAGATCTCCATAAGAAAGGGGGAGAACTTTGTATTGAGATCCAAAAAGAGAGAAGAAGCCATCTAGCTAATAACTATGGACCCGTAGGTCTGAAGTAAACTACTCACACTTCATCGGAGAGGCTATGGTGTTGATGTAGAAGCCCTCCGTGCTCGATACCCCCTCTGGTGGAGCTCCGGAAAAGGCCCCAAGATGGGATCTCGTGGATACATAAAGTTACGGTGGTGGAATTAGGTTTTTGGCTTCGTATCTGGTAGTTTGGGGGTACGTAGGTATATATAGGAGGAAGGAGTACGTCGGTAGAGCAACATGGGCCCCACGAGGGTGGAGGGCGCGCCTAGGGGGTAGGCGTGCCCCCCTACCTCGTGCCTTCCTGGTTGATTGCTTGATGTAGGGTCCAAGTCCTCTGGATCATGTTCGTTCCAAAAATCACGTTCCCGAAGGTTTCATTCCGTTTGGACTCCGTTTGATATTCTTTTTCTGCGAAACCCTAAAATAGGCAAAAAAAACAACAATTCTGGGCTGGGCCTCCGGTTAATAGGTTAGTCCCAAAAGTAATATATAAAAGTGTATAATAAAGCCCAATAATGTCCAAAACAGGATATAATATAGCATGGAACAATCAAAAATTATAGATACGTTGGAGACGTATCAAGGAACACTTTGTGTGCTACCAAACGTCACAACATAATTGGGTGATTATAAAGGTGCTCTACAGGTGTCTCCGATGGTGTTTGTTGAGTTGGCATGGATCAAGATTAGGATTTGTCACTCCGATTGTCGGAGAGGTATCTCTAGGCCCTCTCGGTAATGTACATCACTATAAGCCTTGCAAGCAATGTAGCTAATGAGTTAGTTACGGGATGTAACATTACGAAACGAGTAAAGAGACTTGCCGATAACGAGATTGAACTAGGTATTGGGATACCGAAGATCGAATCTCGGGCAAGTAACATACTGATGACAAAGGGAACAACGTATATCGTTATGCGGTTTGACCGATAAAGATCTTCATGGAATATGTAGGAACCAATATGAGCATCTAGGTTCCGCTATTTGTTATTGACCGGAGACATGTCTCGGTCATGTCTACATAGTTCTCGAACCCGTAGGGTCCGCACGCTTAACGTTCGGTGACGATCGGTATTACGAGTTTATGTGTTTTGATGTACCGAAGGTAGTTCGGAGTCCCGGATTTGATCATGGACATGACGAGGAGTCTCGAAATGGTCGAGACATAAAGATCGATATATTGGAAGCCTATGTTTGGACATCCGAATGGTTCCGGGTGAAATCGGGAGTATACCGGATTACCGGGAGGTTACCGGAACCCCCCGGGAGGTATATTGGCCTTATTGGGCCTTAGTGGAAGAGAGGGGAAAGAAGCAAAGGAGGGGGCCCCCCCCCCCCAAGCCCAATCCAAATTGGGAGCCCCCCTTTCCTTCTTTCTTCTCTCTCCTTCCTTCTCTCCTAAAACCAACAAAGGGAAGGGGGGAATCCTACTCCTGGTGGGGGTAGGACTCCTTGGGGCGCTCCTAGAGAGGCCGGCCCCCTCCCCCTCCTCCACTCCTTTATATATGGGGGAGGGGGCACCCCATAGACACACAAGTTGATCATTGATCTTTAGCCATGTGCGGTGCCCCCCTCACCATAATCCACCTCGGTAATATCATAGCGGTGCTTAGGCGAAGCCCTGTTCCGGTAGTAACATCAGCGCCGTCATCATGCCGTCGTGCTGACGAAGCTCTCCCTCGAAGATCTACTGGATCGTGAGTTCGCGGGACGTCACCGAGCTGAACATGTGCAGATCGCGGAGGTGCTGTAACACCCACGATGCGGCTATATCTCCCACGTGTCGGAGCACGACTTAGAGGCATAACCGCATTGTAGGCAATGTCGCAAGAGGGGTAATCTTTACACATCCCATGTACTGAATAAGAAGAGAGGTACATAGTTGGCTTACAATCGCCACATCACACAAAACATAAATATAGCATTACAAACATCCAGATACAGTCAAGGTCCGACTACGGAACCAAAATAAAGACAACCCCAAATGCATAAGATCCCCGATCGCCCCAACTGGGATCCACTACTGATCGTCTGGAAAGGAAACGTAGTATCGTCCTGAGTCCTCATCGAACTCCCACTTGAGTTCAGTCGCATCCCCTGGAACGGTATCATCGGCACCTGCATCTGGTTTTGGAAGTAATCTGTGAGTCACGGGGACTCAGCAATCTCACACCCTCGCGATCAAGACTATTTAAGCTTATGGGTAGGCAAAAGGTATGTGAGGTGGAGCTGGAGCAAGCACTAGCATATATGGTGGCTAACATACGCAAATGAGAGCGAGAAGAGAAAGCGAAGCACGTTCGAGAATCTATGATCAAGAAGTGATCCTAGACTACTTACATTCAAGCATAACACGAGACTGTGTTCTCTTCCCGGACTCCGCCGAAAAGAGACCATCATGGCTACACACGCTGTTGATCCATTTTAATTAAGTTAAGTTTCAGGTTTTCTACAACCGGACATTAACAAATTCCCATCTACCCATAACCGCGGGCATGGCTTTCGAAAGTTCAAATCCCTGCAGGGATGTCCCAACTTAGCCCATCACAAGCTCTCACGGTCAACGAAGGATATTCCTTCTCCCAGGATGACCCGATCAGACTCGGAATCCCGGTTGCAAGACATTTCGACAATGGTAAAACTAAACCATCAAAGCCACCCGAATGAGCCGACAAATCCCGATAGGAGCTGCACATATCACGTTCTCAAGGTACACCGGATTGTCCAAGGTTCCGGTAGGCCAGCCCAGAGTTGCCCCTGGTGGCCACCGGCAGCTGAAAGGTTGGACCAACACTCAGAGGAGCACTGGCCCGGGGGTTTAAAATAAAGATGACCCTTGAGTCCGCAGAACCCAAGGGAAAAAGGCTAGGTGGCAAATGGTAAAACCAATGTTGGGCCTTGCTGGAGGAGTTTTATTCAAGGCGAACTGTCAAGGGGTTCCCATTATAACCCAACCGCGTAAGGAATGCAAAATCAAGAAACATAACACCGGTATGATGGAAACTAGGGCGGCAAGAGTGGAACAAACCACCAGGCATAAGGCCGAGCCTTCCACCCTTTACCAAGTATATAGATGCATTGAAGTAGACAAGATATAATAGTGATATCCCAACAATAAACATGTTCCAACAAGGAACAAACTCCAATCTTCACCTGCAACTAGCAATGCTATAAGAGGGGCTGAGCAAAGCGGTAACATAGCCAAACAATGGTTTGCTAGGACAATGTAACACCCCGAATGTAATTTTCCTTATTTGTTTTTCCAACTCTTGTCGTTTCCGGCACTAAGTTATGATATTTCTTCGTTGTCGGGTTTTTGTCTCCGTGTGTTTTGTCTTTGTCATGCATCTCATTTCATGTCATCATGTGCATTGCATTCGCCTACGTGTTCGTCTCTTGCATCCGAGCATTTTCCCCGTTATCCGTTTTGCATTCCGGCACTCCTATGTCCTCCGGTGTCCCTTTCTACCTCTTTTCTTGTGCGGGTGTTAAACGTTTTCGGATTGGACCGAGACTTGTCATGCGGCCTTGGTTTACTACCATGGACCGCCTGTCAAGTTTCGTACCATTTGGACTTCGTTTGATACTCCAACGGTTAACCGAGGGACCGAAAAGGCCTTGTGTGTGTTGCAGCCCAACACCCCTCCAAAATGGCCCAAAACCCACCTAAACCCCTTCCATCACCTAGGACGTTCGATCATGATCGCGTGGCCGCAAACCGTGCTCAATTTGGAGCCTCCTAGCTCTCTCTACCTATTTATATGTGTGCCTCCCGGATTTTTCGCGCAGGCAAACCCTAACTTCGCCCTCCTCGCGCCACCGGAAAATTTTCCCCGCCGCCAGACGTGTCCGCCGCCTCCGCCCTGGCGAATCCCATCCGGCCACGTCACCTTCACCGCCATCTCTCTCCTCAGCCCCGCCGCCGGCCCGCGGGACCCAGATCGGGTCCGCGCGAGCCCATCTCCTCGCCGCCCGAGCGCCCGAGGCGCCGCTGCTCTCCCGCCGCGGGCCCGCGCCTATGCATCCGCCACGCCGCCCCGCTCCAGTTGGCCGAAGCTCGCCGCGCCGCCCCTGTACAGCGCGCCGCCGCCTGCGCCAAACATCGCTGACCCCACACCCCAAGTACGGCGACCCCGCGCCCCAAGTCCGGCGACCCCTCGCCGCGGCAACTCCTTTCCCCAACTCCGGCGAGTTCAAGATTTCCGGTGAAGATCCAGGCGAACCTCGGGATCCGCGCCAAGCAAACCCTAGATCTGTTCTTGAGGGTTGACTTTTCCCTCTCCTCCTATTAATTTTTTTGCATACTTTGGCATGCCATAACTCCGCAACCATTGCTCCGATTCACGCGTGTAGCATATCAAAATGTTCGTCTCGATGAGTACTTCATTTCATCTCAATGCATCATTTTCATTTGAGCTCATCTTGATGCCCGAAATGCTGTTGGAATAGGGCTATGTGATGTTAGATTCAGTTTCTTATCAGCAAATGCACTTTTTGTCATTTTTGCCATGATTAATGTGTGCATGCTATGGTAATGAGCCCTACATGAGTTTTGAAGTATGCCATGCCATCTTTACAGGGGTGTATGCCATGTATTTTTGTGATCTCCGTGGTGACTAGCACAAGCATGCAAAGTAGCTTACTTAATGTTGCTGATTTCAGGGACTTAGAAATATTCTAAGTCTCTGCCTGTCCTTATTTTTATGCCATATGTTCATGTTGATTCCTAGTGATCCATGCCTCTTTTGAGCATGATCAGTAAGGATGTTTTGTAGATATTGTGGTGCTCTATCCATCCGTGTCTTTGTTTGCATTTATAGAGCACCCTAGCTTGAGTCAATCGAGCTCTACTTTTTCTATAAAATGTTCCTGGCAGATTGTTAACATGTTTAGCAAATTTGTCGAGCTTGTTGTAGTTGATCCGTGCATGCTATGATGTTGTTCCTGCCATGTCTAGCTTCTATGCCATGTCTACTTGCTGTGTGTATGCTTAGATTGTCATGCAATGCCTCGTGGTGAATGCATTGAGCTCGTAAACATGCCTACTTGTTATTTGTTTTGCCATGTTCCAGTTTTTCACTAAGTTTGAATCTGTTAACGATAATTGCTATGTTCACGTGGTTGCAATCGTATTTTCTGATCCCTTTTGGCTTATGGTCAGTAAGGGACTTTTGTTGTATGCTTTGAGTAGCTTCATTCCATGCCTTTCTTTGCCATGATATGTTCCTGTAGCATGTAGTTATCGTGCTCTAAACATTGCTTCCTGATGTTAAATTCCTGACATGCCGTTTATTTCGCTAAGTCTGAAACCTGATATCTTTTGCTCTTTTGCCATGCTTGTTTGAACCTGCTATTGAGTGAATTAGTCGTAGCTCAGTGTTCATATTTTATCAAGCATCTTGAGTGGATCCCTTCCATGTATTTTGTTGTCATGTTGGAGTGCTGTAGCATGTTGTTCTTGATGCATTTAGATGGTCTCGTGCTGTTAATCGCAGCCCGGTGGCATATTTGTTTCGCTTGTCATTTCCAAACCGTGCATCCGATTCCGGTGATCTTTATATTGATTTCGACCGAAATCAACCCCTCTTTCCAGTGGCACTCTTGGATTTCCAAGTTGAGGCCAGGTTCAATCATTCCTTTCCAAATCATGCATATGCATCACATATCGCATCCCGCATATCATACCATGTTTGCATCATGTTGTTTGTGCATTGCACGTGGTTGATTGTGTTCCTTTTGCTTGTGTTCTTGCTTTGGGTAGAGACGGGAAATGAGTATGTGATCGAGGAGCCTGTTGAGTACGCTTATGAGGATCAAGCCAACTCTGAGAACTTTGCAGGCAAGATGACCATACCCTCGAAATCACTTCTATCTTTGCTTGCTAGATGCTCGCTCTTTTGCTATGCCTATGCTACGATACCTACCACTTGCTTATCATGCCTCCCATATTGCCATGCCAAACCTCTAACCCACCTTGTCCTAGCAAATCGTTGTTTGGCTATGTTACCGCTTCGCGCAGCCCCTCTTATAGCGTTGCTAGTTGCAGGTGAAGATTGGAGTTTGTTCCTTGTTGGAACATGTTTATTGTTGGGATATCATCATATTATCTTGTTAATCTTAATGCACCTATACACTTGGTAAAGGGTGGAAGGCTCGGACTTATGCCTGGTGTTTAGTTCCACTCTTGCCGCCCTAGTTTCCGTCATATCGGTGTTATGTTCCCGGACTTTGCGTTCCTTACACGGTTGGGCTATAAACGGTTGGGTTATAATAGGAACCCCTTGACAGTTCGCCTTGAATAAAACTCCTCCAGCAATGCCCAACATTGATTTTACCATTTACCACCTAGCCTCTTTTTCCCTTGGGTTTCGGAGCACGAGGGTCATCTTTATTTAAACCCCCCCCCCCCGCGGGCCAGTGCTCCTCTAAGTCTGAAACCTGATATCTTTTGCTCTTTTGCCATGCTTGTTTGAACCTGCTATTGAGTGAATTAGCCGTAGCTCAGTGTTCATCTTTTGTCAAGCTTCTTGAGTGGATCCCTGCCATGTATTTTGTTGTCATGTTGGAGTGTTGTAGCATGTTGTTCTTGATGCATTTAGATGGTCTCGTGTTATTAATCGCAGCCCGGTGCCATATTTGTTTCGCTTGTCATTTCCAAACCGTGCATCCGATTCCGGTGATCTTTATATCGATTTCGACCGAAATCAACCCCTCTTTCTAGTAGAACTCTTGGATTTCCAAGTTGAGGCCAGGTTCAATCATTCCTTTCCAAATCATGCATATGCATCATATATCGCATCCCGCATATCATACCATGTTTGCATCATGTTGTTTGTGCATTGCACGTGGTTGATTGTGTTCATTTTGCCTGTGTTCTTGCTTTGGGTAGAGCCGGGAGACGAGTACATGCTCGAGGAGCCCATTGAGTACGCTTACGAGGATCAAGCCAACTCTGAGAACTTTGCAGGCAAGATGACCATACCCTCGAAATCACTTCTATCTTTGCTTGCTAGATGCTCGCTCTTTTGCTATGCCTATGCTACGATACCTACCACTTGCTTATCATGCCTCCCATATTGCCATGCCAAACCTCTAACCCACCTTGTCCTATAAAACCGTTGTTTGGCTATGTTACCGCTTTGCGCAGCCCCTCTTATAGCGTTGCTAGTTGCAGGTGAAGATTGGAGTTTGTTCCTTGTTGCAACATGTTTATTGTTGGGATATAATCATATTATCTTGTTAATCTTAATGCATCTATACACTTGCTAAAGGGTGGAAGGCTCGGCCTTATGCCTGGTTTTTTGTTCCACTCTTGCCGCCCTAGTTTCCGTCATATCGGTGTTATGTTCCCGGACTTTGCGTTCCTTACACGGTTGGGTTATAATGGGAACCCCTTGACAGTTCGCCTTGAATAAAACTCCTCCAGCAATGCCCAACATTGATTTTACCATTTACCACCTAGCCTCTTTTTCCCTTGGGTTTCCGGAGCCCGAGGGTCATCTTTATTTAAACCCCCCCGGGCCAGTGCTCCTCTGAGTGTTGGTCCAAACTAGTGCCCTTTGCAGCGCCCCCTCGGGGAAACTCGAGGTTTGGTTTTGGTTGTACGTAGCGCTCATCTGAGTGTGCCCTGAGAACGAGATATGTGCATCTCCTATTGGGATTTGTCGGCACATTCGGGCGGTGTTGCTGGACTTGTTTTACCATTGTCGAGATGTCTTGTAACCGGGATGCCGAGTCTGATCGGATTGTCTTGGGAGAAGGAATATCCTTCGTTGACCGTGAGAGCTTGTGATGGGCTAAGTTGGGACACCCCTGCAGGGATTTGATCTTTTGAAATCCGTGCTCGCGGTTATGGGCAGATGGGAATTTGTTAATGTACGGTTGTAGAAGACTTGAACTTAACTTAATTAAAATGAATCAACTGAGTGTGTGGCCGTGATGGTCTCTTTTCGGCGGAGTCCGGGAAGATAACACGGTCTCGTGTTATGCTTGATCATAGGTTGTTCTAGGATCACTTCTTGATCATAGTTCATCGACCATGCCTTTGCCTTCTCTTCTCGCTCTCTTTTGCGTATGTTAACCACCATATATGCTAGTCGCTTGCTGCAGCTCCACATCATACCTTTACCCTTCCTATAAGCTTAAATAGTCTTGATCGCGAGGGTGTGAGATTGCTGAGTCCCCGGACTCACAGATTCCTTCCAAAACCAGATGCAGGGACCGATGATACCATTCCAGGAGATTCAACTGAGCTCAAGTGGGAGTTCAATGAGGTCTTAGGACGATACTACGTGTCTTTCCCAGATGATCAGTAGTGGTGCCCAGTTCGGGCGATCGTGGACTATGTTGCAATTGGGGTTTATCTTTATTTTGGTTCCGTAGTCGGACCTTGTGTGTACTGGATGAATGTAATGTTATTTATGCTATTTGTGTGACGTGGCGAGTGTAAGCCAACTATGTATCCTTTTCCCTTATTGTATTACATGGGTTGTTGTGAAGATTACCTCACTTGCGACATTGCTTTCAATGCGGTTATGCCTCTAAGTCGTGCTTCGACACGTGGGAGATATAGCCGCATCGAGGGCATTACAAGTTGGTATCAGATCCTTCCCCGACCTTAGGAGCCCCCCTGCTTGATCGAATCATTGGCATTGTTGAGTCTAGAAAAATGTTTTGAGTCATTTAGGAATTATATATATCGGAGAGTAGGACTTCTTTTTACTCCTCAGTCCCTTCGTCGCTCTGGTGAGGCCTCCTGACGTATAGTTTTGACTCTACTCTTCTCAAATTTCACTAAAAAAATTTAGGATCACGCGGGTATCTTGGAATCGTTCCGATGGTTTTGTGACGAGAACATTGTTCTTGGTGCCTCCTGACATTTAAGGGTTGTGACAGTGTCCCGGGGAGTTGAGCTCTGTGGTGTTGTTGTCACAATTTCGTTGCAATTCTGGAATACCTGAGTTTCGCTGACATCGAAAATCTTTTTTATGTCGTTGTTGGTGAGATAACCTCGACGCCACCCAGTACTGGGGCGGGAGTTCGGGAGTATTGCCATAACTCGTATAACGGATGTTTTCGAAGGTTGAGGTAAATGATTTCTGAAGTTTTTTTGGTTATTTGTTGAAGGATGGATACAGCTGGATGTAGGATTTGCTACCTTTGGGTGAGATATTATGCTTCCCCTGTATCCCCAACACCTGATTGCATAACCGGAAAGGTTCGGGAGTTTCATAGGTGGGAATTCTTGTAGCTCTAGCATTTCTTCCGCGGATATTTGGTTTGTGATTGGGTAATCCTCACCAAGTATTTGTTCTTGTTCGTACCTTGTTGTTTTATTCTTCTACCTCTCTCTAAGTGGCTTCTCAATTTATGGAAGTGTGACCATTTCAATTGGAATGCATTCGTTCATTTTGTTTGGATGTTAAGACTATATGTTGCAATTTCGATCCATTTGATTCAGCTTGAATATATGTCTGTCAAGATGCTAATGGATGTCACCCTCTTCAGGATGGCTCCTCCAACGCGCACGACTCCGAATCCTGATCCGCCACCACCACCTCCACCTCCGGAGGCATGGCAAGCGGTGATGGCCACTACCAATGCAAACACGTAGATGCTTTTGCAAATCTTGCAAGAGCGCAACCAAGGGAATCATGGCCATGGCAACAATCAGAATCAGTTTGCTACACTCAATCAGTTCCTCGCAAACCAGCCAAAGACCTTCAGCAACTGTGTTGAGGCAATAGACGCTGATGATTGGCTCGTGGATATCTGCAAGCATTTCGAGTGCAGCAACGTCAGGCCTGAGGACTTTGTCAAGTTTGCCTCCTTCCAACTCAAAGACCAAGCTGCAGAATGGTTTCAGCAATACAAAGATTCCAGAGGAGGCCATGTGATTACCTAGGATGAATTCCGTCAAGCTTCAAAGCTCACCACATTCCTCAGAGTGTTGTTGAGAGCAAGCGTGAGGAATTCCGCAACCTGAAGCAAGGCAGCTTGTCTGTTTACCAGTACAACATCATGTTTCAGAAGCTAGCTCGTTTCGCTAAGCAAGACGTCCCTGACGAGAAGAGCATGATATATCAGCTTAGGGGTGGCCTCAGAGAAGATCTCCAACTTGCTCTCGTGCTTTTCGAGCCTCAGAAGTATGATGAGTTTTACAACATGGCACTGAAAGAAGAGACTGCTCAGCTGAAGTGTGATGCTTCCAAGAAGCGAGTCAGAGATGCGACTCCTTCTTCCTCAACTCAAGTGGCTACTAAGCAGCAAAAGTATTGGCTGCCTCCTCCTCCGTTTTGTCAGCCTTATCAGCAGAAGAGCAAAGGTGGCAGTGGATCTTCCCCCCCCCCCCACCCAGGCTTTCAGAACAAGACTTCGTCTCAAGCTCCAAGATCAAGTGCTCCGTATCACCGTCTGCTCTCGGAGGTCACGTGCAACAAGTGTCAGCAGAAGGGTCACTATGCCAACAAATGCTTCAATCAGAGGCGTCTTCCTCCTCCTCCTCCTCCTGTGAGATCTGCTAGTACCGTAGTGGTTAAGCATAATCCCAAGCACGCCAAGGTCAACATGATGAATGCAGCTCAGGCAGAGGACTCATCAGATGTCATCATGGGTAACCTTCCTGTTAATGATGTTCCTGCAAAAGTTCTTTTCGACACTGGTGCATCACATTGTTTCATTTCTAAACCTTTTACATCAAAGTATGAGTGCGATTATCAGTATTTGCAAAGATCTTTACAAATCATGTCCCTGGGCAAGCAAATGACAGCTAATATCTGCGTCCCGGATGTTACTATCACGTTGGGCGACTACAAATTTCTAGCTTCTCCTATTGTTCTGGGCGACTCGGATATCGATCTTATTCTTGGAATGGATTGGCTTTCTAAGCACAAGGCTCACCTTGATTGTGCTGCCAGGTAGATTCAATTGACTCATTCGTCTGAGGTTGTAATTGCCTTTGCCGCTCGTGACGATACCATCCGTCTGTTTTCTCTCAATGAGAAGGGCGAGCTGGATGCCATCTCTCAAATTCGAGTCGTTTCCGAATATCAAGACGTCTTTCCACAGGAGCTTCTAGGAATGCCTCCGCACTGGCCAGTTGAATTCGTCATCGATCTTGAGCCTGGCACGGAACCTGTTTGCAAATGTCCTTACAAGCTTGGACCTGAAGAGTTGAAGGAGCTGAAGAAGCAACTCGATGAACAAGAGCTTATGGGTCTCATCCGACCAAGTTCTTCTCCATGGGGTTGTGGTGTTCTTTTTGTCAAGAAGAAGGATGGAACGGACCGACTTTGTGTCGACTACCGTCCATTGAACAAGAAGACCATAAAGAACAAGTACCCACTTCCCAACATCAATGAGCTTTTTGAACAACTCAAAGGTGCTCAAGTATTCTCCAAGCTTGATCTCCATATGGGCTATCACCAGATTCGCATTCGTGAAGAAGATATCCCCACGACAGCATTCAGAACAAGTTATGGTTCATATGAATACACTGTCATGTCTTTCGGCCTCGTCAACGCTCCGCCAACTTTCTCTCGCATGATGAACTTCATCTTCAATGCCTACACAAATGACTTCGTCTTGGTCTACCTCGATGACATTTTGGTCTTTTCCAAGAACAAGGAGGATCATGCCAAGCAGTTGAGATTGGTGCTGGATAAACTCAGAGAACATCAGTTCTATGCGAAGTTTTCAAAGCGCGAGTTTTGGCTCGATGAGGTTCTCTACCTTGGGCATATCATCTCTGCCAAGGGCATAGCGGTTAATCCTGAGAAGGTGTCTGCAATTGTGAATTGGGAACCACCTCAGAACGTGAAGCAACTCCGCAGCTTCCTTGGGCTCGCAAGCTATTGTCGAAGGTTCGTCGAGAACTTCTCGAAGATCGCAAAGCCTCTTTCCAACCTCTTGCAGAAGCATGTGAAGTACGTCTGGTCGCCTGAATGTGACATCGCTTTCAACACCTTGAAAGAGAAGTTAGTCAATGCTCCAGTTCTGACTCCCCTGATGAATCCAAACCGTTCGAGGTCTTCTGTGATGCTTCCCTTCAAGGTCTTGGTGCAGTGTTGATGCAAGAGAAGAAAGTTGTGGCCTATACATCTCGCCAGTTGAAGCCCAACGAAAAGAACTACCCCACTCATGACCTCGAGTTGGCGGCAGTTGTCCATGCTCTTTTAACTTGGAGACATCTCTTATTGGGAAGAAAAGTGGACATCTTCACCGATCACAAAAGTCTCAAGTACATCTTCACTCAGCCTAATCTCAACCTCAGGCAGACTCGTTGGGTCGAAATGATTCAAGAGTATAATCTGAGTATCGAATACACTCTAGGCAAGGCCAATGTAATTGCTGACGCATTGAGCAGGAAGGCTTACTGCAACAGTTTGATTGTCAAGCCTTACCAACCCGATCTTTGTGAAGCTTTCCGCAAACTCAACCTTCAAGTTGTTCCTCAAGGTTTCCTTGCCAACCTCCAAGTCTCTCCTAATTTGTAAGATCAGATTCGTGAGGCTCAATTTCTTGATGCTATGGTGAAGAAGGTGAAGATTGGGATTGCCAAGAGTCAACCCAAGTACAAGTGCTATCACCTTGATGACAAGGATACTCTATTCTTCGAGGATCGCATTGTTGTGCCTAAAGGTGACCTTCGTAAAGTCATTATGAATGAGGCTCACAATTCACTCCTCTCTATTCACCCTGGAAGTACAAAGATGTACCATGACCTCAAGCAGTCGTATTGGTGGACTCGAATGAAGCGCGAGATTTCTCAGTTCGTGAACGAATGTGATGTCTGCAGAAGAGTGAAAGCAGAACACCAACGGCCAGCTGGTCTCCTCCAACCTCTTGCCATTTCAGAATGGAAGTTTGACCATATTGAGATGGACTTCGTGACTGGATTCCAAAGTCCAAGCGTGGCAATGATGATATCTTCATTGTCATCGACAAACTCACTAAAGTGGCTCATTTCCTTCCTATCAAAGAATCTATCACAGCAGCTCAGTTGGCAGAGCTATATACCTCCAGGATTGTCTCTCTGCACAGCATTCCGCAGTTGATATCTTCAGATCATGGAAGCATCTTCACCTCTAAGTTTTGGGATTCTTTTCAGAAGGCCATGGGCACCAACATTCGCTTCAGCACAGCTTTTCATTCTCAAACCAGTGGCCAAGTCGAGCGAGTTAATCAAATCCTTGAAGATATGCTCAGGGCTTGTGTCATCTCTTTCGGTATGAAGTGGGAAGATTGTCTTCCATATGCCGAGTTTTCCTACAACAGCAGCTTCCAAGCGAGTTCGGGCAAGGCCCCATTCGAGATTCTCTATGGCAGGAAGTGTCGTACTCCTCTTAACTGGTCAGAGACTGGTGAACGTCAACTTCTCGGAAATGACTTGATCACAGAGGCAGAAGAAATGTGCAAAGTCATTCGTGATAATCTCAAAGCCGCGCAATCGCGCCAGAAGAGTTACTATGATAGTAAGCATCGTGACTTGGCTTTCGAGATCGGAGACCATGTCTACCTCCGCATCTCGCCAATGAAAGGTACTCGTCGCTTCAGTATCAAAGGGAAGCTTGCCCCTAGATACGTGGGTCCTTTCAAGATCTTAAGCAAAAGAGGCGATCTCGCCTATCGACTTGAGCTTCCCTCCAACTTTGCAAACGTGCACAACGTGTTTCACGTGTCTCAACTCCGCAAGTTCTTCAAGACTCCTGACCGCACCGTCAACTTCGAAGACATTGATCTCCAAGAAGACTTGTCCTATCGTGAGCACCCCGTTGCTATTCTTGAAGAAACTGAGCGCAAGACTCGCAACAAGTCTATCAAATTCCTCAAAGTCAAGTGGTCACATAATTCCGACCGTGAAGCCACCTGGGAAAGCGAGGATCACCTCCGTTCTGAGTACCTAGAGTTTTTCCAGTCCTAGATCTCAGGACGAGATCCTTTCGTAGTGGTGGAGTGTCGTAACACCCCGGATGTAACTTGCCTTATTTGTTTTTCCAACTCTTGCCATTTTCGGCACTAAGTTATGATATTTCTTCGTTGTCGGGTTTTTGTCTCCGTGTGTTTGTCTTTGTCATGCATCTCATATCATGTCATCATGTGCATTGCATTTGCCTACGTGTTCGTCTCTTGCATCCAAGCATTTTCCCTGTTGTCCGTTTTGCATTCCGGTGCTCCTATGTCCTCCGGTGTCCCTTTCTACCTCTTTTCGTGTGCGGGTGTTAAATGTTTTCGGAATGGACCGAGACTTGTCATGCGTCCTTGGTTTACAACCGGTAGACCGCCTGTCAAGTTTCGTACCATTTTGACTTCGTTTGATACTCCAACGGTTAACCGAGGGACCGAAAAGGCCTCGTGTGTGTTGCAGCCCAACACCCCTCCAAAGTGGCCCAAACCCCACCTAAACCCCTTCCATCACCTAGGCCGTTCCATCACGATCGCTTGGCCGCAAACCGTGCTCAATTTGGAGCCTCCTAGCTCCCTCTACCTATTTATATGTGTGCCTCCCGGATTTTTCGCACAGGCAAACCCTAACTTCGCCCTCCTCGCGCCACCAGACAATTTTCCCCGCCGCCGGACGTGTCCGCCGCATCCGCCCCGGCGAATCCTAGCTGGCCACGTCACCTCCGCCGCCATCTCTCTCCTTAGCCCCGCCAGCGGCCCGCGGGACCCAGATCGGGCCCGCGCGAGCCCATCTCATAGCCGCCCGAGCGCCCGAGGCGTCGCTGCTCTCCCGCCGCGGGCCCGCACCTGTGCATCCGCCGCGCCGCCCCGCTCCAGTTGGCCGGAGCTCGCCGCGCCGCCCCTGCACAGCGCGCCACCGCCCACGCCGAACATCGCCGACCCCGCGCCCCAAGTACGGCGACCCCGCGCCCCAAGTCCGGCGACCCCGCGCCGTGGCAACTCCTTTCCCCAACTCCGGCGAGTTCAACTTTTCCGGTGAAGATCCAGGCGAACCTCGGGATCTGCGCCAAGCAAACCCTAGATCTATTCTTGAGGGTTGACTTTTCCCTCTCCTCCTGTTAGTTTTTTTTGCATACTTTGGCATGCCATAACTCTGCAACCATTGCTCTGATTCGCGCGTGTAGCATATCAAAATGTTCATCTCGACAAGTAGTTCGTTTCATCTCATTGCATCATTTTCATTTGAGCTCATCTTGATGCCCGAAATGCTGTTGGAAGAGGGTATGTGATGTTAGATTCAGTTTCTTATCATCAAATGCACTTTTGTCATTTTTTCCATGATTAATGTGTGCATGCTATGGTCATGAGCCCTACATGAGTTTTGAAGTATGCCATGCCATCTTTACAGGGGTGTATGCCATGTATTTTGGTGATCTCTGTGGTGACTAGCACAAGCATGCAAAGTAGCTTACTTAATGTTGCTGATTTCAGGGACTTAGAAATATTCTAAGTCTCTGCCCTATCCTTATTTTTATGCCATATATTCATGTTGATTCCTAGTGATCTGTGCCTCTTTTGAGCATGATCAGTAAGGATGTTTTGTAGATATTGTGGTGCTCTATCCATCCGTGTCTTTGTTTGCATTTATAGAGCACCCTAGCTTGAGTCAATCGAGCTCTACTTTTTCTATAAAATGTTCCTGGCAGATTGTTAACATGTTTAGCAAATTTGTCGAGCTTGTTGTAGTTGATCCGTGCATGCTATGATGTTGTTCCTGCCATGTCTAGCTTCTATGCCATGTCTACTTGCTGTGTGTATGCTTAGATTGTCATGCAATGCCTCGTGGTGAATGCATTGAGCTCGTAAACATGCCTACTTGTTATCTGTTTTGCCATGTTCCAGTTTTTCACTAAGTTTGAATCTGTTAACGATAATTGCTATGTTCACGTGGTTGCAATCGTATTTTCTGATCCCTTTTGGCTTATGGTCAGTAAGGGACTTTTGTTGTATGCTTTGAGTAGCTTCATTCCATGCCTTGCTTTGCCATGATATGTTCCTGTAGCATGTAGTTATCGTGCTCTAAACATTGCTTCCTGATGTTAAATTCCTGGCATGCCGTTTATTTCGCTAAGTCTGAAACCTGATATCTTTTGCTCTTTTGCCATGCTTGTTTGAACCTGCTATTGAGTGAATTAGTCGTAGCTCAGTGTTCATCTTTTATCAAGAATCTTGAGTGGATCCCTTCCATGTATTTTGTTGTCATGTTGGAGTGCTGTAGCATGTTGTTCTTGATGCATTTAGATGGTCTCGTGCTGTTAATCGCAGCCCGGTGGCATATTTGTTTCGCTTGTCATTTCCAAACCGTGCATCCGATTCCGGTGATCTTTATATTGATTTCGACCGAAATCAACCCCTCTTTCCAGTGGCACTCTTGGATTTCCAAGTTGAGGCCAGGTTCAATCATTCCTTTCCAAATCATGCATATGCATCACATATCGCATCCCGCATATCATACCATGTTTGCATCATGTTGTTTGTGCATTGCACGTGGTTGATTGTGTTCCTTTTGCTTGTGTTCTTGCTTTGGGTAGAGCCGGGAGACAAGTACGTGATCGAGGAGCCTGTTGAGTACGCTTACGAGGATCAAGCCAACTCTGAGAACTTTGCAGGCAAGATGACCATACCCTCGAAATCACTTCTATCTTTGCTTGCTAGATGCTCGCTCTTTTGCTATGCCTATGCTACGATACCTACCACTTGCTTATCATGCCTCCCATATTGCCATGCCAAACCTCTAACCCACCTTGTCCTAGCAAATCGTTGTTTGGCTATGTTACCGCTTCGCGCAGCCCCTCTTATAGCGTTGCTAGTTGCAGGTGAAGATTGGAGTTTGTTCCTTGTTGGAACATGTTTATTGTTGGGATATCATCATATTATCTTGTTAATCTTAATGCACCTATACACTTGGTAAAGGGTGGAAGGCTCGGACTTATGCCTGGTGTTTAGTTCCACTCTTGCCGCCCTAGTTTCCGTCATATCGGTGTTATGTTCCCGGACTTTGCGTTCCTTACACGGTTGGGCTATAAACGGTTGGGTTATAATAGGAACCCCTTGACAGTTCGCCTTGAATAAAACTCCTCCAGCAATGCCCAACATTGATTTTACCATTTACCACCTAGCCTCTTTTTCCCTTGGGTTTCGGAGCACGAGGGTCATCTTTATTTAAACCCCCCCGCCCCCCCCGGGCCAGTGCTCCTCTGAGTGTTGGTCCATACTAGAGTTGTCGTGGAATTGTCACGGCAGATGTCCTTAGTGTCAGGACTTAGTCGCGAGGCCAACGCATCTATGTGGTAGCTTGAGAGGGGTTGAGCGGGACGAGAGACACGATGTTTTACCCAGGTTCGGCCCCTCACGGTGGAGGTAAAAGCCTACATCCTGCTTCATTGATATTGATGATGATGATCACGGTTACAAGAGTGCTCTATCTCGAGAGCTATTCTCTAAACCTAACTTGTCCAACTTGTGGAAATTGTCAATCTTCTCCCTTTTGGGGAGCCCTGCCCCTCCTTATATATGTTGGAGGGGCGGGTTACATGTAGAGTCCTATTAGGATTAGGACTAGTCTATCTCTAATACAAACCGGATACAAGTCCAGGTCTTAACTCCTTGTAAGATAAATGTTCCTCATGCCTTTCCTCTTAAACCGGCCCACCATTAACATAAACCGGCCTTCTGGGCCTTGGGCCTTGTCATTCATCTGACCCGTCCGCCGGGTCACAAGTGTGTCATAATGTTCCGGCGGGTTGCTTGTAAACCGCCAGGTCAGGGCAGGTCGCCAGTGAATCGCCAAGTGTAAACCGGGTCTCAAGTAAACCGCCAAGTCCAGCCGGGTCACCAATGAGTCTTCAGGCTCGTGAATCGTCATACCAGTGAACCGCCAGACACGTAAATCGCCAATCCTCTGGCGGTTTACCAATGAAACGCCTAGTCCGGCCGGGTTATACTTTCGGCCGGTTTACACCGCGGGGTATATCCCCAACAAGAGCCCTTTGCAGCGCCCCCTCGGGGAAACTCGAGGTTTGGTTTTAGTTGTACGGAGTGCTCATCTGAGTGTGCCCTGAGAACGAGATATGTGCAGCTCCTATTGGGATTTGTCGGCACATTCGGGCTGTGTTGCTGGACTTGTTTTACCATTGTCGAGATGTCTTGTAACCGGGATGCCGAGTCTGATTGGATTGTCTTGGGAGAAGGAATATCCTTCGTTAACCGTGAGAGCTTGTGATGGGCTAAGTTGGGACACCCCTGCAGGGATTTGATCTTTCGAAAGCCGTGCCCGCGGTTATGGGCAGATGGGAATTTGTTAATGTCCGGTTGTAGAAGACTTGAACTTAACTTAATTAAAATGAATCAACTGAGTGTGTGGCCGTGATGGTCTCTTTTCGGCGGAGTCCGGGAAGAGAACACGGTCTCGTGTTATTCTTGATCATAGGTTGTTCTAGGATCACTTCTTGATCATAGTTCATCGACCGTTCCTTTGCCTTCTCTTCTCTCTCTCTTTTGCGTATGTTATCCACCATATATGCTAGTCGCTTGCCGCAGCTCCACATCATACCTTTACCCTTCCTATAAGCTTAAATAGTCTTGATCGCGAGGGTGTGAGATTGCTGAGTCCCCGTAACTCACAGATTCCTTCCAAAACCAGATGCAGGGACCGATGATACCATTCCAGGAGATTCAACTTAGCTCAAGTGGGAGTTCGATGAGGACTCGGGACGATACTACGTGTCTTCCACAGATGATCAGTAGTGGTGCCCAGTTGGGGCGATCGGGGACTATGTTGCAATTGGGGTTTATCTTTATTTTGGTTTCGTAGTCGGACCTTGAGTGTACTGGATGAATGTAATGTTATTTATGCTATTTTTGTGACATTACGAGTGTAAGACAACTATGTATAATTTTCCCTTATTGTATTACATGGGTTGTTGTGAAGATTACCTCACTTGCGACATTGCTTTCAATGCGGTTATGCCTCTAAGTCGTGCTTCGACACGTGGGAGATATAGCCGCATCGAGGGCGTTACAAACAAGGTGGGTTACAGGTTTGACATGGCAATATGGGAGGCATGATAAGCATGTGGTAGGTATCGTAGCATAGGCATAGCAAAAGAGCGAGCAACTAGCAAGCAAAGATAGAAGTGATTTCGAGGGTATGGTCATCTTGCCTGCAAAGTTCTCCGAGTTGACGTAAGCTTGATCCTCGTAAGCGTACTCAACGGGTTCCTCGATCACGTACTTGTCTCCCGGCTCTACCCAAATCAAGAACACAAGCAAAGGGAAACACAATCAACCACGGTGCAATGCGCAAACAACATGATGCAAAACATGGCATGATATGCGGGAAGTGATATGCAATGCATATGCATGCTCCGGAAGGAAAAGATTGAACGAGGCCTCAACTTGGCAAACCAAGAGCGCCGCTGGAAAGATGAGTTGATTTTGGTCGAAATCGATATAAAGATCACCGGAATCGGATGCACGGTTTGCAAATGGCAATCAAAACAATAATGGCACCAATCTGCAATTAACAGCATGATGCCATCTAAATGCATCAGGAAAAATAAGCTACTGCACTCTAACATAGCAACAAAGCACATGGCAGTGATCCACTCAAGATGCTTGACAAAAGATGAACACTGAGCTACGGCTAAATCACACAATAGCAGGTTCAAACAAGCATGGCAAAAGTGCAAAAGATATCAAGTTCACAGACTTAGTGAAAATAACAACATGTCAGGATTTAACATCAGGAAGCAATGTTTAGAGCAAGATAACAACAAGCTACAGGAACATATCATGGAAAAGAAAGGCATGGCATGAAACTACTCAAAGCATATAACAAAAGTCCCTTACCGACCATAAGCCAAAAAGGATCAGAAAATACAATGGCAACCATGTAAACATATCAAGTTTCGTTAACAGATTCAGACTTAGCAGAAAACTGGACATGGCAAAAACAGAGTTACGTAGGCATGTTTGCGAGCTCAATGCACTCACCACAAGGCATTGCATGACAAACTAAGCATACACCCAGCAAGAAGACATGTTCAATAAGCTAACCATGGCAAGAACAATCTCATAGCATGCATGGATCAACTACAACAACCTTGACAAAATTGATTAACACGTAAACAATCTGCCAGGAACATTTTATAGTAAAAAGTAGAGCAAGATTGAGTCATGCTAGGGTACTCCATAATTGCAAACAAAGACATGGATGGATCACTCTATAGCAACATGAATACATGGCATAAAAATAATATCAGGGAAATGACTTAGAAGAATTCTAAGTCCCTGAAATCAGCAACATCACGAGAGCTACTTTGCATGCTTGTGCTAGTCACCACATTAATCACAAAAATACATGGCATACACCCCTGTAAAGATGGCATGGCATAGCCCAAAACACATGTAGGCTCAAGTTCATAGGAGGCACACATTAAACATGGCAAAAATGACAAATGTCCATAATCTGTTAAGAAACAGAAACTAGCATTACATAGCACTCTTGCAACAGCATTTAGGGCATCAAGATGAACTCAAATGAACATGGTGCAATGGAATGAAATGAAGTGCACATCCAGACGAACAATTTGATATACTACACGCCCAAAATGGAGCTACGGATGATGAGATATGACATGATGAAGATGCCTAGAAATTATGCATAGGAAAAGACTTAGTGAGGGAAAAAGGTCAACCCCTAGGGTTTCACTGTAGCCAGATCTGGATCGGGCAACGCGCTTCCCGAGGTTGGCTGGAACAGGGCCCGCGGTGGCCGGAGCTGTGGAAGAGGACGGCGCCGGAGTTGGAAGTCGGGGCGGCGTCGGCAGGGGACGGCGGCGGTGGCTGGCGAGGTCGGCGAGCGAGGTCGGCGGCTATAGACGGCGACAGGGCCCGGCCGTCGAGCGCGGGGAGGCGCGGCGGCGGTCGGCGGTGGTCGGCGGCGGGCGGCTCCGGCTGCGCTCGCACGCGGGAGGCGGTTGGCAGCTTGGTGGCGGCGCGGGATCCGGGATGGCGGCGGCGGCGCGCGGGCCGGGAGGGCCCCTGGGCCCGGCGGGCCGGCGCGCGGGTGGCGGCGCGGGGATGTGGGCGCGCGGCTCGGCGAATCGGCGAGCAACGCGTGGCGGCGATGGAGGATCGGACACGTCCGGCCGGTGGATTTTTCGTCCGGCAGCGGCGATGGGAAGTAGGTTAGGGTTTCATCCGCAAATTTCGAGGGGATGCACCTATTTATAGATAGAGGGAGCTAGGAGACTCCAAATGGAGCACGATTTTCGGCCACGCGATCGTGATCGAATGACCGAGATGATGGAGGGTGTTTAGGTGGGTTTTGGGCCACTTTGGAGAGGTGTTGGGCTGCAACACACACGAGGCCTTTACGGTTCCTCGGTTAACCGTTGGAGTATCAAACGAAGTTCAAATGGTACGAAACTTGACAGGAGGTCTACCAGTAGTGAACCAAGGCCGCTTGGCAAGTCTCAGTCCAATCCGAGAACGTTTAACACCCGCACACGAAAAAGAGGCAAAAGGGGACACCGGAGGACATAGGAGCGCTGGAATGCAAAACAGACAACGGGGAAAATGCTCGGATGCATGAGACGAACATGTATGCAAATGCGATGCACATGATCACATGATATGAGATGCATGACAAAGGCAAAATCAAAACGAAGACGAAATCCAACCACGAGGGAATATCATAACTTAGTGCCGAAAATGGCAAGAGCTGGAATACAAATATGGCAAGTTGGAATACAAATGGCAAGAAGTACGTCGGTGGAGCTTCGAGGGGCCCACGAGGTAGGGGGCGAGCCCCCTACCCTCGTGACCACCTCGCGGCTTTCTTGATAGAGGGTCCAAGTCTCCTTAATCTTATCTGATGAGAAGATCACGTTTCCGAAGGTTTCATTCCGTTTGGACTCCGTTTGATATTTCTTTTCTTCGAAACCCTAAAACAGGCAAAAACAACAATTCTGGGCTGGGCCTCCGGTTAATAGGTTAGTCCCAAAAATAATATATAATTGGAAAATAAAGCCCAATAATGTCTAAAACAATAGATAATATATCATGGAGCAATCAAAAATTATAGATACGTTGGAGACGTATCAAGCATCCACAAGCTTAATTCCTGCTCGTCCTCGAGTAGGTAAATGATAAAAACAGAATTTTTGATGCGGAGTGCTACTTGGCATATTTTTAATGTAATTCTTCTTAATTGTGGTATGAAAATTTGGATCCGAAAGATTCAAGACAAAAGTTCATATTGACATAAAAATGATAATACTTCAAGCATACTAACTAAGCAATTATGTCTTCTCAAAATAACATGGCCAAAGAAAGTTCATCCCTACAAAATCATATAGTTTAGTCATGTTTCATTTTTGTCACACAAGAATGCTATCATCATGCACAACCCCGATGACAAGCCAAGCAATTGTTTCATACTTTAGTAATCTCAAACCTATAAACTTTCACGCAATATATGAGCGCGAGCCATGGACATAGCACTATGGGTGGAATAGAATATAATGAGGGGGGTTATGTGGAGAAGACAAAAAAGGAGAAAGTCTCACATCAACGAGGCTAATCAATGGGCCATGGAGATGCCCACCGATTGATGTTAATGCAAGGAGTAGGGATTGCCATGCAACGGATGCACTAGAGATATAAATGTATGAAAGCTCAACAAAATAAATTAGTGGGTGTGCATCCAACTTGCTTGCTCACGAAGACCTAGGGCACTTGAGGAGGCCCATTGTTGGAATATACAAGCCAAGTTCTATAATGAAAAATTCCCACTAGTATATGAAAGTGATAACATGAGAGACTCTACTATGAAGATCATGGTGCTACTTTGAAGCACAAGTGTGGTAAAAGGATAGTAACATTGTCCCTTCTCTCTTTTTCTCTCATTTTTTGGGGGGCCTTCCCTTTTTTTATAGCCTTTCTCTCTTTTTTGGGGCCTTCTCAATTTTTATGGCTTTTTTATACCTCACTTGGGACAATGCTCTAATAATGATGATCATCACACTTCTATTTATTTACAACTCAATGATTACAACTCGATACTAGAAGAAAGATGACTCTATATGAATGCCTCCGGCGGTGTACCGGGATATGCAATGACTCAAGAGTGACATGTATGAAAGAATTATGAACGGTGGCTTTGCCACAAATACTATGTACTACATGATCATGCTAAGCAATATGACAATGATGAATGTGTCATGATGAACGGAATGATGGAAAGTTGCATGGCAATATATCTTGGAATGGCTATGGAAATGCCATAATAGGTAGGTATGGTGGCAGTTTTGAGGAAGATATAAGGAGGTTTATGTGTGAAAGAGTGTATCATATCACGGGGTTTGGATGCACCGGCGAAGTTTGCGCCAACTCTCAATGTGAGAAAGGGCAATGCACGGTACCGAAGAGGCTAGCAAGGATGGAAGGGTGAGAGTGCGTATAATCCATGGACTCAACATTAGTCATAAAGAACTCACATACTTATTGCAAAAATCTACAAGTCATCAAAAACCTCGGCACTACGCGCATGCTCCTAGGGGGATAGATTGGTAGGAAAATACCATCGCTCGTCCCCGACCGCCACTCATAAGGAAGACAATCAAATAACACCTCATGTTTCAAATTTGTTGCATAACGTTTACCATACGTGCATGCTACGGGACTTGCAAACCTTAACACAAGTATTTCTCAATTTCACAACCACTCAACTAGCACGACTTTGATATTATTACCTCCATATCTCAAAACAATCATCAAGCATCAAACTTTTCTTAGTATTCAACACACTCATAAGAAAGTTTTATTATTAATCTTGCATACCAAGCATATTAGGATTTTAAGCAAATTACCATGCTATTAAGACTCTCAAAATAATCTAAGTGAAGCATGAGAGATCAATAGTTTCTATAAAACAAATCCACCACCATGCTCTAAAAGATATAAGTGAAGCACTAGAGCAAAATTATAGAGCTCAAAAGATATAAGTGAAGCACATAGAGTATTCTATCAAATTCCAAATCATGTATGGCTCTCTCAAAAGGTGTGTACAGCAAGTATGATTGTGGTAGACTAACAAGCAAAGACTCAAATCATAAAAGACGCTCCAAGCAAAACACATATCATGTGGTGAATAAAAATATAGCTCCAAGTAAAGCTACCGATAGAAATAGACGAAAGAGGGGATGCCTTCCAGTGCATCCCCAAGCTTTGGCTTTTAGGTGTCCTAAGATTATCTTGGGGGTGACATGGGCATCCCCAAGCTTAGGTTCTTGCCACTTCTTGTTCCATAATCCATAAAATCTTTACCCAAAACTTGAAAACTTCACAACACAAAACTTAAAGAAGAAAACTCGTGAGCTCCGTTAGCGAAAGAAAACAAAAAACCACTTCAAGGTACTGTAATGAACTCATTATTTATTTATATTGGTGTTATACCTACTGTATTCCAACTTCTCTATGGATTATAAACTATTTTACTAGCCATAGATTCATCAAAATAAGCAAACAACACACGAAAAACAGAATCTGTCAAAAACAGAACAGTCTGTAGTAATCTGTAGCTAGCGCAATATCTGGAACCCCAAAAATTCTAAAATAAATTTCTAGACGTGAGGAATTTATCTATTAATCATCTTAAAAAATAATTAACTAAATATCACTTTCCAAATAAAAATGACAGCAGTCCTCGTGAGTGCTAAAGTTTCTGTTTTTTACAGCAAGTTCAACAAGACTTTCCCCAAGTCTTCCCAACTGTTCTACTTGGCACAAACACTAATTAAACACAAAAAAAACAACCAAAACAGAGGCTAAATAATTTATTTATTACTAAACAGGAGCAAAAAGCAAGGAATAAAAATAAAATTGGGTTGCCTCCCAACAAGCGCTATCGTTTAACGCCCCTAGCTAGGCATAACAAGCAAGAATAGTTCTAGGTATTGCCATCTTTGGTAGGCAATTCTTCAATGAGGCATCTATTTCCCTTAGGAATTTATTTCTTTCTAGTGATTATCAAACTCTTAGGCACAAGATCGATAAATTCATTTGTAGCAATTGGTTCCTTAATGATAGCAAAAAGATTGGGATGAATACTTATAGATTTAAGATCCGCAGTTTCCTTACTAGATGATTCACCCTTATTTTTAGGAACATGCATAAGCTTGGCAATTTTAGTAGGAGGACTTGGAGTATTCTTTACGGAAGAAAAAGTGGTTCCCAAGTTTGTAATGATACCCTCAAGTTTATCAATTCTAGTAGAATCTAAGTTTATCTTCTCATTAACTATGGGTTCCTTTTCCTTAATATTTTTCAAAGTCATTCCTACCTTAGATCCATATTGAGTAATTTGATTGTGGATATTTTTATCTAGATTTTCAATTAATTCAATAGTAGCAACTTTATTTTCAATAATTTCAAGTCTTTGCATAATATGCTCCAAAGTTAACATAGTTCCATTAACCAAAAGAGGTGCTGAGCCAAATAAATCTAACATAGCATTATAAGAATCAAAAGTATGGCTGCCCAAGAAATTCCCTCCGGTAATGGTATCAAGGATATATCTATACTAAGGATTAACACCTACATAAAAATTGCGGAGAAGAACTGAAGTAGATTGCTTCCTGGTAGATCTATTTTGAGCATTGCAAATTCTATACCAAGCATCTTTTAGATTTTCTCCCTCCCTTTGTTTAAAATTTAGAACTTCATTCTCGGGAGACAACGGAGAAGATAAGGGACTAGCCATGACGACAAGCAAACAAACTAACACACGAGCAAACAAACAGGCAAAAAGGCAAACGGAGAAAGAGAGGGAGGATAGAGAGAGAGGGCGAATAAAACGGTAAGGGTGAAGTGGGGGAGAGGAAAACGAGAGGCAAATGGCAAATAATGTAATGCGGGAGATAGGGATTGTGATGGGTACTTGGTATGTTGACTTTTGCGCAGACTCCCCGGCAACGGCGCCAGAAATTCTTCTTGCTACCTCTTGAGCACTGCGTTGGATTTCCTCGAAGAGGAAGGGATGATGTAGCAAAGTAGCATAAGTATTTCCCTTAGTTTTTGAGAACCAAGGTATCAATCCAGTAGGAGGCTACACTCGAGTCCCTCGTACCTACACAAAAACAATAGCTCAACGCAACCAACACGCTTAGGGGTTGTCAATCCCTTCACGGTCACTTATGAAAGTGAGATCTGATAGAGATGATAAATAATATTTTTGGTATAAAGATGCAAAGTAAATAAAGTAAAAGCAAAGTAAAAACAAAGCAATAATAAAGTGATGGAGATTGATATGATGAGAAAGAGACCCGGGGGCCATAGGTTTCACTAGTGGCTTCTCTCAAGAGCATAAGTATTCTACGGTGGGTGAACAAATTATTGTTGAGCAATTGACAGAATTGAGCATAGTTATGAGAATATCTAGGTATGATCATGTATATAGGCATCACGTCCGAGACAAGTAGACCGAAACGATTTTGCATCTACTACTATTACTCCACTCATCGACCGCTATCCAGCATGCATCTAGAGTATTAAGTTAAAAACAGAGTAACGCCTTAAGCAAGATGACATGATGTAGAGGGATAATTTCATGCAATATGATAAAAACCCCATCTTGTTATCCTCGATGGCAACAATACAATACGTGCATTGTTGCCCCTTCTGTCACTGGGAAAGGACACCGCAAGATTGAACCCAAAGCTAAGCACTTCTCCCATGGCAAGAACAACCAATCTAGTAGGCCAAACCAAACTGATAATTCGAAGAGACTTGCAAAGATAACCAATCATACATAAAAGAATTCAGAGAAGATTCAAATATTATTCATAGATAGACTGGATCATAAACCCACAATTCATCGGTCTCAACAAACACACCGCAAAAAGAAGATTACATCGAATAGATCTCCACAAGAGAGGGGGAGAACATTGTATTGAGATCCAAAAGAGAGAAGAAGCCATCTAGCTACTAGCTATGGACCCGTAGGTCTGAGTAAACTACTCACACTTCATCGGAGGGGCTTGGATGATGATGTAGAAGCCCTCCGTGATCGATGCCCCCTCCGGCGGAGCTCCGGAACAGGCCCCAAGATGGGATCTCGTGGATACAGAAAGTTGCGGCGGTGGAATTAGGTTTTTGGCTCCGTCCCCGATCGTTTGGGGGTACGTGGATATATATATAGGAGGAAGAAGTACATCGGTGGAGCTTCGAGGGGCCCACGAGGCAGGGGACGCGCCCTAGGGGGGCGCGCCCCTACCCTCGTGACCATCTCGTGGCTTTCTTGATGAAGGGTCTAAGTCTCCTGGATCTTATCTGATGAGAAAATCACGTTTCCGAAGGTTTCATTCCGTTTGGACTCCGTTTGATATTCCTTTTCTTCGAAACCCTAAAACAGGCAAAAAACAACAATTCTGGGCTGGGCCTCCGGTTAATAGGTTAGTCCCAAAAATAATATAAAAGTGGAAAATAAAGTCCAATAATGTCTAAAACAGTAGATAATATAGCATGGATCAATCAAAAATTATAGATATGTTGGAGACGTATCAGGCCTTAGTGGAGAGAAAGAGGGGCGGCCAAGCCAGGCTGCGCGCCCCCTTCCCCTTGAGTCCGAATTGGACTAGGAGGGGGGCGGCGCCCCCCTTTTTCCTTTCCCTCTCCCACTCCTTCCTTCCTCCTCCTAGTAGGACTAGGAAAGGATGAATCCTACTCCTACTAGGAGGAGGATTCTCCCCTCCTTGGGCGCCCCAAGGGCCAGCCGGCCTCCCCCGTTGCTCCTTTATATACGGGGGCAGGGGCACCCTAGAACACACAAGTTGACATTGTTTAGCCGTGTGCGGTGCCCCCCTCCATCATAATCCACCTCGGTCATATCGTTGCAGTGCTTAGGCGAAGCCCTGCGCCTGTAGCTTCATCATCACCGTCATCACGCCGTCGTGCTGACGAAACTCTCCCTCGACACTCAGCAGGATCTAGAGTTCGCGGGACGTCACCGAGCTGAACGTGTGCAGATCGCGGAGGTGTCATACCTTCGGTGCTAGGATCGGTCGGATCGTGAAGACGTACGACTACATCAACTGTGTTGTCATAACGCTTCGAGGGTACGTGGACAACACTCTTCCCCTCTCGTTGCTATGCATCACCTAGATGGATCTTGCGTGTGTAGGAAATTATTTGAAATTACTCGGTTCATCTCACAAAAAAAGGAAATAATTTTCTTAGCTTTTTTTTGCAACCTCACGAAGCTTTTATTAAGTCATCACAATGATTACGGTGACGAACATAAGATCACCGGGTTGGCCTATCAAACATGGCATGCTTCGCTAAATTGTAAACCTCAAAATTCGAGTTTCTAAAATCATGGAAAAAAATTACACAAAGTAATAAAAACACTAAAATGCTACTATATGGTTTCGTGTATGATAGCTCCATAGCTCGCCGAGCTTCGATGCTTTATGTCATCAACCATCGTCTTGCAGTCTGAGGCGACATGTAACTTGAGTAGAATAAGATCTTTAGCCAACGCTAATGCCTCACTAACCACCAAAGCCTCCAAGGTGGGAGGGTATGTTATGCCTCCGAAAACAATAACCGATGCTCCTAAAAAAGTTCCTTCCTGGTCACTACTCCTCGTCACAAATAGCTCCAACGCCCGAGCTATGCGCCACTGATGCATCAACATTGAACTTTGCTAGGCCCGTTGGCAACGGAAGCCACTGTGTCGGTCGATCTGGTGGGGCACTTGCGTTGATATATCGAAAGCATGAATATCTTATAGATAAGATGATATAAAGTGATGCTTTGAGATGGGACTCTGAAAAATGTCCTCATAGATAGCTTTTCTTCTTGCACACCATACTGCCAAAGAGTAATCATGACACGGATAAATTCCCCATATGACAGTGTTTCATGCAAAGCAAAAATCTAATTTGTTGCATTTGTGTCACGGTTCAGGCACACTTATTCCCCCGTCTCCTCTTTTGATAGGGCTCACACACTTCTAGCCATTAAGCAATCCATTAACGCATGTCATCAAGAGTTTTCGCGCCACACAAAACATAGATAGCCGAGGTGGCGGCCATGGCGTTTGCTCCTTCACCCAATGGAAGCGCGGTTTTCTGATCATGGCGCCCTCTTCTAGTGCGGGACATTTTCCCTTCACCAAGTCTCTCCCATTGTTCAACTTAATCTGCTCCAAAGATGACACATAACTCAGCAGAAACTTACGTGTTGCCTCAAGAGGAGCCGGGACTTTATCATGCAAAGTGTCGTTCCTTATCTGCCAATTAGTCCATATAATCATCAAGACCCTTGTCTGTTCTTCCTCCCTGAGAATGACAAGCAGGTCGAACAACCACTCAACTCCAGTGTTCAAAATTGTCTCCTTCGTTGGGACCTTCCAAACCTCACCCATGGCATCCCACACAGCCCTCGCCGCCAGACACGCAACAACGGCATGAAAACTGTCCTCGTTAGTGCACCCACATCATTGGCACTGGTCAACAATCTCCAAGTGCCTATGCTTCTTAACTTGGCGGGTAGGTAAACCTTCCCATAACAATTTCCATGCACAAATTTTCACCTTTTGCGGAACGTTGATCTTTCAAAACATGCGCCATACACGTCGCTCCCCACAGGCATTGTGCTCGTTGCAGCACCACCTTGTTCTTGGATGTGACGTGAGACTGCTAGGTGGTATGCACTACGAACAGTAAAGCGACCATTCTTTTCTAGATACCATGCCGGAAAATCTTCCGTTAGTCTTGGCGACACCTTTATTTTCAGAATCTCATTAATGCCTGCCTCAATGAAGTGCTTATTCAGCCTCTCCTCATTCCAGGACCCATCCGGCAATAGGAACTGCTCCACCCTACTGGATGTCATGACCCACCTCCCGGTATCCACGGATCCCGCCACACCCATACATTTTTTCCATTGCCAATCCTCCATATCATACCTTTCTTCAAAAGCTCTAGGCCATGTTCTATCCCCCTCCACACAGGAGACACATTACCTGGGAATACGTTGTCCAGTAAGTAACCCTGTCGATAGCACTTTGCTTTCATCAATCCCGCACATAGACTATCGTCTTTCTAGCAATCTCCAAGCTTGCCGCGCTAGGAGAGCTTGATTAAACATCCTCATGTCCCGAAAGCCAAGACCCCCCTGATTCTTTGGGCGTATCATTTTTTCCCATGCAATCTAGCGGGTCTTATGCCTTCCATTCTCCACTCCCCACCAGTAACTGCGAATCATACAAGTAAGATCGTCGCAAGTTGACGCCGGCAATTTAAAGACGCTCACTATATAAGTCAGAATTGCCTGGCAGGGAAGGCCACTGAGGCAGCATGGGTAGGCTGAAGTATACGCACAAAAAGCACCGAGATGACGTAAGAGTGGCTTGTCCCGTTCGCAACCACCACGCCATGGATTGAGTGGGGCGACCAGAGGGGTGAGCATGGCCATGCAGGGCAATGGCGGTCGGGAGAAGTGGGACAGACGCATGTCCTCCTCTCCGCCTCCCACCAGTAGGAGATGGTGAGTGCCAACACCAGTTAGAGTAGCTCGGGTCGGCGCTGCACAGAGGGGCGACGACGTCATCTCGGCAGCCCATGAGTGCAGTGCAGGTGGTGGGTGGTCTCGGGCCCGCCGCTAGAGCAAGTCGCCGGTGAGAAGCGGCATCAAAATATGCGCTGGCGGCGGGCAGCAGCGGCAGCAATCCATGGCGGCAGGTGCGTGCCGGCAAAAGAGGTGCGACATGGGAGGAGAGAAGGTGGACGAGCGGTGGATGGGAACCTGACAGGTGGGCACTCATTTAACTTAGCAGCCAATGTCATTTATGTTGACCATATAGTCCCATGTGGACCTGACGAGCGGACCCGGTATGTCAAAAATTGGATTAATTTGCCTCAAATTGGTCATCAATGTTTATTGAGAAAATTAGTAAGAAGATAGGTAGATTTTTGGGGCTCCCGTGGAATGTGGTAGCAAATCTGGAACTGAACTTAGAACATGGTGCCTGGGTCAAATAGGCGGCCTTGCGCACATACAAGCAAAGAAGCAAGCTCTATTATTCTTTGTGTTTAAAAAATGTTCAAAAGTTTAAAAATTATTCACATTTTTTTACAAAGAATGAGAAAAAACTTGTGAGAAGTTTTAATTTTTTTTAAAATGTTCACTTTAAATAATGTGTTTTTGTTTTGTGAAGAAAGAAATATAAAATCGACTAAAAGACGCTAGAGACGAAAATCATCTGCTAAATTAGACTAGCCCACTGCAGCGTCTCGTTAATGGGCCTGCCCAGTCGAGGACTATGATATGTACTACAATATGTGTTTATGAATCCTATGATTTTTTTTCCTCAAAAAGAAATGTATCCCATGATTTTGATCCTTCTAGTTCTTGCCCCCCATCACTATTTCCTTGCTTCGTGTGCACGCTTCGCCGTGTGGTTCTTCACTCGTCGGATTTACTTATTTTTCTCTAGAAAGTTATTGTTGTCAGTTGCTTCGCTTTGATTTTATTTGCATTGCCTTGGGTTTTAATCATGTCCTGGCAATGTTTTTTTGTTCGTATATAGTCTTGGGCTGCTATGGGAGACTGTATTAGTCAGACATGACAGTGGAGTTTTTTGTTCGTATATAGTCTTGGGCTGCTATAGGAGACTGGTGGTGTCGATTGTGTGAGCACCTATTCCATGCTAAAACCATCATAAGACGTCCACTATTTTTGAACTGGATTTTGAAATATGTTTATAAATAAATAAACCATGATTTTTAAAAATAAATTAATTTTTTCAAAAAATATTAATGGGTTTCAAAAGTGTTTGCGTATTTGAAAAAAGGTTCATAAATTCGAAAATGTTTGCAGACTTCAAAATGACTTGCAATTTAAATATTCACAAATGTATTCATGAATTTAATTATTTATGGACCTTTTTTGAAAATATTAATGATTTTAAATTTCAAGGATTTTAATTAATCTTCATGTATGAAAATGTAAAAAAAGAATAAAAAATAAAAAGGAGAAGGAAGATGAAAGAATAATAAAAACTTAAAAACAAAAAGGAATAATAATGATGATGATGATGATGATAAACAGGTAAAACAAAAAAACTATTAAACCCAATAGAGAAAGTACATGAAAAATAAAAAAAGGCAATAACTTCTAGAACCTTTTCGGGACCAAGATAATTTATCGGCGCATTGCGACTATACACTCAACCAGGAACTCACGCCCTTGCAAGCGAGGCCATCGCCCTCCATAACTTACGACGCACTGGGACGCCTGAAATCGAAAGAGCATAGTATCTAAATAGATAGATATGTAGATTGCGTTTAGCCATATGTTCCTGCAGACCAAGGTAGTAGGCATTGCGTACTAAAAAGCAACCATGCTTGTCTGGGTACCAAGCAAGGACATCAGAGTCTAACCTGCTCGAGGCCTTGATCTGAAGGATGCAATCAATATCCGATTGATAGAAGTACTGCTTGAGTAGAGTAAGGTTCCATGTACCATTCAGGTTGAGCAGTTCAGAGACCCACTTCATTGATGATCATGTGGAGGATTAGATGACGGTCAGTCTGGAACCTGATATGGAAAAATGATGCGCCAGCCAAAGTTGGTGTCTTTGCTTGGCAAGCGGCTCAGGAGGCCCTTGCTACGCAAGCAACCAAGACGTACATGCACCTAGAAGTGGACTCCACGTGCTTGTTATGTGGTCAGGCAAAGGAAAACATGCACCACGCCCTTGTCATCTGCCCTCATGTAGCGGCACTCCGGGAAGCTATGCGAGAGCACTGGGCATTGCCGACCCCTGCTGATCTGCGTGACGCTGAGCCAGAGTGGTTGTTCCGTCTGCTTGATAAATTGTCGGAAGTGCATAAGCTTGCTTCATTGATGATCATGTGGAGGATTTGGTATGCAAGAAATGAGGTCACACATTATAAACCCCCGATCCCGATTGAGGCCTCGCGACATTTCCTCTCGAGTTATATCACTTCCCTACTTGCAATACGGCAGCATCCCGAAGTTGATGTTACGAAGGGTAAGCATGTGATCGATTACTTGGGAAGCACGTCGAAGTACACACATGAAACAACATTGACGCTGCAATGGAAGGCCCCTGATGTGAATTATGCTAAGTTGAATATAGATGGTGCTTTTTTGAAAGAGGATGGTATAGACGGGGCTGGGATGATCCTGAAGGATCATGAAGGAGCAGTCATCTTTGCCGCGTTGCGGGTGCTCTTTAATTGTGGTGATCCTCTGGAAGCGGAGATGGCGGCCATGCACGAAGGGCTTCGACTTGCGCTCGACTGGTCCAACTTTTCGTTGGTTGTGGAGATGGACTGCGTTGAGTTGTTGAAAATGGTGCAGTCTAAAGATGTTGAGTGCTCGAGGTATGCGAACCAGGTCAATAAGATCAGAAGGATTCTGGCTCATGAAAGGACCATTAGTCTAGCTAAAATCAGTATACATGCAAATGTAGCGAGTCACATCCTTGCTTGTATGGGACGCTCACAACAGCGCACAGCATGTTGGCTTTGAAACTCCCCTGTGAAAATAGCTAGCACTCATCTTTAAATGTAAACATCATGACTGATGACTGAAAAGTTCATTTCCCGCAAAAAAGGTAGATATGTACTCCCTCCGTTCCTAAATATTTGTTTTTTTAGAGATTTCAACAAGTGACTACATACAAAGCAAAATGAGTGAATCTACGCTCTAAAATATGTCTATATACATCCATATGTGGTAGTTCATTTGAAATCTCTAAAAAGACAAATGTTTAGAAACGGGAGAGTAGATCTTACTAACCACCTACACTGGCAGCGTGTAATCTTTTTATCAATAACGTCAAAGCTATCAGGCTGAAAGAAAGATGGGGGCACATTTTGGCCCAAGAAAGATGATGGGTGGGGGTGGGGCAAAGAATAACACCTACACTGCACAGAGAGGGGAGCTCCTATTCGGCGCTTCAGGTGCCAGGGAAGCTCCCTGGCGCCCACGCCCGACGGTGGTGGGCCGGCCCATGTAGATTTCGCATTTTATTTTCCCATGGTCGAATAAAAAAGGAAAAAGATCACAAGAAGTGAAAAAGGTGAAAAAGATACGTGAATCCAAAAAAGTATGGATTTTGAAAAAAGATCATGATTTTTTTTAAAGTTGACACGGAACCATCATTGGGTGTCGTTTACACAGCTGTTGACACAGAGCTCACCCAAGGCAAGGCACCGTCGACACGGAACCCATTCAAGGAAGGACGTTGTCTATTCCGCCGCGGAACTCGCCCAAGGCGAGATGTGGTCTACACTACACTACCGCGACACGAAGCTCATGCTAGGCAGGGGGTCATCTATACCATCGCTGACATAGAGCCCATCCAAGGCGGGATGACATCTAGGTTATCGCCGACATGATCCATCGTTGGGTGTCATTTACATCTCTATCGGGACATAGACCATCCAAGGTGGGGATGGTGCATCGTGGAGCTCACCCAAGTCGAGGCGGGGAGCCGTCTACACCTCACTACTTGGAGCCCGTCCAAGCCGGGACAACGTCTACATTGTCCCTAACACGATCCATTGTTGGGCGCCGTCTATGCCGACTCCCAGCTCGACAAGGTTGCTGGCTACATCATCACAATGTCTTCACCAGCAATCATCATCGACCAAGCCATGCTACGCACTCTCATCATGTCGACCTTGTGTTGCCACTTATTGAGCAGGTGACATTACCCACATCCGCATGATCCAACATCCACATTGACGCACATCCTCAACATCCTCCTAGCACCAGACATGCGGGGATATACTCCGCTGACATTTCATTCTCTGATAAAGCAAACTATCACTTGTTGCGCGGACAAGGCGAATGCAATCCATCCCGTCCGACGCCAACAAGCAAACATCATTAGGTCAGTGATTGACGATCAAGTTGAAGGCCGTCCACACCATCATCAAACACCGACAAGGCAGAGGGTTGCGGGTGAGCATAGCCTGAGCGACGGCATTCTGCTCTCCTCTTCACTTCACCGCCACAACACCATCGTCTACGCTAAGCATACTGAGAAGAAGAAATCTGAATGTAGCAGCTTAATTGGAGATGGTGTGCAACTTCAACCCATCGACGCGAATAATCAAGAGCCTTTCGAGTCCCAGTGAACGAGAACACACGGTTGGCCAACTCATATTGACCAAAGCCATGGAGCGTGTAATCTTTTTATCAATGACGTCAAAGCTATCAGGCTGAAAGAAAGATGGGGGCACATTTTGGCCCAAGAAAGATGATGGGTGGGGGTGGGGCAAAGAATAACACCTACGCTGCACATAGAGGGGAGCTCCTATTCGGCGCATCAGACGCCACGGAAGCTCCCTGGCGCCCACGCCCGACGCTGGTGGGCTGGCCCATATAGATTTCGCGTTTTATTTTCCCGTGGTAGAATAAAAAAGGAAAAAGATCACTGTCGGTGTCAAAACCGGCGGATCTCAGATAGGGGGTCCCGAACTGTGCGTCTAAGGCGGATGGTAACAGGAGGCAGGGGACACGATGTTTTACCCAGGTTCGGGCCCTCTTGATGGAGGTAAAACCCTACGTCCTGCTTGATTGTTCTTGATAATAGGAGTAGTACAAGAGTTGATCTACCACGAGATCAGAGAGGCTAAACCCTAGAAGCTAGCCTATGGTATAATTGTATGTTGTCCTACGGACAAGTAAATTGCAAAAAAACCACCACAATTGTGGACTCTAAATCAAAAAACCACCACCATTCATTTTTTTGCAAAAACCACCAGGTATTCAGTAATTCTTTTGCAAAAAACACTAACCGATCAATAAGCAGCTTTTAACACAGAATCTGACACATGGGACCCAGTTGTAAGTGCTGACGTGACGGTCAACCGTCACACCATTAGCCTATACTGTTAAGTCGATAGGGGCTTTGACTCGCGCGGCAGCGCTAGCCACGGTAGCTGGGTCTGCCCGCACGCGCGCCCGCCGGTGCAGCTGGGTCCCCCGAGCCCACCGCCCTAGCCCCGCGCCGTCATCGGACATGGCGCACCGCCCGCCGCTGCAGCTCCTGCCCGCTATGGACGCCGCTCTGGACGATGCTCGGCTCGTCGGAAGCCAACCAGCGCCAGCACTGGACGCGGAGTTCTTATGCTGCTCCACCTCGTGCAAGCTGTGCACGTGCGCCGCCTATATGCTCAAATGGATTAGCAGTAGGCCGGACGCCTCCTTTCCGCCATGGTTGAGCTCCCAAGAGGCCCTCCTCTATCTCCTTGCATTTGATCGAACACCTAGCAGGCAGCGTGGCAAGACACGGCCGCGCCGCCTGGGTAGTGCGCCACTGGGTCTTCAAGGTCCTTGACAACATCCACGACCACCCCATGCTCCTCAACTTCCCAGATAACGGGCATCGCCGTGCTGGCCGCATACTTCAGCCGAGCTGTCGCCGCCGCCGTGCGCTGTCACCCCGCGTGGTGGCCACCACCGCGCCGCCTCTGCGTCGGTGCGTCCGAGCCGCCGTGCAGGCCCGAGACCTCGGCTCACGCCCTGGCCATCGTGCTGCTCCGGGCCGCTGCACGCGTCTGAGCGCGGGGCTCGCCGTTCGCCATGCGCACGCAGCGCCATTCGAATTTGCTGGTGCACGGGTGCTCCCGGAGGTGGTCAGTGACTCAGGTCGTTCAATCCATCCGCCAGTACATAGCTGGCTAGCCTCCGTATGAATCAATCAAGCAGCTTGTTGTACACCTGTACGTGCATATCTATTCGCGCGCGAACGACAACGGGTTCCGGCGTTGATGTGGCTCACCTCGACGGCTTCGCTCCACGGCTTGGTGCTCGTCGTCTCCAAGCTCCGGATCTTGCCCAGCTCAATGCGGCACCCAAGGAACCTCCTGGAGACACGAGGAAGCAAAGAACGTGGTCCGGGGCTAACCGGAGCTGGAGATCGTGCAGCATAAGATCCTCCGGCTTTGACCTCCGACCGAGCCATGGCCACAGCTATGTGGCTTGCGGACGCGCACAGAAAGAGGAGAGGAAGAGGAAAAGAGGGTGGCGGGCGGCGGGCGCAAGGAGCAGCGGCGGCGGTGCGAGCTGCCCAGACGTGGCGGCGGGGCCGGGCGGCGCGCACGAGGGCGGCGCTGCCGTATCGACCCCATCGGCGGCGGCAACGCTAACTGTAGTGGGGTGGGTCCCAAGTCAACCTAACGGGTGATCCAAACGGTGTGACGAGCGCCGTCTTCATCAGCGCCACGTGGCACCTGACAGTAAGACCTACTCATTAGGTTTTCAATCAAATTGCTCTAATTGACCTATCAGCGTTTTTCGCAAACTGTCAGCACAATAGTGGTGGGTTTTTGCAAAAAAAATGAATGATGGTGGTTTTTTGATTTAGGGTCCGCAATTGTGGTGGTTTTTTGCAATTTACTCCCTACGGACTAAAACCCTCCGGTTTATATAGACACCGGAGGGGGCTAGGGTTACACAGAGTCGGTTACAAGGAAGGAGATCTACATATCCGTACTGCCAAGCTTGCCTTCCACGCCAAGGAGAGTCCCATCCGGACACGGGACGAAGTCTTCAATCTTGTATCTTCATAGTCCAACAGTCCGGCCAAAGCATATAATCCGGCTGTCCGGATACCCCCTAATCCAGGACTCCCTCAGTAGCCCCTGAACCAGGCTTCAGTAACGATGAGTCTGGCGCGCAGATTGTCTTCGGCATTGCAAGGCAGGTTCCTCCTCCGAACTTCATAGAAGATTTTGAACACGAGGGTCGTGTCTGTCTCTGCAAAATAAGTTCCACATACCACCGTGGAGGGAATAATATTTACACAAATCTAATCTGCTGACGTACCCCGTAGTGTGACATCACACCACAGCCAGGTCTTTATTCGAATCGTTTTTCATAACCTATCTCAGTGTGTTCCGCGAGGCGGTTCCCTTGGCACGTCTTGTCGAAGCAGAGATCGTGTCCCCTTATTACGGGATTCCCATTAATACGGACGTGGGTAACCCAACCGCGCCATCAATTACGGCACTTGGGGGATAAGAAAGTTTTACTAGGCTGGTGGAGGCGCATAGTTTCGTCCGCCCTTATAAAGGGATAAGGTCTCACCTTTTTCTACCCACGCCTTCTTCCTCCTTGCTCATCCATTCTCGCGCACTCGAGCTCCAGCGCCCAAGTCCACATCCTTCTCCTCAACTCTCTCCAAACATGTCCGGAGCGGGAGGCAAGTGGATGGCCTCCTCCGTCACGGAGGGACACATCAAAAAACTACGTGGAGCCGGATACTTAGCCGCGGATATCGCGCACCGGCTGCCAGCCGCGGGGCAGATCGTCCCTACCCCGGAACCTCACGAAAGGGTGGTTTTCCTCCCCCATTTCGGCCACGGACTGGGGTTTCCCCTCCATCCATTCGTCTGCGGCCTCATGTTCTATTATGGGCTGGACTTTCATGATCTGGCCCCGAATTTCGTCCTCAACATCTCGGCGTTCATTGTCGTGTGCTAGGATTTCCTCCGCATCCGGCCCCACTTCGGCATGTGGCTGAAGACCTTCAATATCAAGCCGAATGTAGTAGGCGGCCAACAAGCGGAATGCGGCGGAGCCATGGTAGGCAAATGCCCAACGTGACATGGCTCGAGGGCTCCTTCGTGGAGACCATAAAGGGGTGGCAATCGGGGTGGTTCTACATCACCGAGCCGCGCGACGCCAACTGGGTGGCGGCCCTCGAGTTTCGATCCGGAATCCCCACGCGGCTCACTTCCTGGAAGGAGAAGGGCCTGTCTTGGGGCTCATCGATGGAGCTGGACGGACTCCAGAAGTGTATCCGAAACATGACAAGCAAGAAACTTAAGCTTGTCAACATAGTCCAGGTCATGCTCTTCCGCGGATCCTCCCGTGTCAACAACGGGCTTTCAACTTATGGGAGTTCGACCCGGCCCAGCACCAGACTCTACGCGAGCTCTTCGACACGACGCATAATGACGTCTGGAAGGTGCTGTTCAAGGGCGCCGAGGTCCCCCCTTCTCTTACCGAGGACCGCGGACTAAGCGCGAAGCGCCCTGTGAATACATCGGGTAGGGTATTTATTTCCCATAGCTTAACCATGTGTGGGGTCTGAGCTCCCATGCCTTTGACAGGACTGGGTGGAGACATCGGAGCAGATTAACTGTCCGGCCCCTCTGCCCGAAGACCCTGCAGACGCTCTCCTGATGGAGATGCGGACTCCAGCTCCTTATGAGGTGCCGGAGAAGACCAAGAAGAAGGCCACGGGAACCCGAAAGAGTTCCCGGTGCCAGGTGGTATCGGACACATAGTCCGATAACTCCGAGACGCACTCCTCCCGTGAAAACGAGGAGAAGGAAGATGAAGATTCTCCCCCTCTAGCCGGGGGAGACAGGAAAAGGAAGGTCGCCCCAACCGGGGAGGCCGAAGGGTCCAAGAAGGGAAGGACTCTCCTTCCGGACTGTTCCACCACCGCCGCCGACGGCGAAGACGAGTGGCTGCTCAGGGCCAAGCCCCTGGCGAAGTCATAAGTATTCGGATACCAGAGTAACTCATAGCATACTTTTGTCGCACTGCTTCTCCTAACGTCGAATATGGTTATGCAGTCCGCCCCAAGCCCGTATCGACGTATCCTCGTCAGACGGTTCCTTGGACTCGTCGGACATGAATAGTGATACACTTCCAACCGCCTCCTCTCCTTGCCCTACGGACAATGCCGAGGTATTGTCTCAAGGGGCACCGAGCCAGGGGGAGATAGTCCCGGAGGCGCCTCAAGGAGACCTTCCGGACTCCAGGAGCAAAGGGAGCAAGGCTCCCAGGGGCTCCAAGTTCAGCCCTCAGCCGAACACCGCGCCGGAACCTCCAGTGGTTCCGGACTCGGGCAGGCGGCCCCCTTCCAAGAGGGGCAAGCCGTCCGTGCCGGTGACCTCTGTCCATCCAGAGGCACCGGACGACCTGCTGGGAGCGCTTCGTGGCGCTTCCATCGATGAAGAGCACCGCACTATTATGAGTGCGGTGATCAAGAAGGTTCAGTCCGCCAAGAGCGGACTGACTGAAGCCTGTGCCAGCCTTCTAGCTGGCTTTGAGGTAAGTATTTAAAATATAGGAAAAATATTACCGCATAGACAGTAGCCCCTGATGCTCTGTTTGGTGTTCACAAAGAAAAGTCGAATAGAGGATCAAATAATATCTGCAGGAGTCTAATATAAGTATGTCCGTATGCGTATGCAGGCTTCGCTGCTGACCTCTGCCGCACTGACTACGGAGGTTGCCGCTCTGAAGCAGAACCTCGAGCGGTCCGAGAAAGAGCTCGGCCTTGCCAAGAGGCGGCTCGAGGAGAACAAAGGTAAGTAATACCTTGTCTATATATAAAAAAGAAAATGTGGTTGCGAAATGACAGGATCATCATGAATGTGCCAGGGGCCACGACCGAAGTGGCGACCCTGAAACAAGCGTTGTCTGAGGCCGAAAACAAAGCGGCCAAGGAGCGCACCGAGTGGGAGAGACAAGAGGCACGGGTGGGCGAGGTGCAGCAAGAGCTCCAGGCTCTCGTGAAGAAACACGAGACTTTGGAGCTTGACTCGAAGACGTGAGAGTCTGAGCTTGTCGCGGCCCTCGAGAGCACAAAGCATGCCAAGGCTGAAGCCCAAAAGGCCCTCCAGGAAATCGAGGCGATGAGGAAGATAGCGGCGGATAAGGCATTCAATATGCAAAGCAAGCATGTGAAAGTAAATTACTTTTTACTTACCCGAGTCCGGAGCTCTCCAGGAGCATTCGCATATTTGCCCCGCAGCGTGTCGGATGCCGCGAAATATTACCAGGCCAAGGAGGGAAGCTCGATGGAGAAGTTGTTCTGGTCTCAGTATACTGGGACCGAACACCCGATGCCTATGAGCGACCAGCTGAAGCAACTGGTCGAGCTGCACAAGGCGGCCGAACAGGCCATGAGGGGCCTTCTAGTCCGGATGTGGCATGGCGACTTCCTTCCCGACAGCTACTTCGTCCTGGTGAGGCTGCTTGTGGATGCCTGCCCCCGGCTGGAAGTCATCAAGTGATCCGTCTACATCGAAGGTGCCCGCCGGTCTTTTTCCCGTGCGAAGGTGCACTGGGCCAAGATGGATGCCGAGAAGCTGGTGAAGGAGGGGCCGCCGCAGGGCAAGGAGCATCGCCACCTCTAAATGTATTATGAGGGTGCCCTGAAGGGTGCCTGTCTTGTGGCGGACGAGTGTGCGAAGGATGTAATTTTTTAATAAACTTGCTCGTGTGATCCTGTATTATGAAAACTTGTTCATATGCGCTATGCAACGCTTGTTTGAATTTAAAATGTTACCTTCTGTGCGGCTGTTTATTAAATCTGAGAGATGGCCAGTCGTCGGCTTCTGCCCCCATGCCATGAGTGCTGGGGTGTTCGGGATAAATCTGAGCACTCTTTTTCCCATTGTTGGGTCCTTTGAGGGAGGTGCTCAGCACAACGAACAAGGCAATCGGACTATAATGCTTTATCACTCTCACTTAGCCATAGAAGTCTACAATTTTATGTTGGGGAACATAGTAATTTCAAAATTTTCCTACGCACACGCAAGATCATGGTGATGCATAGCAACAAGAGGAGAGAGTGTGATCTACGTACCCTTGTAGACCGACAGCGAAAGCGTTAGCACAACACGGTTGATGTAGTTGTACGTCTTCACGGCCCGACCGATCAAGCACCGAAACTACGGCACCTCCAAGTTTTAGCACACGTTCAGCTCGATGACGATCCCCGGACTCCGATCCAGCAAAGTGTCGGGGAAGAGTTCCGTCAGCACGACGGTGTGGTGACGATCTTGATGTTCTACCGTCGCAGGGCTTCGCTTAAGCACCGCTACAATATTATCGAGGATTATGGTGGAAGGGGGCACCGCACACGGCTAAGAATACGATCACGTGGATCAACTTGTGTGTCTAGGGGTGCCCCCTGCCCCCGTATATAAAGGAGCAAGGGGAGGAGGCCGGCCGGCCCTATAGGCGCGCCAAGGAGGAGTCCTCCTCCTAGTAGGAGTAGGACTCCTACTAGGAGGGGGAAGGAAGTGGGGAGGGAGAAGGAAAGGGGGGCGTCGCCCCCCCTCTCCTAGTCCAATTCGGACCAGGGGGAGGAGGCGCGCGGCCCACCCTGGCTGCCCCTCTCTCTCTCCACTAAGGCCCATATGGCCCATTACTTCTCCCGGGAGGGTTCCGGTAACCCTCCGGCTCTCCGGTTTTCTCCGAAATCACCCGGAACACTTCCGGTGTCCGAATATAGCCGTCCAATATATCAATCTTTATGTCTCGGCCATTTCGAGACTCCTCGTTATGTCCGTGATCACATCCGGGACTCCGAACTAACTTCGGTACATCAAAACTCATAAACTCATAATATAACTGTCATCGAAACCTTAAGCGTGCGGACCCTACGGGTTCGAGAATAATGTAGACATGACCGAGACATGTCTCCAGTCAATAACCAATAGCGGAACCTGGATGCTCATATTGGCTCCCACATATTCTACGAAGATCTTTATCGGTCAGACCGCATAACAACATACGTTGTTCCCTTTGTCATCGGTATGTTACTTGCCTGAGATTCGATCGTCGGTATCTCAATACCTAGTTCAATCTCGTTACCGGCAAGTCTCTTTACTCGTTTCGTAATACATCATCTTGCAACTAACTCATTAGTTGCAATGCTTGCAAGGCTTATGTGATGTGTATTACCGAGAGGGCCCAGAGATACCTCTCCGACAATCGGAGTGACAAATCCTAATCTCGAAATACGCCAACCCAACATTTACCTTTGGAGACACCTGTAGAGCTCCTTTATAATCACCCAGTTACGTTGTGACGTTTGGTAGCACACAAAGTGTTCCTCCGGTAAACGGGAATTGCATAATCTCATAGTCATAGGAACATGTATAAGTCATGAAGAAAGCAATAGCAACAGACTAAACGATCGGGTGCTAAGCTAATGGAATGGGTCATGTCAATCACATCATTCTCCTAATAATGTGATCCCGTTAATCAAATGACAACGCATGTCTATGGTTAGGAAACATAACCATCTTTGTTTAACGAGCTAGTCAAGTAGAGGCATACTAGTGACGTTTAGTTTGTCTATGTATTCACACAAGTATTATGTTTCTGGATAATACAATTCTAGCATGAATAATAAACATTTATCATGATATAAGGAAATAAAATAATAACATTATTATTGCCTCTAGGGCATATTTCCTTCATTTTAAATTTTGGCGAAGCCCCTAGTATTCGGAAGGCCGAATTCGGGGCGCTATACATGCCTTAAGCCGGACAAAACCGACTCCTCGCTCTAAGCGGCATAAGTCTTTAGGGACTCGAGACCTCTCGAACAGCGACCAGCTCTCGCCTTATCATGACAGTCAGTTTTAGCTTTCTCTACTGAGGTGCTTGCCCAAATGAACCGGGGCACAATCGCAGTAGTTCTCCCAGTGCTTCCTTAGTCGATATAGCGGAACGTAAGGTACCAAAACATGGGAGCCGGGCAAACCCAACTGTTGACCCAAGACATGATTTGGAGCTGATGCATATAATGCTATAAGCTCGGGGTGCCGCATTGTTGAAAGTGTTCGGACTTCTCACGCCATATTATGGGGTACGCTTAACCCCCTGGCATATTGGCCGTACCAAAGTGTACGGGTGCTGAATGTCGTGAATGAACATATATAAAAAAAGAATAGAGAATGCGGAAATAGTCTAGTGCTATGCATTGTTTATTCGAAAAGGTGCGTTGAAGCAGAATGATACAAGTAGTGCGATAAGCAAAAAGTAGGACTATTTGACATGTCCCCTCCAAGGGCAACCTGAGGAATGGTATTTAAAGCAAGTATTTCACTCGTTATCAGAGATCACCTGGGAGTTCCATGGTGTGACGTAGCTTTCTGCCTCCTTGGTTGTTGCATCGTGTGTCCGGCAATCGTACTGCCGGACGAGGTTTCTGGAGAGTAAAGTCCTGAAAGAGAGAAAAATAACAAAGCGGGAAGCCCCTAGTGCGGTTGAGCCGCGTCTTGGGGCGTGCCGTAGTCGTGCCCCCCTCCCAACCTGTGCCCATGGTATTTTCAATGCGTAATTATGTACATGTGGCATGGATTTCGCCGTTTGGCTGGGACTGGGGTGGGGGCCGCATTGCTATGCGAGCTCGGAACTTGCCAGCCGGTCTTGTTGCCGATTACTCTAGGCGCGCTTGAAGGTGTCCGGGTCTTTAATCGCCGAACTGGTGGATTGCCTTAAGAGGTTGCTTTGCGCTTCTGCTGCGAGGGCCGTAGTGTGCTCCTCCTTGCGGAGAGAGCGCTCTGTGTTTCCATTGACTGTGATGACCCCCCGAGGTCCTGGCATCTTGAGCTTGAGGTATGCATAGTGCGGTACCGCGTTGAATCTCGCAAACGCGGTTCGCCCGAGCAGTGCGTGATAGCCACTGTGGAACGAGACTATATCAAAGGTTAACTCCTCGCTTCGGAAGTTATCTGGAGATCCGAACACCACTTCCAGTGTGACAGAGCCTGTGAAGTGGGCCTCTACACCTGGTATGACGCCTTTGAAGGTCGTTTTTGTGGGTTTGATCCTTGAGGGGTCTATACCCATTTTGCGCACTGTGTCCTGATAAAGCAGGTTCAGGCTGCTGCCGCCATCCATAAGGACTCGAGTGAGGTGAAATCCGTCGATGATTGGGTCTAGGACCAGTGCGGCGAATCCGCCATGACGGATACTAGTGGGATGGTCCCTGCGATCGAAGGTGATCGGATAGGAGGACCATGGGTTGAACTTTGGGGTGACTGGCTCCAACGCATATACATCCCTTAACGCACGCTTCCGCTCCCTCTTGGAGATGTGGGTTGCGTATATCATATTCACCGTCCACACTTGTTAGACCGGCGGATTTTGAATCCAAAAAAGATACATGAATCCGAAGTTGACACAGGATACATGAATCCAAAATACAACTCTCTGATCTCATGGTAGATCAACTCTTGTACTACTCCTATTATCAAGAACAATCAAGCAGGACGTAGGGTTTTACCTCCATCAAGAGGGCCCGAACCTGGGTAAAACATCATGTCCCCTGCCTCCTGTTACCATCCGCCTTAGACACACAGTTCGGGACCCCCTACCCGAGATCTGCCGGTTTTGACACCGACATTGGTGCTTTCATTGAGAGTTCCACTGTGCTGCCGCCGTAAGGAAGCATGCCTCGTCTCTTTGTTAAAAACAACATTACCGCCGGGGGAGCCCTGGCTGTCGGCCAAACTCTCCGTCTAGGCAGTTTCATCATGACCGCCCGTTCGGCCGCGGCACCGATGATGACTTCTCGGGTCATCAAAAGCAGCCTCCACGTCGGCTCAGAATTTGCCAAGCAGATGGATCCAATGGAGCTCTCTTCCCTAAACGAGCTCTTGGATCGTATCGCCGCCTTGGGAGTTGCTACAGACTATGATTGGATTGGTCTTAAACCCGATCAAAGGGAGATTAACTCTCAACCGGCCACCCATCATATTACGGTGGTGGAGGAACAATGCGGCGATTCTTCCTCTATCTTGAGGACTAACTATGTCCGGATTCCTGAACTCTCTGAGTCGGACATCACCCAAGCCCTGAACCTAGAGTCAGGCAGCGGGCCAGACTTATCGGGCAACAACCCGGAATCCGAACTTCCAAGATCGGAAACTCCTCGGCCCCTGGGTCTCAGATCGGGCAGGGGTTCGGACTCAAATACAGAAAGCCCGAACACAAAGCAAAAAGATCCAGGACTAAAAAGATCCAGGACTCCTCTACCCAGGATTCACTAAAAGATCCAGGACTAAAAGTCCCACCCTGGACTGCATCGCTATCGATGATCAAAGGAGCCATCCAGCCTAACGATGACGACACAGAGGAACTCTCAACAAAAGCAAAAACTCCTCGGCCCCTGCCTCATGTATCCAATCCTGAATCAAGGGCCTAAAAGATCCAGGACTCCCTCAATCACAAAAAGCAAAAAGGCGAAAAAGATACGTGAATCCAAAAAAGTTCATGGATTTTGAAAAAAAATCATGATTTTTTTAACAAAGTTGACACAGAACCATCATTGGGTGTCGTTTACACAGCTGCCGACACAGAGCTTGCCCAAGGCAAGGCACCGTCGACACGGAACCCGTTCAAGGAAGGACGTTGTCTATTCCGCCGTGGAACTCGCCCAAGGTGAGATGTCGTCTACACTACACTACCGCGACACGAAGCTCACGCTAGGCAGGGCGTCATCTACACCATCGCTGACATAGAGCCCATCCAACGCAGGATGATGTCTAGGTTATCGCCGACATGATCCGTCGTTGGGTGTCATTTACATCTCTATCGGAACATAGACCATCCAAGGTGGGGATGGTGTGTCCCGGAGCTCACCCAAGTAGAGGCGGGGAGCCATCTACATCTCAGTACATGGGGCCCGTCCAAGCCAGGACAACGTCTACATTGTCCCTAACATGATCCATTGTTGGGCGCCGCCTATGCCTACTCCCGGCTCGACAAGGTTGCTGGCTACATCATCATAATGTCTTCATCAGCAATCATCATCGACCAAGCCATGTTGCGCAGTCTCATCATGTCGACCTTGTGTTGCCACTTATTGAGCAGGGGCGTGTTTGGTTGCCCGCATAAAGCCCAACCAGGCCCGCGCGGGAAGCAAGAGGCCTGTTTGGTTGCCTAGTTTCACTGTTGGGCCTGCACCGCACACTTCTTAAAGCAGTCCAGAGCCTGGCTCGCTGGAAACGTTCGAATCGGCAGTTTCTCGCGAGCCAGGCCGAGCCGAGCGCAAGCAAGCGGGCCCTTGCACGAGTGGAGACGCGAGGGATGCGAGGTCATTACGTGAGGTCTTCTTCAACCTCCAGTAAGTTCCTATCTAATCTCCTCCCTCTGATCTACACAACGGTGCTTCGGTTCGAGGTAAGCTCTACACGAAAAAGATGCACCTCGATGCCACGGTTCCATTCAGGCGATCGGTTCGTAGTTTCGTCGGCCGTAAGTTCTTGTTTGGAGCTATTCTGGACGAATTTTGTCAGATTCGTCGCGCACGATCGATCATTTGAAATTTCATTTGCCCAGCAGCCTAATCTCGCAGTTCCTCACAACATTCGTGTTGTAAGTTTTTTGTTTCGACGATTGTAACTTCATCTCTCTTTGAACAATAGTCTACTGCACTGACGCCGCCATGTCGAGCTCCTCTGTCCTTTGCTCAAAGCCCTCCTATTCGTCCCTCTCGACGCCGACGCCCTTCCCCTTGATCTCCTTGCCCGCGTCCTACTACACTAGAGTCGTTTCCGGCGTCGCTCATCTCGGCCTACTCTCTGTCGTCCTCCTACTGCACTGACGCTGCAATGGCGCGCACACTGCAGTTCGCCGCACCGCCGACGGGGTCGATCATCTTGGCCTCCTCTCGGCCTCCTCTCTTTCGTCCCACTACACTAGAGTCATTTCCGGCGTCGATCATCTCGGCCTCCTCTCTCGTCCTACCGCACGGACGATACCATGGCGCGAGCACTGCATTCTCCTCCCATGTCCACTGTCTTTGCGCAAGCACCGCAACTAGTTCGCTGATGGTGTCGCTCGCCATGCCGCCGACGGGGTCGCTCGCCTATGACTCCATGCTCGTCATGTCGGACACGGCGCCACGGCCACTATCCACTGCAGTCGTCATGGTCCGGCGCACACTGCATTTATTCTCCCCCTTCCTTGGCTAGCTCTTAACCCTGTGTGCTAAGTGCAAGTGCTAGCTCTTAATCATACCCCATGCAGGCAACCAAACAACGTGTAGTTGTATGCGCCGAGACAATGCAGGCAACCAAACAACATGCCAAAGTTGATCCCCTAATGCAGGAAGTCCATATGCAGGCAACCAAACAACTTGCAGATGTCGCATATGAGGCTGTTTTTCTAGAGCGAGACTGGGTTGAGATGTGTATACAACGCAGGTACTATTCACTACTGCAACCAAACACGCCCCAGGTGACATTACCCACATCCGCATGATCCAACATCCACATTGACGCACATCCTCAACATCCTCCTAGCACCAAACATGCGGGGATATACTCCGCTGACATTTCATTCTCTGATGAAGCAAACTATCACTTGTTGCACGGACAAGTCGAATGCAATTCATCCCGTCCGACGCCAACAAGCAAACATCATTAGGTCAGTGATTGACAATCAAGTTGAAGGCCGTCCACATCATCATCAAACACCGACAAGGCGGAGGGTTGCGGGTGAGCATAGCCTGAGCGACGGGCATTCTGCTCTCCTCTTCACTTCACCGCCACAACACCATCGTCTACGCTAAGCATACTGAGAAGAAGAATGTAGCAGCTTAATTGGAGATGGTGTGCAACTTCAACCCGTGGACGCGAATAATCAAGAGCCTTTCGAGTCCCAGTGAACGAGAACACACGGTTGGCCAACTCATATTGACCAAGGCCATGGAGCGCATTTGTTAAGGGACTGTGCTTTATTTCTCCAAAATACGAATTTCCCTATATTTGATCCGTGCACTTAAGTACACTAAAATGTTTACATTATTTTATTTTATGTTCGTGTCAAACACTAGTATTTGCATTGTTCGATTTCATGTACTCCTTAAAAGCTACTCCCTCCGTCCGGAAATACTTGTCGAAGAAATGACAAGTATTTCCGGACGGAGGGCCCTTTGTTCATAAATATAAGGTGTTCTAACTTTTTTCAAATTAGATATATATAGATACGCTTCAGTGTGTTGGTTCGCTCATTTCAGTGTGCATGTAGTTTCCTTGCTCAAATATCCAAAACATCTTATATTTGTAAATGAAGGGGGTAAGAATTAGCCATGACAAGCTTTCTCTTTTGGACCGAAAGACGGATGCATCTGCGGCTTTAACCCTCTGGGAACATGGTGCCATGAGTATTGTCAGCCTGCACCTCCGTTCTGTAACACAGTCTCGGTTCCACTTTGCGGCTAAGCTCCTGCAGCAGGCTGCAGTTCACATCGGATCGGACCGACACCGGCCGGAGAAGTCGGAAAGCACCCGAGAGTGGTGTTCAGTCCTTTAATTTCGTGCATACAAGTTGACCGAAAACTGCTCTGAGTCTCTACTCTAGAGGTACTGCTACTAATAATTTGACTAATTCGTTTTCGCTGGGCCAGTTTGTTTGCTTGGCTTATGAATAAATAAATAAAGATGTATGGGAGATAGATTGAGATTCATAATAACAAAACCATCCGCCGATCGCGGGTTGCTCCCGCCTTATCCGTGCTTTGGACTTTACTTTTGTTGGTCTTTTTTTGCCTTTTTGTGCCCTGCATCTCTCTACATAGACATGATCCCAACCGCGGGAACTTTTGCTTTTGTTCCTCTCTTTTCCGGCCGGAGCCTTGGTGATCACGGCCTACTTGGTTGCAGTTTCTCGCTCCAGAAACAAAAACAAAAGAAAATGAATCACCAGCATAAGCATGCTCGAGGTGAAATGCATTTTCTTTTATCTTTGTGTACATATCAACACACACACACACACACACACCCATGCATGCATGTGTGATAATCAATGGCATAAATAGTGCTACTAAGCAAAATAAGGATATGGCATAAATAGTGCTACTAAGCAAAATAAGGATACTAATCAAGACCATAAGTAAGCAGGCTTTCCCGCGGAACATAATACGTACGTAACAATAATAACAGGCTCGTTGACCCAGGTTATAAAGGAACGGCAGACAAGACAAGAGGGTATTCAGCAACGACGATCGACGACAGTGTGCATGCGTCTATTCCGGCCGGCCGGCCGCCCGTCGCCGTTCCCGGCGCATCCTACGGTAGTGCACACAAAAGGTTGCGGCGCGCGGACTTGGTGCCGGATGGGAACCTCTGCTAGTGCTGCCAAAATCAGCGGCCTGATTAACTGAGCCGGCCGCGCCGCGCCCGCCGTCAACTTTTTTGTTTACACACATGATGAACCAGGGAAAAAGGAAAATGGTGAGATCCCAGGGTAAAAAACAAACAGAAGCACACGAATTCCAAGCAAAAATAGAGAAGATGCAAACAAAAATGGGAAAGACCGTGTGTAAAACTGTCTGTCAATTCCCACTGCGTCTCTGCTGCCGTGCATTGCATATTCAATTCCTGCTAGCTACTCCCATGCAATGCATGCATGCATGTCGGACGTGCTTGTAAAGCTCTCCTCTCCGTAATAATCAGGAGGATTCCTGTACTAGTAGTACTACGTGATTAGGAGGGTCTCAGTCACATGACCATCTTTTATGGACATCCCAATGCCACTCGCAAGCTTTACCACAAAGAAAAAGGGTACGTAGTGAGACTGAGAGATGATAAAGGTGGACCTGGGGCAGCATGTCGTGGGTGTATATAAGAGGCGCCCTTTTGAGCTATATTCCACAACTCGCTCCAAGGCCAACCAGCCATAGCGCTCCCCTGCTATTTCACACACCTTCTTGGTGTAGTGCAATGGCCAGGAACAGTAGTGGCGCTCATGTTGCCGCTGCAATCTTCGGTCTCATGGTGGTCGCGTCAATGGCGAGCCTTGCTTCTGGACATGACTATGCCATGGCGTTGAAGAAGAGCCTCCTCTACTTCGAGGCGCAGAGGTCCGGCGCGCTCCCTCCTGACCAGAGGGTCACCTGGAGAGCCAGCTCCGGCCTCTTTGACGGGAAGGCCAACGGGGTACGTTTTTATTTTTCTTACCTACTCCATCCCTCCGTTTCAAAAATATTGAAGTTTTAGGTTTGTCCTAAGTCAAACTTGTTTAAGTTTGGCCAACTCTTGAAAAGTGTGGTAAGATCTACAACACGAAATACGTACACATAGTACAAATGTATATTTCATAAATAATCTCATAGGACTGACTAATTTGGTGTTCCAGATGTTAATATATATATTTTTTTCTGTAGACTTGGTCAAACTTAAACAAGTTTGAAAACCAATAACTTTAATTATTTTGGAAACGGAGGTACTAGTACATACTACTAGCACTGATCAAAACATAATGCCATTTGTTTATGCTCCTTAATTTCTATGTGTGTAACGAACTTGGTGAGCCACTACTGCCATGCTTTTTCCTGATGGAGTGTCTGCGCTATCTTTTATCCATTCAGGTTGATCTTGTGGGAGGCTACTACGACGCAGGGGACAACGTCAAGTTCGGGCTGCCCATGGCGTTCACGGTGACCATGATGTCCTGGAGCATCCTCGAGTACGGCAAGCAGATGGCCGCCTCCGGCGAGCTCAAGAACGCCATGGACGCCGTCAAGTGGGGCACGGACTACTTCATCAAGGCGCACCCCGAGCCCGACGTGCTGTACGGCGAGGTTGGCGACGGCGACACGGATCACACCTGCTGGCAGCGGCCCGAGGACATGACGACCAGCCGCCAGGCGTTCCGCGTTGATCCCCAGAATCCCGGGTCGGACCTGGCCGGAGAGACGGCCGCGGCAATGGCCGCCGCGTCGATGGTCTTCCGCACCACTTATCCGGGCTACGCCAACCTGCTCCTAGAACATTCTAAGCAGGTATATATATTTTTTGGCCGATTCCGATTCCACAGCCTGACTGAACTTGAAGAAATCTGACAAGAACTTCATATATTGGCTTACAATTACTTTGTCTGATTCTTTGATATGCTCGCTCAGCTGTTCGAATTCGCCGACAAGTACCGGGGGAAGTACGATGCCAGCATCACCGTGGCGCGGAATTACTACGGGTCATTCAGCGGATACGGGGTAATAAGCAACTCTCTCTGAAACGAGATGTTACATCTATCAGATGGTGAGACATTCCTTTCAACAATGATGTGATGGTGCGGTGCAGGATGAGCTGCTATGGGCGGCGGCGTGGCTGTTCGAGGCCACGGAGGAGCCGTTCTACCTCGAGTACCTCGCGCGCAACGGCGACGCCCTGGGCGGCACGGGCTGGTCCATCAACCAGTTCGGCTGGGACGTCAAGTACCCCGGCGTGCAAGTGCTGGCAGCCAAGGTACACAGCACCTGCTTTGGTTGCTTAACTGCATGCATGCTCGAGTTAGTTCGGCAAAGGAAGTTGTTCATCTGACCTTGCCCGACTCATGTACCGTGATGATGTGTTGTGCAGTTCCTGCTTCAGGGCAGAGCCGGGGAGCACGCGGAGGCGCTGCAAAGGTACCGGCAGAACGCCGAGTTCTTCGTGTGCTCGTGCGTCGGCAAGGGTGCCGTCAACGTCCCGAGGACCCCCGGCGGCGTCATGTACCACCAGAGGTGGAACAACCTCCAGTTCGTCACCAGCGCCTCCTTCCTGCTCACCGTGTACGCCGACTACGCCACGGTGACAGGCAGGGGCGCCGTGCGCTGCCCCGCCGGTGCCGCACAGCCCTTCGAGATCCTCGCGTTCGTCAAGTCTCAGGTAGTAATCTCGACAGCCTCAACATTCCAATTCTGCCATGTCTGCTGTTTACTTTCAGAAACAACAGCATTTTGAACTTTTTATACACGGCAAATTCCAGGTGAACTACATCCTTGGCGACAACCCGAGGGCGACGAGCTACATGGTCGGGTACGGGCAGAACTACCCGCGGCAGGTGCACCACCGGGGCGCCTCCATCGTGTCGGTGAGGACGGACCCGTCCTTCGTGAGCTGCCAGGAGGGCTACGCGAGCTGGTACAACAAGCAGGCCGTGAACCCCAACACCCTCGACGGCGCCATCGTCGGGGGCCCCGATGAGTACGACGACTTCGCCGACGAGAGGAACAACTACGAGCAGACGGAGGCGGCCACCTACAACAGCGCGCCACTGCTCGGCGTCCTCGCCCGCCTCGCCGGCGCCTGTGGCGGGCTGGACGAGTACCAGTCGCTCCCGCAGGTGGCTGCTGCAAACCGCACGCCACGGCCGGCTCATCGTCGGCATCCTCACCTTGAGATCGAGCAGAACGTGACGAGGACCTGGGCGATCAGGCGCAGGACCTACCACAGGTACTCGGTGACGGTGACCAACAGGTCCCGGAAGACGGTGCGGGGGCTCCACCTCGGCGTCTCGGAGCTCGACGGCCGGCTCTGGGGCCTCGACAAGGCGCGGTACGGGTACGTTCCCCGGAGGTGGCTGCGGGCGCTGCGCCCCGGGAGGAGCGTCAGGTTTGGGTACGTGCAGCCCGGCCCTCCGGCCAACGTGTGGGTCACTGGATACAAGCTGGTGTGAGTGAACAATTTCCATGTTTGAGGTCCTAGGATCGACAATCCAGAGTTTTTGGTGGGTTTGTTGTGTGCGCGCTAGGCGCGAGTTAGTGATGGGTCCATTGGGATGGGAGGAAGGAGTGAAGAGATTAAAAATGTCATTGTGCTCATCCTCTTCCTTCTGAGAGCGTTTGGTTAGGCCAGAGAGGAATATGGATTTCAGGGAGATGATATGTAATGTTCATCCTTCTTACATTTGAAGTTTTCTTTTTAGGATGCAAGGCATTACCTCAGCTTTAAGTTAATAAAAGCTCTAAATGCCCTAAAATACTGGCTGTCAATGTTGTCCTATCATTTGAGCTGCATCCTTCAGTCAATGCCCTGAAACACTGACTGTCTGCTAAGAAAAAGGTTAGATCCCAACAATCTGAGCTGCATTTTCAGAGCTGAGAAAGCTAAGAAGCTAACAAGGCACGACCATTTGAGCTGCATGCAGTTTCAGAGCTAAAGAGAATGTGTAGTTTGTATACTGAAGAAAAAGAAAAACTGCTCTGCTACAACCTACAACACTGACTGCTGTCTAAAAAGAGAGCCCCAACTATGTGAGCTACGGTTTTCAGATCTAAGAACTTTGAGAAGCATGATCAGATTAGTCCAGCATTTTGATCATACTGAAGAATGACTAGTGATTTTAAAAGGAATTATGGCAAACAAGCTACACCAAAAAAAATAGTGATTTAAGAAGGAATTACGGCAATCAATTTTTATTCAGTCATAGTGCGGCTAACTGAGAGATGACTAACCAACTGCCAATGTTAGAAAAAGAGGGAGCAGCAGGAGCGGTGCTTCTTCGACGCTGTGCCCTCTTCGACGTTTCATGTGGCACTGCCACAGGTGGACCTCAAGTTAGACTTGCTTGATGAAAAATGAAAACGGGCGGATGAAAAGCCTGCGTACAAAGAAGCGCTGGTAAGGCCAACACAGGGATGCAGAGAAGATAGCCTTGGGAAATGAAAGAACAACACACTGATAGGCAAAAAGACTAAGAAGGGGACTGAGAGAAACACTGAATATGACTGAAGAAATAACACCGAGTATGACTAAATAATTTACACTGAATATGACATATGACTGAACAAATAACACTGAATATGACTGAAGAAAAAAATGATAAACTGAAGAAATAACACTGGATATGACTGAAGATAAACTGAAGAAATAAAAACACTGAGTAACAGAGAAAACTTCCACAATTTCCTGTGAGCTGCAGCCTCCATTTCTAGTATATATACAACATAAAGGATACAAGCTGGTGTGAACTCTGTCGTGTTTGCGGTCCTAGGATAATCCAGAGTTTTTATGGTGCGTGTGTGTTAGGTGCGAATTAGTGATGGGATCACTGGGATGGGAGGAAGGAGTGAAGAGATAAAAAATGTCATTGTGCTCGTCCTCTTCCTCCCGACACTGTTTGGTTAGGCCAGAGAGGAATTTGGATTTCAGGGACATGGAGATGTAATGTTCATCCTTCTTACCTTTTCAAGTTATTTTTTAAATACAAGGCATTACCTCAGCTTTATAAGTTAATAAAGCTCCAAATGCCCAATGGATACAAGATGCCGAAGAGAAGAACATAAGAAGACCTAGGAGTGCTGCTTCACAGCTGGGAGGCTAAGAAGGCACACCATGCGAGCTGTGTAGGCAGTTTCAGAGCTAAAGAAAATGTGCAGTTTGTCCTGAAGAAAAAGAAAAACTGCTTAGCTACGACACTGACTGCTGTCCAAAAAGATACTGTAGATCCCAACTACGTGTGCTACAGTTTTCAGATCTAACAACATGATCAGATTATTCCATCATTTGTTATCATACTGAAGAATGACTAATGATTTAAAAATGAATAGTGACAAACAAGCCCAAAATAAAAAGAGCGCAACCAACTGAGACATGACTAAAAAGGAAATGACTAACCAACTGGCAATGTAGAAAAGAAGGGAGCAGCAGGAGCAATGCCTCTTCGATGATAGAGCCATATGCATAGGTCATCCTTGATGCTGTTAATCACCTGGGTCCTGGGGACAATCCGACTCAACATCGACATGTTCGATATCCGGTCAGTAGCGCGATAAGAAATCTTACTCCACAATTCACATTGTCCATTTGAAATAAACATTTTGGCCATGTTCACTTTCCTCACATGCTGAAAAAAAATTGCTCAGAGAGGCACACGAGGGGGGGGCGTAACGCAGAGTTGTTTCCCTATAATTACGTAAAATGAAACCTCATTTCCTATAAAATAAAAAATTATCTTGTGCAGATGAAGAATATAGGTGGAATGACATTTTTTGTTCTGTCTTGATATTCTGAATAGATCTTGTTGTTCAGATTGCCACTCTGCTGAAGAATGCTACTAGTAATCAGCATCATGGTAATCCTCATAGGCTCCACCACCACCGTCATCAACATAGCCATCGTTGTTGTAATCAGCATCGTGACCATAATCATAACTGGCATCAAATGTTTCACCATAACCAGTATCCTCTTCATAATGCTCGTCGAAGTGCATGTCATCTTTGCCATTTGCTTTCCCATCTTCGTCTTCAATCTGCATGCAGAATCTCAGTAAGCATTTGAATGGCAGGAAATATAATAAGTAAACAAGATCTCTTATTAGTTTGGATGAGATGGGGAAAGAGTTGGGCTGGATAAAAAGAGAACATTGCATGAAAATTTTAGGATACATCAAGCTCCAGTGAACATAAAAGGCAAAAACATACCTTGTACAATCCACTCACAGCTTCAACGTTGACTTTAGACCCAAGTCCCTGCAAAAGGAGCAATGTTACATACTAAATGTTAGCTCGTTTGCGCGCAAAGTTTAACATGCAACTATAATAGTCACATGACGACGTATATTTTGGATGTCTATGGCTGCACAAAATGCCCAGTACCTTCCGTTTCAACATATTGTATGTTGCTTCTGCTGGTGTTTCAGCAGGTGTGGAGTTCTTGTCTTCATTACATTTTCGTTTCTACATTAAACAAAACATCCCTGGCTAATCATGAACTGTACCAAAAATAGTTTTGAGGAAGATGTGTGCAAAGGACACTTGGGCTACACTAAAACATTTCATACCTTCTGTCGTCCATCTCCAACAGATACACCACTAGCTGCCAATTCAGCCGCTAAAGCTTCCTTTGCAGCTTGTTCCTGTAAAAGAGGTCAGCAGATTTTTACACCCTCTTGTCAGAACAAGAAACTGCCTCATGATGATAAGTACCTCTAGGTATTCTTTGTTCATTTCCTCCCAGATAATCTTTTTGTTTTGTGTTTCTTCTTCATTGTGAAGATACCCGTCAACCTGCAAATTTATCAAATATTAATTACAGGAAATCAGAAAGAACGGCCAAATCTCAGGCTCTAATTAGGGATGCGATAATTAGTCTGTTACAACATCTCATGGATAAAAGTACCTCCGCATCATCAATATCAGAAAGATTTTCTGCATCAGAACCAGTTTTACCATTTTCACCTAAGGATGCAACAAGGCATCCAGAAAGTTGATTAGCCATTTGCTTGCCAATAAAAACTAAAAGGCAAAATGACACTGAAATTATTGTAGAGTACTATCAATATTAATGGGAAAGTGGGTCCCTATTTAGGTCTTCGCGCGGGGTGTGGAAGGGGGGCCCGTCTCCCCCTCCTCTTTAACCCTGCGGTTGACGCCCAGGCAGCTACCTTGGAGAAGGCTCTAAGGTAGCCGACCACATCAATGGTGTGGTTCGGCATATTATCTTTGGAGGTGGTGACCCACCTCCAGTATGAGGACAAAACCATGATCATGGTGGAGGGGACAAACTAGATATTATCAATTTTAAGTTCCTCATCCTCTGCTTTGAGGCCATGTCGGACCTCAAGATCAACTTGGGTAAAAGCAAGGTTGTGGTCGTGGGGTACCTGCCCGAGTAGCAGCAGTGGATTGCAAACAACCTTAATTGCAAGTTCCCTTTCCCAATGACCTACCTGAGGATGCCAACCCTGATCGGGGACTTTAACCCGCTTGTGGGGTGGTCAAGGCCAAGGCCAAGGCGTAGTCGTGGCATTGGAGGTTCACCTCCAACAGGAGCAAATCCATGCTCATAGACTCCTCTCTAGCCTCCCCATGTATATGATGGGGTTGTATATTCTTCCAGAGGGAGTGCATAGCGCCTTCGACAAGGATCGATCACGCTGCTTCTGGCAGGCAGCCAATGGGCGGCAAAAGTACCATATGGTGAAGTAGGCTGATATCTGCTTCCCTAAGGACCAGAGGGGCCTGGGTATTCTAGCGTCACATCACATGAATGTGTTAGAGTTATAATATAAGTCATGTACCCCTTTGTATTTATCCCGTTGTATGAGGGGTTTCCTGCATATGTTCCACACCTGTACATGTATATATATATCGGCCTATGGCCTCATGGGAATACAAGTTGCTTATTCCTAACATGGTATTAGAGCCTAGGTTTTTTTTTCGCACGCTGCAACTCGTGCTCAGATCCAATCGCGCCGCCGTGTTTTCCTTTTCCCGGCTGTGCTGCTCCACGTCTTCTGCTACTCCTACCGCAGGCGCCTCTTCTCCCACCCCAGCAGGTGCACGCGCCAGGGGGTTGTCTGCATCCGCCGCTGCAGGCCAGCAGCCGATCTCTGCCGCCGACCGCTGGATTCCACCATCTCCAGCGCCTGGACGAAGCTGCCCACCCATCCCTTCCGCTTCACGCCCCTTGCCGGCGCCGCCCCTTAGTGGATTCCGCCGCCAGCTGCTGGTTTCGGCCGCCCTCACCAGGTCCCGCTGCCCTCGTCGAATCCTGCCGCCGACCGCTGCTCTTCGCCGGATCCAGTCTCCAGTCGCCAGCGTCGGCCCGATAAGGTCGCCCGCGCCGGCTCGCCTGATTAGGTCGCCCGGTCCTCCAGTATCTCGGGCATGATTCTGCTGTCGCTGGTGCTCTCGTCGGTTTTCAAAAAAAAATGTCTGCTGCATCGGGCTATGTTGCTGTTCCTCGCTGTCCGGTGATCTTTGATGGTACTAACTACACCGAGTTTACTGGCTTCATGCGCATTCACATGCGTGGCATCCGTCTTTGGGGTGTTCTTTCTGGCGAGGTCTGCTGTCCGCCACGACCAGTTCCTCCGGTGGCCCCTACTCCGCCAACTCCATCGGTTCTTCCTACGGATGCTAATCAGGCCGCTAAGGATGCGGCTAAGGTTGCTGATGAGGCTGCTGATCGTGCTTATGATGAGAGGGTTTTGGCTTATGAGGAGGCTCTTCAGACGTATCATGGTGCTCTGTCTGTTTACACCCAGTGGCTTGATGATGATGCTCGTGCTGCAGCTGTTCTCACTGCTAGTGTTCTGCCTCAGTTTGCTTCTGAATTTCTGGGTCTTTCTACTGTCTTTGAGATGTGGACCCGTCTTCGTGAGCGCTATCAGCCCTCTGGTGATGCCTTATACCTCACTGTGATCCGTCAGGAGCATGCTCTTCAGCAGGGTGACTCTACTGTTGATGACTTCTATGCTCAGAGTTCTGCTATCTGGCGCCAGCTTGATTCTCTCCGTAGTGCTGGGTGTCGTACCTGCCCCTGTTGCCAGGCTGTCCAGGCCAATTTGGAGTTTCATCGCGTCTATGAGTTCCTGTCTCGACTTCGTAAGGAGTTTGAGCCCCGGCGTGCTCAGTTGTTTGCTCGTGGCCGTATTTCTCTCATGGAGGCGCTTTCTGAGATTCGTGCTGAGGAGACTCGCTTACGTGGTGCTGGTTTGCTGGAGGTTCCCTCTGTGCTTGTTACTCGTGCTCCTATCGTCCCTTCTACCCACGCCCATCTTCCTCGACTTTTTCAGTGCAGGATATCTCTTTCCTCACTTTTCCTGACTCACTTATCACCCCCGCCGACACTGTACCTCTCCGTTCCACTTCCTCTCCTTCTCCACATCTAGTTGACTTGCAGCCACCATCCTCCCCGGTCTCCTCGCCTAGCATGTCACCGGGTTCTCCACCTTCATCTCCGGTGACTTCCTCCCCGGTCTCCTCTCCCAGTCTGTCACCGGATTCTACACCTTCATCTCCGGTGACTTCTTCGTCGCCACCCCCTGATTCTACCTTGCCGATTCCTCCTTCTATTATTCCATCTCTTCCTCAGCATTACACTCGTCGTCCACGACCAGTCGATGCCTCTGTGGATGGGTTGTCATCTTCCTCTCAGCCTACTTATGGCTTGCGTTCTCGTCCTCGTCCGCCTGTTGATCGCTTTGGTTTTCCCACTGCTGGTGCTGCTGTTCTTGAGCCGACTTCTTACCGTCAGGCTGTTGTTCATCCTGAATGGCAGTTTGCGATGGCAGAGGAGATTGCTGCTCTTGAACGCACTGGTACCTGGGATCTTGTTTCTCTTCCTCCCGGAGTCCGTCCGATCACTTGTAAGTGGGTCTACAAGGTTAAGACTCGCTTCGATGGTTCTCTTGAGCGTCACAAAGCTCGTCTTGTGGCTCGTGGTTTTCAGCAGGAGCATGGTCGTGATTATGACGAGACTTTTGCTCCTGTGGCCCATATGACCATTGTTCATACACTTCTTGCCGTTGCCTCTGCATGCCACTGGTCGATATCTCAGCTTGATGTTAAGAATGCCTTTCTTAATGGTGAGCTGCGTGAGGAGGTGTACATGCAGCCACCCCCTGGGTATTCTGTTCCTGATGGCATGGTATGTCGTCTTCGTCGCTCTCTCTATGGCCTTAAGCAAGCCCCCCGCGCCTGGTTTGAGCGCTTTGCCTCTGTGATCACTGCTGCTGGTTTTTTAGCAAGTGCTCATGATCCAGCATTGTTTATTCACCTTTCTCCTCGTGGTCGGACTCTTCTTCTTCTTTATGTTGATGACATGATCATCACGGGGGATGACCCCGAGTATATTGCCTTTGTAAAGGCCCGTCTTAGTGAGTAGTTTCTTATGTCTGATCTTGGACCCCTTTGCTACTTTCTTGGGATTGAAGTCTCTTCTACCTCTGATGGCTTTTTTATATCCCAGGAAAAGTATATCCAAGATCTTCTTGCTCGTGCTGCTCTTACTGACGAGCGCGTTGTTGAGACTCCTATGGAGCTCAATGTTCACCTCCGTGCGTTATCGTCATCTTGTCGGCAGTCTTGTCTATCTAGCTGTCACTCGTCCTGACATCTCTTATCCGGTTCATATTCTGAGTCAGTTTGTCTCTGCCCCCACCTTGGTTCACTATAGTCATCTCCTTCGTGTTCTTCGATATCTTCGAGGCACGATCTCTCACCGTCTATTCTTTCCTCGCTCCAGTTCTTTACAGCTCCAGGCCTATTCGGATGCTACGTGGGCTAGTGATCCTTCCGATCGCCGTTCACTTTCTGCTTACTGTGTTTTTCTTGGTGGTTCTCTCATTGCCTGGAAGGCGAAGAAACAGCTTGCAGTTTCCCGTTCGAGTGCCGAGGCTGAGTTGCGAGCAATGGCTCTTTTGACGGCAGAGGTGACTTGGTTACGGTGGTTACTTCAGGATTTTGGTGTTTCTGTCACTACACCGACTCTGCTTTTATCTGACAGTACAGGTGCTATCAGCATTGCACGCGATCCTGTGAAGCATGAGCTCACCAAGCATATTGGTGTTGATGCTTTCTATGTGCGCGCTGCTGTGCAGGATCAGGTTATTGCTCTTCAGTATGTGCCTTCCGAGTTACAGTTTGCGGATTTCCTGACGAAGGCTCAGACTAGAGCACAACATGGCTTTTATCTCTCCAAACTCAGTGTTGTTAATCCACCATGAGTTTGAGGGGGGGTGTTAGAGTTATAATATAAGTCATGTACCCCTTTGTATTTATCCCGTTGTATGAGGGGTTTCCTGCATATGTTCCACACCTGTACATGTATATATATATCGGCCTATGGCCTCATGGGAATACAAGTTGCTTATTCCTAACAGAATGTAGCCCTCATGTTGCGATGGGTGTGGCGGATTCTTAGGGGGTGGCCTATGGTTGCACCTTATCAAGCGGGTCTTTCTGCGGCGTGCTTCTGGCTCAGTGTTTAAATTTTTGGCCTTCTTGCAACAGTGGCAGCGGGACAAGGGTCGGCTAGGGGGCATGATTGATGATCTTCTAGTGGCAGGCCGCCAACCCGCTTCGCTCCCTAGCTGTTAAACCTTTGGCTCCGAGGAGTCTTCTATCGCTTTTGCTTTTGCTTTTGGGCGTGTTGTGTTGTTGCCCCAGCAAAGCTCTTATATTCTTTCATGCACTTTGCACTTCTTGTATGTACGTGGTGATTGCTTTATTTATAGTGGAGCGAAAGCCTATTTCAATAATCATATTACAGGAACCAACAAACCTTCCACTTCTGAATCTTTGAAATCAACAAAATCATTTGCAATTTGGCTGGAAGCAATTGTCGAAGATTTGCCTTCAGACTTCTGCTCAAAAAAAGGAAACTTGAATCACCAAACAAACAACCACACATCAAGCACATCGAATGAACTATAAGAGAAAGAACAAATGCAGCTGTAGTAAAGAGATAAAATATACTTCCTGATCACTATAGTGATCTAAACGCTCTTATATTTCTTTACAGAGGGAGCACATGACATTAGCTCAAGATAAAAAATTCCGAAGTTAAGCACTATAAAATAGATTATGCTGGTAAATATGTTCCATTAGAAGATTGCAGCAACAAGACAGGTAGTCTGGTACAGCCCAGTATTGGATGTAATGGGTATATTTTGTTCCCATCTTGCAAACATCCTTTGAGTACATCAGAAGATGGAGTAAAAAATATAAACAAAGAGAAGCAGCTTCAGCACTAGATAATTTTTGAGATACCTATCTGCAAACAGTTTTATGGGATAGAAAGGAAAACTCTGATATTACTTAGAAACCTCATTTTGAAGCTCCGAACTACAGTTCAGGAATATAATCTAGATGTAACAGGTTAAGTGTAAAACAATATGCAGATGAAACTTGAATGTTTCTTTTAACAAAAAGAAAACAAGTCATGAATGTAATTAATAAACAGCAAATGTTATAGAAATTACAAAACCGGATTTACCAGGGGTTTGTGCAGTCAACTGATGAAAAATAATCTTCACTTTGCATGAATGATGAAAATAATTCAAAAATGCTTATGTAAGTGCATCTAGTGCCACCCCTAGTTGGTTTCGGAGTATTGACGACAAACCTAGTTCAGGGACTAATGTGTTTGTGAGAATTGCAGGATAACACAGGTAGAAGTCCTCATTGATTCGGTTTTCCTACCAGAGATGACCCCTAAAAATGTATGAAGACATTGATGTCAAAGGTGGTATGTGAAGATACTCACATTGAAGACTATGACAAGAGAAGACATCGCATGAAGCCTATGGAGCTCGAAGACTTAGATCTTTTGTAATTCTGTTTCTTCTTTGTTGAGTCATAGGAACCAACGTACTGTTTAGTGGGGTCTAAGTGAACCAGTCAGAATGACTGAAGTGATGCTTAACCAAAACCTATGTCTTCGAGTGAAGACTATGAGAGCGAAACTTGTCCAGAGTCGGACAAGTCAGCTTTGCTTGTAACCCAAGTAAAGCTGCCGTGTGTGTATGAAATCTAACCGTTGGAACACGTGTCAGTTCCTTAGTGACCCAGGGTCATTTCGGACAAATCAGGTCGGTCGGGTTGCCTAGTGGCTATAAATAGCCCACCCCTACAACCATAAACGGTTAGCTACTCAGAGTTAGAGTACGGCTTTTGTCGTTTGAGAGCAACCCACCTCGAAGCCTTTGAGAGAATTCTTTGCGAGGATAAAGCCCTAACCACCCAGAGCCAAAGAGTGTCAGGCATCACTTAAGTCTTCTTGTCTGTGTGATCTGAAGACTTATTACACTTGAGGACTGTGAATCCTCCAGCCGATTATGCGTCGCGTTCTGAGCATCCAAGAGACATTGTGGATTACCGGTGAACGAAGTCTATGGAGGTTTGGGAGTCTATCTTAAAGACTTACATGAGTGATTGGGCGAGGTCTGTGTGACCTTAGCTCAAGGGGAATACGGTGAGGACTGGGTGTCCTGAGCTGCGTGTTCAGGACTGGGTGTCCGGGACTGTGTGTCCTCAGGTTTAAATACCTAGCCGCCCTAACCAGACGTACAGTTATCACAGCAACTAGAACTGGTCCAACAAATCATTGTCTTCAACGAGTTACTGGTTTCATCCTTCCCTTCCCTTTACTTACTGTTGGTCCTTGTGAAGTCATTGTATGATTGCACTATCTTTTGTCTTCACTGAGTGACTGCGTGTTCTGTTTGGCTTCATAATATCTTCCTACCTGATCCTTATTACATTGCTGCTATTAGTCATTGTGCTTTCACTCCATTGAATACTTGACTATGGTTTGCTTAGTGTAGTCTACCTTCCGCTGCATGGTAATAGGTTTATTTCTATCGTTTGTCTTCATAACTTCCACGTTTTGAAGACTTTCATAAAAATCGCCTATTCACCCCCCCCCCTCTAGTCGATATAACGCACTTTCAATTGGTATCAGAGCAAGGTACTCCCTTGTTCTGTGTGATTCGGTTTAACCACCTGGAGTTTTAGCTATGTCGACTGCAGGGATAATTAAAGTCTCCGCTGCATGCCCCGTCTTCGATGGAACTGAATATCCCTACTGGAAGAATAAGATGCGCATGCATCTTGAAGCCATTGACGTCGACCTATGGTATGTCGTCAAGAACTGCGTTCCCAAGGCTGGAGAAGGTGTCACTGCTGCTGACGTCAAGAAGTTCGTTCAACTGGACTCTACTGCCAAGAATATCATCTGTGGTCATCTGACCAAAGGACAGTATGGCCGCATGAGTGCTTTGGAAACATCTAAGCTAGTCTGGGACTGGCTCTCCAAGGTCAACGAAGGCGTCTCGACCCAGAGAGATCAGAGAATCAGTGTCCTTCGCAACCTCTTCAACCGCTTCAAGAGAAATGACAATGAGAATGTCCAGCTCACGTTTGATCGACTCACTGACATCACGAATGAGCTTCAAGCCCTTGGCGCTACTGATATCACCAAGCATGAAGTCGTCAAGACACTACTGAGATCACTTGACAATTCGTTTGACACCCTAGCCTTGATGATTCAAAAACGTCCTGATTTCAAGACACTCGATCCGTCTGACATACTTGAGAGGCTCAACACACATGAGTTTCAGCTTTCTGAGAAAAGAGATATCTACGGTCCAAACTATGGGCGAACTCGTGCCTTGAAGGCAAAAGCTGTCTCCTCATCTGAAGAAGAATCTGACAGCAGTTCTGATGATCCTGAAGACATTGGAAGGGAACTTGCTATGCTTGTGAAGAAGTTCCAAAAATTCACCAAGAAGAAAGGTTTCAGAAAGTCTTCCCGATCAAGCTCAAGGAATGATGAAGTTTCTGCTCATGACTACAAGAAGAAAACATGTCACAAGTGCAAGAAACCTGGCCACTTCATCTCTGAGTGTCCGCAGTGGGACAATGAGAACAAAAAGAAGAAGAGCAAGGAATATGACTCTGACGACAAGAAGAAGAAGAAACACTCAAAGTCTTCTTCCAAGTCTTCATCACACAAGAAGAGCTCATCTGGCAAGGCACGTGCGTTTGTTGGCAAGGAAATGGATTCAGAGGAGGAGTCCGCTTCTGAGGAGGCGGAGGTGGAGTCTGAGGAGGAGTCCGATTCTGGCGTCGCAAGTCTGGCTACAGCATACGTTGCCAAGTCCATCTTCAACACTGAAGATAATGACTTCATCACCGACACCGATGCAAATGACAAGGACTACTCCGCTCCTACCTACTGCTTCATGGCACGCGGTGCCAAGGTAAACACACGCACTACTCACTATCAAACATCTAGTGACGATGACTCTGATTGTGGTTCAAAACCCAGCTACAAAACACTTGCTAAAATTGCAACTGAACAACAGAAAGCCATGGAACATATTCAAAAACTGTTAGACAAAAGCGATGATCTGTTAGGCGCTGAAATGACTCGATCTGAGTCCTTAATTGAAGACATAAAAAATCTTCACGTTAAGTATGAGGAACTTGAAAGTCGTCATGAAACGCTCTCAACAACTCATGAAAAGCTTTCCTATGATTATCTTCAAAGGAAGCAAGATCTTGAGAAATTGAGAGCGGCTCATGAAGATCTTCAAAAGGAAAATGAGTCACTTCGCGCCAAACAGATCAGTTCCGCTCAGGAAGGATTTGAACCACCATGTCTTAAATGCATTGAGCGTGATAATACTACTTCTGTTGCTGAATGTTCTACTGCTACTACTATTGCAATATCTTCAACTGTTGATGTGGAAATTAATCCCTCTGCTGAGGATACCACTGTTATTGCTGATGAGAATGCTAAGTTGAAGACATTGCTTGAAACAGGGATGTACAAAAGTCTTAAAGGGCATCAGACACTGTGTGATGTCCTCAAAAAGCATATCTTGAACCGAAACCCGAGGAAAGAGGGTGTTGGGTTCGTAAGGAAAATGAATGCTGATGGCTCTTACTGGAAACCTGAGCAGTACCCCAAAACCACATGGGTTGCTGCAAAGGAATCTTCAGCAGATCCATCCACTCTATCTGGCTTCACTTGTGCAAACTCCATTGTCATTGATGAATCCTTTGATGCAAACTATAAACTGTTTAAGAATCAGAATGGTGAAGTGTTTACCAGGTACATTGGTACTAACTACAGGAATGGACCGCCTATGAAGAAGATCTGGATTCCGAAAAAGTGTCTGGAGAATCTTCCTGTGAATGTCATCATAACACCACACGTGAAGAAGACAAACCCCAGACCACAAGCTTCATACGGTCCAAAGGCTTCATACAGACAGAGGACTCACCTGAGTCGCACTAACGCAAATGTTTTGCAGGGAAATCATACTCAGGCCTATGAATATGAGTGCGGTTCATCAAACCGCCATGTTCATAAGACCAAGAACTATTCTACTTATTCTTATGAGTACTACTGTCCGCCTGCAAAACTGTTTGCTAGGGCTCCAAAGCCAAAGTTCTCAGATGCTGCACTTAGACTTATTGCTTCTAAGCCACCCTTGAAGATGTGGGTGGCTAAGAAAGCTTAACTCTCTTTTGCAGGGAAAGGTCTCCAGCAGAAAACCAAAATCGTTAGACGCTATTGCTGGGGATCTTAAACATCTTGTAGGGCGCAAGATCAAATGTCCGAATGGTCTTACTATGTACTTCGTTCCTGAATCGCTTGCTACTCTCCCTATTAGTCCTAATCTGGATCTAATCTTTCATAACCCACTGGTTCGTCAAATATTTTTGCTTCACAATTCTCTTCATGAAGCCTATCCCCCTAACTGCACTGTAGGGTACGACACCAGCGTCTTCAGAATGGATTATTGATAGTGGGTGTACCAATCACATGACTGGCAAAAGAAACCTTCTTATGGACTCAACCTTACGTCCATCCGACAAGAGTCACATCACATTTGCTGACACTGGTAAAAGTAAGGTATTGGGTCTAGGTAGAGTTGCAATCTCAAAGGATCAACACATGGATAAAATCATGCTTGTTGAATCCCTTGGCTTCAACTTAATGTCTGTCTCAATGCTTTGTGATTTGAACATGATCGTAATGTTTGGAAAATATCGCTGCCTTGTTCTAATGGAATCTGACAAGTCTCTAGTGTTTGAAGGGTATCGGAAAGATGATTTGTATGTGGTAGATTTCTCAGCAGGACCACAGCTTGCCGTATGTCTTCTAGCAAAAGCTTCAGAATGTTGGCTCTGGCATCGGAGGCTAGGGCATGCTGGCATGAGGAACCTTCACACCCTTGCAAAGAAGAAGCATGTCATAGGCATCGAGGGCGTCAAGTTCAAGAAATATCACTTATGCGGTGCCTGTGAAGCAGGAAAGATGACGAGGGCCAAACACCCCTCAAAGACAATCATGACAACCACTCAACCTTTCGAACTGCTCCACATGGATCTTTTCGGTCCCACTCATTACTCAACTCTTACTACTACTGCTTGTCTCTATGGCTTTGTCATTGTTGATGATTATTCTAGATATACTTGGGTGCACATAATCCTCTACAAGACTGAAGTGCAGGATGTCTTCAGACGCTTCGCCAATCGAGCAATGAACAATTATGGCGCCAAGATAAAGCACATCAGAAGTGACAATGGCACTGAATTCAAGAACACTGGCCTTGATACATATCTTGATACTTTGGGCATCACACATGAATTCTCAGCTCCGTACACGCCACAGCAGAATGGCGTCGTCGAACGCAAGAACAGAACACTCATTGAGATGGCCCGAACGATGCTTGATGAATACAAGATTCCAAGAAAATTCTAGCCTGAAGCCATTGATACTGCATGCCATGCAATCAATCGTGTTTATCTTCACAAGTTTCTGAACAAGACATCTTATGAGCTCCTTACTGGCAAGAAGCCAAATGTCAGTTACTTCAGAGTATTTGGAGCCAGGTGCTGGATCAAGGATCCACATCACACTTCAAAATTTGCACCAAAAGCACATGAGGGTTTTATGCTTGGATATGGAAAGGATTCGCACTCCTACAGAGTCTTCAATCTCTTTCATTATAAAGTGGTTGAAACAGTGGATGTGCGGTTTGATGAGACTAACGGTTCACAAAAAGAGCACCTGCCAAATGTGCTAGATGAAGTTCCATCCAGCAAATCAATCAAGCTAATGGGAACTAGAGAAATCATACCCTCTGAGGCTCAACTTGAAGAGAAACTTATCATCTCCGCACCTGATCAACCTGAAGACAATGCTCAGCCTGAAGACAATCCCACTAACAATGACAATGAACAGCAAGAGCAAAACCTTCGACCTGTACATCCTCGTGTTGTCAATGAAGTGCGGATTGAGAGAATAATTGATAGCATTAATGCACCTGGTCCGCTCACTCATTCAAGGGCAACTCAACTGGCAAATTTCTGTGGGCACTTCGCATTCGTCTCAATAACAGAACCCAAGAAAGTTGAAGAAGGCTTCATGGAACCTGAATGGATTCAAGCTATCCAAGAAGAGCTTCAACAGTTTGAGTTGAATAATGTATGGGAACTGGTTAAGCGTCCTGATCCTCGGAAGCACAATATAATAGGCACCAAATGGATATACCGCAACAAGCAAGACGAGCATGGTCAAGTTGTCAGAAACAAAGCTCGTCTCGTTGCTCAAGGATATACTCAAGTGGAAGGCATTGACTTCGATGAAACATTTGCTCCTGTGGCTCGACTTGAAGCCATACGCATACTGCTGGCCTATGCAAATCATCATAACATACTTCTATATCAAATGGATGTGAAGAGCGCCTTTCTCAATGGCAAGATTGAAGAAGAAGTGTATGTTGCACAACCGCCTGGCTTTGAAGATCCGAAACATCCTGACATGGTATACAAGCTCAACAAGGCATTGTATGGCCTCAAACAAGCCCCTCGGGCTTGGTATGACACAATCAAATACTTCCTGAAGAGCAAAGGCTTCATACCTGGTTCCCTCGACCCCACTCTCTTCACGAAGACATATGATGGTGAACTGTTCGTGTGCCAAATATATGTGGATGACATCATCTTCGGCTGCACCAATCAGAAGTACAGTGAAGAGTTTGGATATATGATGCAAGAGCAATATCAGATGTCCATGATGGGAGAGCTGAAGTTCTTCCTCGGTCTTCAAATACGACAGCAACGCAACGGCATCTTCATATTTCAAGAGAAGTATCCCAAAGATTGCCTGAAGAAGTTCGGTATGCAAGACTGCAAAGGCTTCACGACGCCAATGCCAGCCAAACATCATCTGGGTCCCGACGACAATGGTAAAGAGTTCGATCAAAAAGTATACCGCTCCATGATTGGTTCTTTACTTTATCTATGTGCATTTAGGCCAGATATTATGCTTAGTGTTTGCATGTGTGCTCGATTCCAAGCGGCACCAAAGGAGTCGCATCACTTAGCTATGAAGCGAATTCTTCGATATTTGGCTCACACCCCAACTCTAGGATTATGGTATCCAAAAGGCTCAGAGTTTGATCTGGTTGAATTCTCGGATGCTGATTATGCTGGTGACAAGGTGGATCGCAAGTCTATATCAGGCACATGTCACTTTCTGGGACGATCACTTGTATGTTGGTCTTCAAAGAAGCAGAACTGTGTATCTCTCTCCACTGCTGAATCTGAATACATTGCTGTTGGATCTTGCTGCGCTCAGCTTCTGTGGATGAAGCAAACACTCAAGGACTATGGCATTCATCTGAAGCAAGTGCCACTCTACTGCGACAACGAAAGCGCCATCAAGAATGCCAACAACCCAGTTCAGCACTCTAAGACAAAGCACATTGAAATTCGTCATCACTTTCTCAGAGATCATGTTGTGAAGGAAGATATTGATATTATACACGTCAACACTGAAGAGCAATTGGCAGATATCTTCACCAAGCCCTTAGATGAAAAGAGATTTTGCAAGTTACGGTGTGAGCTAAATATCCTGGAATTCTCAAACGTCCTGTGATCAGGCACACAACCTAACACTTATGCATATTAATGACTTAGATGTGCAACACACGAAGTAAAGTATATCTTCAATCAATAAAGACATACATTCTAAGTGTGAATACATTAATGTAGAATTGGACTTCGGAACGCCAGATAATTGTGCGCCGTGTCTGGGTCTAATACTTCCTATACGGTGGGTAACGCCGCCATCAAAGGTTTTGTTCGAAGTGTTTCACTCATGGCGTTACATTTGCTATGTCTTCACATTTGGTTTGGCTTAAATTTCAACATGTCTTCATGATTATCTTCACTATGTTGAATATATATATACTAGTGTTCTGTCCTCTATAGCATTCACTTATAGCTATGTCTTCATGTTGAGTCTTTTGAACTAAGTGAATGTGATCGGACCCTAACCTCTCTATGCTTTCTATCTCAAACTCCATCTCTCCAAGTCATATGCATTCTATTGAAATCGTCGAATGTCTTCTCTGCGTCTTTGTCAGCAGAAGATACAGAGACAAATATTAAGTCCGTTTTCAATACTCATTCCTTCACCTGAAACCCGAAGAAGTGGGAACGACCACCCGACAATCCAGGCATGCGTGGGACATGGAACAACCTCCGACATGCTGCATGATGGCCACGTGTTTCTCAAATGTGAATCGCCAGGGGCACCTGTGTAATAACACTGAGCCGCACCTGTCCCTATAAATACACGCCTCACCGCAGTCATTATCTTTTCTTCCACTCTCGCACGAACCCTAGCGCCACCGCTAACTCTCGACGACGCCGGCGACGAAGCGCTTCGCTGCCGCAACCTCTCCAACGCCGTCCTCACGCCGACCGCGGAAATCGTCCTCTCCGTCGTCGCCGTAGGTGTCCTCCGTCGCCAAGTTAGGGCACGGACGATCGAACTGCTCGGCCTCCTCTTCCACTCCGTCTAGCAGTTCTTCGTGTGGTAAATAAAACTTCTTTTTATAGCCCCTTTGATCCTATAGCTTCGTCACTTTCTACCACAAGCAGTTTCTGTTCACACAAGTTGGATCTCTTACATACTGCATCTCATAATATGCCTAGTATATTCACTTGTACTTCACAAAGTAGTTAGATTCCTCACTTGTATTGATCCATGGATTCGTACAAATCTGGAACCAACTCCTTATCTACGAGTGAATATCTTCGCACGATGAGGTCAATGTCTTCTAAACTGATTTATCTTCAAAATATTCTGAGAATGCATATGACCTCTTCCCCTTCCCTCGCACCTTAATGCTGTCACAGGTACATGTCCGTGGGAGAATCCCTTGGTTCTCATAGTCTGCATTCATTTGCAGAATTCTTACAGCATCATATAAATTCTCCCGAAGCCAGTTCCTGTTTGTCCAGCAAACGAAAGCCCTTGAAGCCTTTGAACGTATTGAAGTCTTTCAGGTTAAAATTCATGGCTTCAGAGAAAGCTGCAAAGAAGGGAGGCAGACAGCGTCGTGGCGGAATATCAAGAGATCTGCCTGATGACCTCTCAGAACTTTACAAGACAGATCCTGAAGAGGATTATAATCAGCGCAAGACCCGAATCCAGTGGATTCGAAGATATTGGGCAGAACAATGGTTCAAATACCGGTTTGTGACCCAAGAATATGCTGAGAAAAATGCCATCAAGCGACCGTGGGGAGACATCCTATACAAGAATCTTCAACCCAGGTCCAGAGAAGAAGCCATTGAACAAGGCTTCTATCCCTGCATGGTCCGCGGGCCACAGCCTGCAGATGCACACCCATCGTCGCTACTATGGTGCCGTGACAACAATCTGTTCAAGCGCAACTTCCAGTTTGCCAAGAACTCAGCGAAGCAGAACAAGAAGTCTTTGGGATTAGACTTCAACCCTGGTCCCTCTGCTCCCCGTGCCGATGGAACTCGCAAAGCTGAACCCAATCTTCTTAGGCCCTTCTACAATCTTGAAGGTCTCATCACCCATATAGTGGTTCAAGGGACTGTCGTAAATGAGCCTGCAGATCACGCTGACTCAGAGGAAGCGCCTGCAGCGCCGAAGCTAAAGAAACTGAAGCAGCCAAAAGCTTCCAAGCCTGCCTCTGCACCAAAAATCTCACGAGCGAAGCCATTGGCAACTGCACCTCCTGAAGACAGTGTGCAGTCTGAAGATTTGTCACGCATCTCTAAGCCCCAGAAGGTCAAGATGCCTCTGCCACACACCGGCCAAGAGCTGACAGTTGCTGCCATTCTGCGCAACGATGCCATTGATCTGTCCAGTGATGAAGATCTTGCAGATGACACTCTTGAGCAACTCATCAAGAGCAAAGAAGAAGCAGAAATCTTCAATGATCTGCCTCTTTTTGACGTGACAATCATCCATAACTTCATTGATGAGTGGTTTGACACGCCCAACATCAGCTTCGAAGATCTGCAACTACCCATTGGCCTCAGTGTCGCCTTCCATGGCGCCATTGCTTCAGAGCTAGCTCTCGCTCAGCGCATCGTCAAACTGAAGCAAAAGATTGACTATGAAAAGGCTCAGTTCAAGAAGCATATGGCCAAGCTCAGCGTGCAAGAGGTGAAAAACTTTAAGATTATGCTGCACGAGCTCAAAGAAGTATTTCTCAAGAAACGCGCAGAAGCTCAGGGTTCTCGGGAGCGCATGAAGAGCCTGGCTGACAAGTGTGTGCAAGGCTACAACGAGGCTGAGAAGCGCAAGGCCCTTGGGCGTCCGGGCATTGATTCCAGGATGGCGCTAAACAGAAGAAGAAGCCCATTGTGGCCGAACCCAACGCACCAAGGCAGGAAGCAGATCCCATTGTCTTCCCAACTAGCATGACTGGCTCGAAGCCAAAGGCCCGGTCAACCGCTTCAGAGCTGAAGAAGACGAGGACTGCTGAGGCTGAAGCCAGGAAGAGGAAACATCCTGAAGCCTCTGCTACTGCCCCCTCCAAGAAGAAGAGGAAGACCAAGAAGGAACGGGCTGCTCCCACAGAGCCCTTGATTGTTGAACCCATCTCCATGGTTCACCCTGACGCTGAACCGCAAGAACGTCAACTGACTGTTCATAAGCCTGCTTTCACAGAGGCTCATGAAGCTGAAGACTTTCCAGCAGCTGATTCCATCGCTGCTGAAGACATTGGTCACCATGACCATGTTGAAGATGATGCAGTCCTTCCTCAGCTCGAGCACCAACAGGTATCATCGCCTGCTAACGCACAGCAAACTCATCAGCATTGGTCGTCTTTTGACGCCAATTGCTCAGGATGCTTCATGGGCTGATCGCCCACAAGAGGAAGAAGACTTTGAGGCCCAGCCAACTCCAACTCCACAGGCGTCTCCAGCATTGCGCAGGCTTCGTAAAGGACCAAGGCCTCCAGTCTCTGAGTCTGAAGTTAAAACTGCTGAAGACATTCCGGCTGCATCAGCCGATGAAGAAGAAGCCCCAAAAGCTGCTACTCCCCTGTCGCACCAAGAAGCTGTTCTCGAGGAGAACGTGATTGTGACCGACCCTCCAGCTCGTCAAGTGAAGGTTGAAAATGTTGAGGCTGCCACCACCAACACCAATGAAGCCACTGACGATGTCATGGCTGAAGCTAATGTGGAGCCTTCACCAACCCAAGCACCAGAAGTCAGTGAAGCCACTGATCCCACTGCTTCTGTTCCTGCGCCTGCTGCCGGTCCTCAGTTCGACTATCATGTTGAGCACAGGCCTCAGGTACAGAAGCCAATTCCAAAATTGCCCAGGTTTCCAGGTCCTGCATCAGCACCTGGATCCTTCAATGTCAATGGCTTCAGAGAAGACAACACATTCTTCAATAGCTCCAGGAACCCCTACTCAAGGGAAAGAATATCATCTGATCGGTTCTGGAGCTATCCGCAGCGAAGCTATTACTCCTGCATTCTATACAATCAAGGTCGCATCTTCCCACACAAGCGTCTTGACATTGAAGCAATAGCTGGTCTGCCCTGTCTGGAAGAAGCTCTGGATTGCTTCAAAGAGGTTGGATTGCTGCCGTTCGTCACCGATCAAGAGCATTGAAACGAAGAGTTGCTACTCCAATTCTATGCCACACTTCACATCCGCGGGTACAATAGAGATCCGAAGACTTGGGTCCTGGAGTGGATGACAGGAAACGTTCATCACAAAGCCAAAGCCTTTGACATCATTGAGCTCACTGGTCTACCCACTCCTGGCGATCTCTACGAATCTGGCTGTCAACTTCACAGTGAAGCTGTGGAGAGCATCTTTCAGAAGTCTGGACCTAACATGAGTCAGATGCTCAGTATGATGAAGCCATTGCCCCAAGATGATGCATATCCCAAAGAGTTCTTTGTTGAAGACCTAGAGTATCTGCCAAGGACTATTTATCACATCATAAGGCGAACTCTCTGGCCCATCAAAGGACACTCTCCACATGCCAAGCTGGAAGGTGCAATGAAGACTTTGGTCTTCTATATTCTTCATGGCAAATGCTTCAATGCACAGGAGTTCTTCATTCGCCAACTTGCTGCATCAGGCTCTGATCTTTTTGTCTTGAAGTTCTACGCCCCATGGGTAATGCGGCTGATCAAACTTCACTCCGCTATCTCATATCAGCCATCTGCTCGCAATTATCGGATCTTTCTGCCTGATGTGGATATATCTATTGAAGCCATCTATCCTGAGCCTGCCAAGGAACCTCTAAGTCTTCAGAATGCAGAGCATCAAAGTTTTTCTCAGAACATTGAAGGAGTTGAAGCAGTCACTCGTGTGTATCCTTTGGCTGGAACTACACGTGCACCACATCCTGCCCTTACTGAAGCCACCGACAACACAACTGCCCAACGATCCAAGAAGCGCACTCGTGTTCTTAATGACCGAGAGCTTCTGGTGGCTCTTCATCAGAAACAGGATAGGCATCATGACTGGCTGAAGCGTCAAATGCAAAGCCTCTTGGTGGATGTCAACCGCATTCGCAATCTTGCCACCAAGAATGCTTTTGTTGCCCATGAAACCTCTCGACGCACATGAAAGGGGCTGACGCTGATGTGCTTTGAAGATGATCTTCAAGAGGATGGCTTCTCTGAACGCTTCAAGTTTGACTCCACACCTTCTCGAAGGGCAGTGCTGCGACGCACTCCATCTCTTGAAAACTCTGAGTTCTCTTCCTCTGCTGCAACTGTGCATGCCAGAGTGATCGAGGATGAAGACAATGCTACTTCACCGCCACCTCCTTCAGCACGCTTCGACACTGCTCCAAGTTCTTCTGCACCGCCGAACACCACCGACGACCCTGCTGCTTCACCTACTCTTCATGGGAACGAGTAGATGCTCTATGTCTTCAAACCTTTTTGCTCCTTACTGACAAAAGGGGAAGAAGCATACGAGTGATAGTCTTCAAGCGGGTCCATATGGACGGGTGCTTTATATTTTGCTTCGTGTTTACAACTCTCGTTTTGATACATTTGGTTCTTTGAGTTGTAACACTTAAACTCAATGGTCGTCTGCTGCTTATTTGCCACTTTGTGATGCGATGATAAATTCCGCATGTGCGACGATAAATTCCGCACTTAGATCATTTTGCAGACGTTCATTTTCCATTATGCATGTCATTATCTTCACATATCTTCACATGCATAATGAATTGTCATCATAAGTTGAAGAGGAGCTCCACAAGTACAACCTGCCATGTGCATTTGCATTCCAAAAGCAAATTACTTATATGCACATCTTGAGGGGGAGCCCTTGCAACTTATGAAGACAATTCCTTATCCTTTACAATTTCACATATTATATTCCCCGTTGAAAACTTCAACTAGTTTGTCATCAATCACCAAAAAGGGGGAGGTTGTAAGTGCATCTAGTGCCACCCCTAGTTGGTTTTGGAGTATTGACGACAAACCTAGTTGAGGGACTAATGTGTTTGTGAGAATTGCAGGATAACACAGGTAGAAGTCCCTCATTGATTCGGTTTTCCTACCAGAGATGACCCCTAAAAATGTATGAAGACATTGATGTCAAAGGTGGTATGTGAAGATACTCACATTGAAGACTATGACAAGAGAAGACATCGCATGAAGCCTATGAAGCTCGAAGACTTAGATCTTTTGTAGTTATGTTTCTTCTTTGTTGAGTCATAGAAACCACCGTACTGTTTAGTGGGATCCAAGTGAACCAGTCAGAATGACTGAAGTGATGCTTAACCAAAACATATGTCTTCGAGTGAAGACTATGAGAGCGAAACTTGTCCAGAGTCGGACAAGTCAGCTTTGCTTGTAGCCCAAGTAAAGCTGTCGTGTGTGTATGAAATCTAACCGTTGGAACACGTGTCAGTTCCTTAGTGACCCAGGGTCATTTCGGACAAATCAAGTCGGGTTGCCTAGTGGCTATAAATAGCCCACCCCTACAACCATAAACGGTTAGCTGCTCAGAGTTAGAGTACGGCTTCTGTCGTTCGAGAGCAACCCACCTCGAAGCCTTTGAGAGAGAATTCCTTGCGAGGATAAAGCCCTAACCACACAGAGCCAAAGAGTGTTAGGCATCACTTAAGTCTTCTTGTCTGTGTGATCTGAAGACTTATTACACTTGAGGACTGTGAATCCTCCAGCCGGTTAGGCGTCGCGTTCTGAGCATCCAAGAGACATTTTGGATTATCGATGAACGAAGTCTGCGGAGGTTTGGGAATCTACCTTGAAGACTTACCTGAGTGATTGGGCGAGGTCTGTGTGACCTTAGCTCAAGGGGAATACGGTGAGGACTGGGTGTCCTGAGCTGCGTGTTCAGGACTGGGTGTCCGGAACTGTGTGTCCTCAGGTTTAAATACCTAGCCGCCCTAACCAGACGTATAGTTATTACAGCAACTGGAACTGGTCCAACAAATCATTGTCTTCAACGAGTTACTGGTTTTATCCTTCCCTACCTTTACTTACTGTTGGTCCTTATGAAGTCATTGTATGATTGCACTATCTTTTATCTTCACTGAGTGACTGCGTGTTCTATTTGGTTTCATAATATATTCCTACCTGATCCTTACTACATTGCTGCTATTAATCATTGTACTTTCACTCCATTGAATACTTGACTATGGTTTGCTTAGTGTAGTCTACCTTCCGCTGCATGGTAATAGGTTTATTTCTATCGTTTGTCTTCATAACTTCCATGTTTTAAAGACTTTCATAAAAATCGCCTATTCACCCCCCTTTCTAGTCGATATAACGCATTTTCAGCTTACAATAAATGTAGTTGCTTAGTTGAGAATTATAGTTCAGAAAGAAAGAATCTCAGATTAATGGGGCAAGAAGCATGGATTTACGTATGTTCACGAACCGTTACCTTCCCAGGGCTCATGATGTTATCTTCAAACTCAGAATTATGTAACTCACATATTGCCTCGTCCACAGCTTCCTTGGCTCTTTTAGCAGCATCCAGTCTTTGTTTTTCAGCTTGCTGGAAAGCTGGAGGGTCAGCACCACCCTCCAGTCCACCTGACAGTTCAGTGAACTGAGCAATCAAGTCATGTCAGTAGTAGTGACTGAAATATCAAAACCAATGCATTACAAACATAGTAAATGTGAGTTACATTGTCGTAGCATTCCTCACAAAGTCCATGAGAAAAATGCTCAGCACCCTTATCCTTGTGCTCGCAAAGGACTTCTCCAGACTTGGCTAAACATTTTGAAACCGGCTCTTCATCAGCCTTTGCTAAAAAATCTTCAATCTGTCATAGGGGCATGAAGACACAAATTATAACTAAGCAGTGGTATACCATAAATGAAGTTCTTACAAAAAAAAGTTGTAGACAAAATAAATGAACTATAAATGGATGATGACGTCAATGTTGAAACCCCCTCCAATCATAATCCTGATGGACAATTGCACATGGTCTTGGAGCATAAATGTCATCAATTCATCCAAGATCAGCTAGAAAAATAACTATAAGCACTAGGTGTCTGCCAGAAAACTGTTGTGTGAAGGGCAAGGAGTTGCAAAAGAAAGAGATTCATCAACTATGGAATCTTACAAGTATGAGTATCAAACAGAGGTTGCTGTTCACAAAGAGCAGCAAAAGAAAGAAAGTCATCATTTTTATTTATTTTTCATCAAAAAAAGAACAGAGCTTGCTGTTCACAACGCATCGCATTTAAGTTGGCATTATATCATCTTCATACAAGTCAAGACAGATAATATATGTTTGTAGTAGATATCACAGAAGTATATAGACATGAAAGGGGAAGCCAAATGCTCTAGGAGATACAGGAATATCACCTGAAACTAGCTATCTGAAAAGACAAAAGGAAGTAAACACATGTGTAGTTGACACAGAAATGCATTACGAAATGTTGTTTAAGCATGATGCACAACGTCCGATTCTAGATGATAGCTGGATGATAGTTTGGGCATCTCCAACGCAGACCCCTACCCTGCCCACAAATGTTCGGACCGGATGGTCCGGACATTTATAGTCCAACGCAGACCCCTACTTTGGGCCGTACGCGTCCGGATGTCCGTAATCCCCAAGCCCAGCCCCAAATCAAGGTGTAAAGTAGGGGAGCCCGGAGTCCCGGACGTCCGCCACGTCGGACTTCAACAGCTTGGACCCCTCTTTTTTCAAACGCCATCGTTCTCTATAAATGAGATGCGGTTTCAGTACTACTAGGCATGAGAGGGAGGTTAGCCTTGATGAGCAGGTGGTGCCTCAGAAGGACACCTTTAGATATCTAGGGTCTATGTTGCAGAAGGATGGGGATATTGATGAACATGTGAATCATCGAATCAAAGCCAGATGGATGAAGTGGCGCCAAGCTTCTGGCATTCTCTGTGACAAGAGAATGCCACAAAAGCTCTAAAACGCAAGTTCTATAGGACGGTGGTTCGACCCGCAATGTTGTATGGTGCTGAGTGTTGGCCGACTAAAAGGCGACATGTTCAACAGTTAGGTGTGGCAGAGATGCGCATGTTGAGATGGATATGTGGCCACACAAGGAAGGACCGAGTCCGGAATGATGATATACGAGATAGAGTTGGTAGCGTCGATTGAAGAGAAGCTTGTCCAACGCAGGCCTCCAGAAGCGCCAATGCATAACGGATGGCTAAAGCAGGGCGATAATGTCAAGAGAGGTCGAGGTAGACCAAACTTGACATGGGAGGAGTCCGCAAAAGAGGGATCTGAAGGACTGGAGTATCGACAAAGAACTAGCCATGGACACGGGTGCGTGGAAGCTTGCTATCCATGTGCCAGAACCATGAGTTGGTTGCGAGATATTATGGGTTTCACCTCTAGCCTACGCCAACTTGTTTGGGACTAAAGGCTTTGTTGTTGTTGTTGTCGTTCTCTGTCTCTGCTCTCGAAGCCGGACGCTGTACCCCTCCCCCCCCCTCCCCTCCCACACCGCTCGAGCCTTGCCGAAGCTCGGCAAGATCCACCCGCAGCCTCTGCTGACATGGTCCATGGCAGAACTACGCACAGCAAGTGTTCAGTCAAATGCCATAGTGCATTCTTTTACGTTCGTTCACTTTGAAGGAAACACGATGGATTCAAAGGAGTACTTCTACAACAAGTTCATGGGTTGTCTTCGTCTGATGAGGAGGATGAAACGGCGATAATGATGACAGTTCTTCAAGAAACGGAGAATGCCGAGGAGCATGTTCTCATCTTCAAGGGTTCAATGTCGAGACATTGAATTTTCAATCAGCGTCGGGCAAGGGGCCATGTTGATCTATAGACGAGTACTTTGCCCCCGATGCGTTATTCAAGCACTTTTTTCATTGTCGCTACCAAATGTGCAGGTCATTGTTCTTGCGCATCATGGATGATGTCAAGGCTTATGATGATTACTTCAAGTTAAAGGGGGTGCCCTTAGCTTGCTTGGGTTCTCTGGTCCCCAAAAGTGCACAACTACTGTGGTATGGCACAGACATAGACTAGTGGGGTGAGTACCTCGAGATGTCTGAGAGCACATGCTTGGAAGTAATGGTTAGATTTGCTAGTCCAAAGGTGAAGATGTTTGGACCAAAGTTCTTGAGAGAACCAAATGTCAAGGACACTTGAGGCTTTTGGCACTTGAAGAATCAAGAAGGTTTCCAGGTATGCTCGAATCCATGGATTGCATGCACTAGAAATGGGAGAACTGCCCCTATGCTCAACAAGGGCAAAGGAAGGTCATGTTAAAACTCCCATCATCATTCTTGAAGCAGTTGCATCACAAGACTCTAGATTTGGCACTCTTTCTTTGGCATGCTAGGGTCTCACAATAACATCAACATGCTCCGGCGGTCACCATTGTTTGCAACGCTGTGTGAGGAGCCAAAAGAATATACACTGAACCAAGCTGGCTCCGTTCATTACCCTTCACAAGCCAAGCTTTTTCCGTTGCCTGATCTTATCAAGATACATACCTTGAATATCATGATTGTTAATTAGTATGAACAGGCCAAACAGTGCAAGCCAGAAAGCTCCCCCCAATTTCTTGATTCTAAGTTGTCCTAAGGTAGTCTCCTTCTAGTTACGATTTGCCCTTGTCTGTCACTATAGATGTTCAAGCTTTAGTCTTTAGTCATTTCGAATGCTCGTAATGTTCTAGAGTGCAACTATACCATCATGGGCATGACTACAACATGGGGTGCTGCCTTGCCGATGGACGATGGTATCTATCCTCCGTAGTCGAGGTTTGTCAAGACCATCTCCAGTCCAATAGGTACCAAGAAATCTCACTTTGCTAGAAAGGATGTGGAGAGGGCATTTGGAGTGTTTCAAGCATGTTTTGAATTTGCTCGCGGACCTGCTAAACAATGGGATCCACAGACATTGTGGGAGGTGATGACATATTGTGCAATCCACAATCATGTTGTGCACAGTATGATTGTGGAGGATGAGGAAGAGAATGTTCTCAATGTTCTGGATTTCAAACATATGTGTGAATCTGTCTAGCTTCCACATCAAGAGGCGGCAACGTTTGGGAATTTTCTGTAGATGGATCATCAAATTCACAACCGAGCAAATCATACACAGCTTATAAATGATCTAGTGGAGCATCTGTGGGTGTTTCACTCAAACAATTAGAGCATGTGGCCAGATAATTGAATTTAAGTTTAAACTATTTTATTTGAAAACTTTATGTTTGGATTGTAATATTATATATTTGAAGTATCGTTGCATTGGAATATTTATCTTTGAAAAATTGATGCATTGTAGTATATTTATCTTTGATTACTTGACTTTATAGAGGGGAGGGGGAGGGGGGAGGCAGATGAGTAGGGGATATTTAAGCGCTAGCCTTAGAGGTTTGGCGCCCGCCCGACTGTCCATGGACAATTAGGGGCGTTTGATTGAGGTTTACCCTTGTAAATGCTCTTACACCCATCAGTGGAGAGGCACATCCAAAAATCCTACGTACCTTAACCTCGCCTCTATAAGAACACCCGAAAAACTCAGTCCCTCGAATGTCGTAACCCCCCTCCTATGACCACCACCGCATCCCTCCTCTCCTTCCATCACTAAATCATCCTCGGATGCACGACATCTAGTGGTAGGGATCTGGCGTCGTGGCAGTGCCAGCATCCTTTCCTCTACCGGCTATGTCAGTATCCCGTGATGCTCCCCTATATCCCCTCCAAATTTCTAGTGTGGTTGGCCATGGCGATGGTGGCACCCATTGGATCCCGTTGCACCTACACCAGAGCCCGCCGCTCACTAGGGAAACCTCCCACCGCTGGGCCAGCCAAGGTAACTAGCTAGGCTTGTCCTTGTTTCGGGTCTGTCTCGGCCAGCCGTTCACCACCAGAGCCTCCACCGCCAGGCCAACGAAGGTAACTACCTAGGCTTCTCCTTGTTTCGAGCTTTCAGCTATGTGCCGGCCATCAAGCCGCGGCTCTACTGTGGTCCCCGAACATTGAGCCGAGGCATCTGTGGTTCTATCCATCAAGCTGAGGCATTTCTAGGGTTTCGTAATAAACTTGATTTTTTAAATTTTTTTGGCAAGAATGAAGCGATAATAAGCAAGACAAAGATACAATAGCCTAGCTAGATAGATTAGTATGACATGTAGGATAGCAAGATGTATATGGATTAGTAGTGCACTATTTTTCTAGAATCCCTGCAGGATTTAAGTAAACGAGTACCACGGCCTCCAATGTGTGTGGCTGCGGAACTTTAGAGAATAACGGAGGGGGAGATGCAAGAGGTGTTGAAGGATGTCTTTGAGACTTTGACATCAATGTGTTTGAACACTTCTTCTCACTGTCCTGTTCCGGTCTTTCTAGAAGTAACACAATAAGCACACAAACACACCATAGTCTGCTAGGATTGTACTCATTTACTTCAATCCCAGAATGAATTTTTGAGAAGTCATAGTATATTGAATGAAACGTATTGATGAACATTTGTAAGAATTTTTCCTTAAGATGAATGTGGAACATGCAACGCGTAATGTAATGATCTGTTGTGCAATGCATATACCCGTGTTGTGGTGTGTGTGCAATACAATTGCATATGAATTGTGTGCAATGATAATTTAAAAAACTGAAGAACTTAAGACAACAAAGAACATCGGGTAAACACGACATTGATGAGTAGTCTTGTTAGTCCCGCCACTGGAAGTGCCCATCAATGGGACTCACCCTCCACCGACAGGAGGACGAACACACCACTGAAGCTTGGAGGTTGACGGCTGCCCTACCCAACAGTGGAGGGGTTAAAGCGCCCGTAAGTGTAGTGCTTTTTGTTCTACTTGTGTCTCTCACTGTAGGGATTAGCCTATGTTTACTTTACTGTAGCATAGGTTAGACAAACTCATGTCTTTGTACTTTGTAAACAGTCTATATAGGTTTTAATGGAGTGATGACTGGGAGTGGTTATATTTTCATCAGATGGCTTACGAAAGTGATTGAGGTTCAGAAAAAGGTAAGACAATATACAATAGAAAACCAACATTTGGCTATTTCATGAGAACATACATACCGTTAAGCTACCAGAATCTGTATTTTCAAACTCTATCAAGCGCTTAAATAGTGTTGCCTCACAGACATGCACAACAGCAGCCTGAAAAAGATAAAACATGATTAGTGACATTTCATATTCAAGCCTACATTACACATATCCGCTCCCTACCTTACACAATGCTACTGCGCCACCAACATACAATAGCACCACCAAAACATCACAAAAAATTCTGATACAGTTTTAGAACATTGACAAAAGATGCACCTGCCAAGTAACAAGAGTTCAAAATCCAAACTCAATGCACACTTGAGAAACCAAAAAAAAAGGCTATGTGCACTGTACTAGCTGATTTCAAATTATGCTAGTAATAGTAGCTACTATTCACATGATTTCTCCCTTTTGTTTCCAGATGTGTGGATCCCATGCTGATTTGAAATTTGCTCCTTCGAAGCATGTCCTATCAATGTTGTAAATATGTTTCAGAAATTTCCATGCTATTGTGTGCCATGTTCGCCGGTTGCACAGGAACCAGCAAAAGGATAGACACATCATATATGTTCTTATTAGTGCTGCATGTGCACAATAAATGCCAAAACTACAAAGAATTACATTAAGGACAAAATTCGCAAATAAGTTGATCCATCCGGAGCATCCGGGCTTACAATATCTGCCTTGGTGTACATATATCCATGAGAAAGTGCAGCTATATATAATGCTGCACCGCATAAACCACTTGGCTTCCTCCCAGTCTGCGACATAGGACAAGCTATTACAACCTTACAAAAGAACCTAAATAAGAAACTAGAATGATGACGATACTAGCCTGCATCCAGTCTCGCTTCATGCTAGCTACAATGCGTAAAGCTGTGCACGAGACAGCATTGTCCCTTTTCCCCAATAAACCTACACATTACCAACAATGAAGCAAAATCGCAAATAATTAAAAGCACATTGATTCTATTTGCTAGCCGATGTAATTGTCTAGCCTTCCCTATGAAGGCTATATTGCTTGGCAGAACTCGAAATCCTTGACAGGCACAGAAAATATTGACCATTAAAGCGAGCAAACATAGCTCCCGTGATTCATGTATATATACATTATTCTGAATATGCTACCATCAACCATAGAATTTGAAATTGATAACGTATGATTAACAGGTGTTATACTTCTTGGAGAAAGGCGCATCCATTTATATCTTCAATGCAAAAGAAGCAAACATCTAGACTTCATAACATTTGCTTACTTATCACAAACACAATCAAGAAATCCAAACTAGAAGGCATACCCCACAAAGAACTACCTTTTCACAAACAGAAGAGACACGTGAAAAATTGTAAATGCTTTGATATTCATTAATGTATAAGCATGTAACTAAAAGTTTTGTGTATCTTACATAAGATAAGAATGCACATGTATGTCAACTTACGTTCGGTAAAACGGTGGATGAAAAGGCTAGGATCTACAAGCTTTTGAACAATTGGGTGTTCTCCGAGTAGCAAAACTTGGCAAAGCTGCAGAAAAACAGCACCTAGGACATATCTGAAACATAAATCAAGATGAGCCCTTTCAACAAAGACTGCAAGATGAAGGACATGAGAATGTGAGTACTTACACACTTATATGCAAATAGTCCGTGAAATCAATAAGAAGATAGGGTTTTTCACTTCGCCTGACAAAACAATTAGTTGAATATGGACATTAGTATTACCCAAATAGCTTAAAGATACCAAAACGACAATCATTGTACAGGGAGCAAACACCGACACAAGCATGAAAGGGCGACACAGGGACAAGAAAAACTGAAGAAGCAAACAGAAAAAATGACTGTTTGGACAGTGGTAAATGAAACATAAGTGTGCCGTGCCTTCTATTGGGCATGACCCAAGTCTACAAGGTGCCACTTTGACTGCTAATTCCTATCACACAAAAACGATATACTAATTAGAATTATATTAGGCATGCACTATGAAAGTGCATTTCCTGATGATTCTTTTGGTACCAGTTTTATGTGAACAGGGTAGGCACTAGGCACCCACCCTTCTATATATTGATGGTCGAAGTTAAAAATATTTAACCAGAATGGATGAGACTTATCTTGAACTTGTAGTGTGTTACGGCAATTGTTGAACTTCAGAAATAAATAAGTGTGTGTACCCCTGATGAGTAGTAAATTCAAAAAATATACTAGAAATGAGTTTCACAAAGATGACAACCGGTATACATACATGCCAACCGGTATACCGCGTATGAGTTTCACAAAGAAATGACATCTGTGATATGATATTCCAGGCAAAAATGACAATCGAAGCTATATTAAAAACACTGTTTGATGAATAGTAAGGTTCTGATTGTATTTTCTACACTAAGAATACCACAGGTGTCATTTCTTCACGAAATCTCATACGTGAGTAGAATGGTCAACCAAATACCCCAAAATTTCAGAATTTTTGGATTTTTCTATTACTTTTTCAAATTTACTATTCATGCGGGTGCGCATGGAACCATGTTCACCTTTGTACTTTCGATGTACTTAGAAGAATTTTGCATGCATATTTCTGTAGAAGCTTAGCTTGATCATAGCCATCTTAGTTTCATTCTTGCTCTCTGATGAACTTCTCAATATGACACTCTACTGAAGGCACACTTCTGCAGGTTTTCACTAAGAAGTTAAGGGCATCCTTGGTTTGCAAGCCAATATTTGGCAATGGCAACTTTTTCAAGGTTGGCAAGGCAATTTGGTAGCAAATTTTGGGCTTACCCAAATTTTGGCATCAAACGAAGCAGCCCCTAAATGAGCCCCTGGTCCAATCATAATAAATACTCCCTCCGTTCCAAATTACTCATCGTGGTTTTGAACTAAAACCACGACGAGTAATTTGGAACAGAGGGAGTACAACATAGAATACACAGAGGCTCACCCAAAGTGGAATGGGAGAAGGTGATGTTTGAACAAGAAATATTTCCAATGGATAAGTAGGCTTTCAATAAAGCAAGGGACTAATTAGGTGAAAGCTTACCGGCAAGCAATGTAAAGACAAGAAGCTGCAACATGACTTGTTCGTCGGCCCCTAGTAAAGTTATTGTCAAGAGCTAGCTACATTTAAAAAAGGACAAATATCAACATATGAAAAATACCCCACCATTTTTGAAAATGTTTGTGTGATAACAAGGATGCATACTTTATAAAAGTTATGAGCAGTGCAAATGATATCATCTCCACCACTCACATGCAGGCCATGGACAATCTGCCAGATCTCGTCTCTCCCTGGTGAAATAAACCATAACACGATTCCCCCAGTGAGATGCATGATATGATAAAAAGAAAATGTGGTGAAAGAAATACCTTTCTCTTCAGTTCTTTCACGGGATAGTGAACCGCCCTTCGCAATGCCTATAATGTGTCCACTAAGCCGGCTCTATACACATTCAAAACAAAGCAACCAACAGGTACACATCAAATCAATCAAAGAAACTAAATATAAGTAAAGTGTGGTAGCAATACCAACCTGTCCCGAGGAGTCCTTGACAAAAGTAGGCTCGTCAGTATACATATCCTGATCAATAACCTTGCCACATATTCCACAACATCTGAAATCAACATGGCAAATAACATAAGGACACAGGTGCAAAAGTGCTTCAGCTGTGTTCACACAAATCTATTGTGAACAACTAATACTCCCTCCATCCAAAATCGCAATAGTAAGTAAGGTTTTTTTTTGTACGAGTGTGATGACAGTATCAAATTTTATGTCACATGCCACTTTCTTTTAACAAATCAAAACATGTCTTGCATTTTGGAATGGGGGGAGCAGATTAGAAGAATAGTGAAAGACGAGAAAATGAAGGTCTTACGTGAACCCGTTGTCAGGATCCTTTACATATGGGCAATCATCATCACAGTGAGAACAGTACACCATTTTCGAAGAGAAGTTGGCTGCAGAGGATGATCCAACTCAGATCAGCCAGCGGAAGTTCATTGTATAATTCTGTTTAGTTCCAAGCATATACCAATACTCTTCAGAGTGCGAAAAAGGGTTTCCCCCCGCTTTATATTATAAAGCAACAATACTCTTCAGAGTGGGCACAAAGATGGAAGCAAACTAATAGCACACATCGGTTCTCACTATTTTTCTGTCCAACTTAAGTCTAAATGACACAGACGGTGTAAACATTTACAATTAGAATGTGAGGGTTGCCTACTTCTCTGTGGTGCGTGCTCATCTCTGGTGGCCAAACAGGGGAGCCTGGACATGGGCTCATCGGGAACATAGCACATGACCCTTCTTTTACAGTCCAATTATAGATATCAAAACGTGCAAGCAATCAAATCTGGATTTCGAGCACTCAAATTTCCATTCAATAAGACCACTTTAAAAAAGTTTCAACTCTTGACATTAACATTTCAAACCGAAAGAAGCAAAACAGAACAGGCACTCACTCTCAGTGTGAAACTAAAGGTTGTGCCCAGTTACGGTTATTGACTAAGAACATGCGACTTGCTCCTCAATCGATACTCAAATGTGTAGTGTCAAGAAAATTTCGTAGTTTAAATAGTCGATGCTCTTACTACCCCACTACACAACTGGGGCCTAGGAACTCGTACCCTCATTTTCTTATTAGACCGGATCGACAGGCATACAAAGCATCCAATGCAGTAGCCCAAAACAGCATTCAGCATAATTAATATTTTTCATTCCTAGAACCATCCTATGCTCCATGTACAGAAGTACTCGTGGCAAATACAGGGTACAGGCTGAGATTTGCATCCTCGAGAACAAAAGAAGTATTCCGGAAACTGCGGATTGACTGGAAACAGTCCTAGCTTCAGATTCCCGGTCTTCATGATATATATAACGAATATCCCCGCAAAAAAAACGAATATGGGATGCAAATTTGACAAAAGGGTGAGATAAATTAAATGATAAATTAGGCCAGTTCCATCTCCGACTCGAAATGACCGATCAACATTTTGCCAAGTGAAGCAAGACATTATGTGCGGAGTTCAAAATCCGCCCGTCCGTAAACCGCCGCGACCGATCTACACCGAGCAACCTCCTAGGGTCTAGGGTTTATCATCGCGTGGGGATTTCGGGTCACATACATACCTTTCTTCCGCGAGGGGCACGGGCCTGAGCGGCAGCGGAGTATGGAAGAACCAGGAAGGACGGACGACTCGGAGAGAGCGGGCGCGGTGGGTGGGTGGACACGGGATGCGCGGGCGGCGGCGCGATCGACGGGTGCGGCGGCGGCGGCGGCGGCGCGATCCTCGAGTCCGGGTTCGAAGCCGTCCACGTGTTACCAAGATCCCGGCCGGATACCGCTTCGTGTTACCAAGATCTCGAGGCTTCCACGTGGGCCGCGTTGTTTGTCTTGCCCGCAGGGCCGCAGCGAGACGAAAGAACCGCTCGCCTCTAGCACCTTCATACATGGGTCGGCCCAGCGTGTGAGGCTCGCTGACTCGCTACCGCACGTTCTGTTCTGCTGGTTTTTATATTTCTGAAATGAAAAATAAATTAGTTGAATTTTACAAACGTTCATCGCATGCTTCAAAAATGTTTATGCAGTGTAAAAAAAGGTTTGTGCAACTTCTTAAAATATTGATAGCATTCAAAAAATAAATTGTGACATTTAAAGATGTTCGCATTCCAAAATTATGATAATGAATTTTTTAAGTATATTTATATAATTTAAAGAAAGTTCAGATAATTTATAAAAAATCTTTAGTACTATTAAAAATATGTTAATGTATTTCAAAAAATCCTGACATTTAAAAAGATGGTAATACAATGTAAAAAATGTGTGCATTATTCAGGAAAAATATTTCATACTACCACTCAAAAATATGTCCATGCATTTCAAAAATATGCTCGTGATCTTTAAAAAATATGTTCTCATAACTTAAAAAATGTTCTGTACCATTCAAAAAAAATGTTTGACGTTTATATGAAATTTTTAATATTTATTTGAGAAAACATTCAAACTTGTATTTTGAAGAAAAAAAATCTACATGTATCAGAAAAATTCAAAATGTTACGCATGTGTACTAAACATGTACAACGTGTATTGAAAAAGTCAATATGTCTTTGGAAATAAAAGAAAAAAGAAAAAATATGGAAAAAATGAAAACCGATAAAAAAACACATATAAGCAAAGAAGAAAAAACCACACAAAAAGGTGTTGGACCGGCCTATTAGCGTATCATTATTGGCGAGATGAGTGTACGTCTCACAGTAAGTGAGATAGCAGTCCCCTAAAAAAGTGAGATAGCAGTCGTGTTTTGTGTATGCCTCCTGAATTGTAATGTTTGAGTTGTGCTTTCGGGCATACACACTAGGAGGCCTCTCACGCTTCAGCTTCCCAAGTCGTCCATTTCTTGACAAGGACGTCGTTGGCCGTTGGATGGGCATTGAACTTTCGTTAAGCATGACGATAGCCATAACCTCGGCTAGCTGCCCTAATGGACTACTATTGTTGTGGCATTTTTGGAGCTTCTCGTTTAATTAGGTCGGTATGCCCCGTTTTGGGTGATTTAGCACCCACATTGTAACTACAACAGGTTTAAACAACAATCAAATTAGTCATTGAAACTGTTCATGTTGAAAATGAACTGAACAGCTCATACTTAAACATCACATTGCATAATTGAACAATACACTGTGTATAACTGAATTAAACACATTATATGTTAGCTACAACAATCTTAACATCAATCAAATATAGGCATTGAAACTGTATTTGGTGAAATTGAATTAAACAGTTCATACTTAAATAACACATTGCATAATTGAACATTACAGTTATGTTAACTACACACAACCAAATATAGCAATTGAAACTGGTGTTGGTGAAATTGAACTGAACAGTTCATACTTAAACATAATGACGTCACATTATGCATAACTGAAATAAACATGGCATACTTAAACATCGAATGGCAAAAGCTACTGCAACAAAAGGGGCCAGTTGGCTGGAAAAAGTAGGGAATTAGCTAAAGCGACCTACTCCACGCCATCTCAGATGATCATGGGATCTTTCCTCCATTGTAAGAGCCACAAGTAAACACATCATGAGTTCCGTCCTTGTTGTTTCACATGAGTTCCTTCCACTTGGAAGAGCACGCATCATGGGTGCCCTCCATGTTATCGCAGATGGGATCCTCCCCCCTGGAAAAGAAATTATAGTGGGTCCCCTCCTCCTCCTCGTCGTGTTCGATGAGATTTGACTTGGCAGTTGAGGATCCCAAGCCATGTCCTTTAGAAATCCCAAGCACGCGACATAGGAGATTAGCAGCGGAGCCATCGAGGAGATCGACGACAGTTGAGAATGGGGCGTTGGGGGTGGGCCATGTCATTTGTGCCATAACCCACTTTTAAGCCATCATTGTCAACGAGTTCTATATCGTACCCATCAACCATAAGATATGCAAATACGTAAGCCCGCTGATTTGAAGCCTTTTGCGGGCAACGCGCGGTGCCACGGCGGTGAGGTGCTCCTCTAGGATCATAATGTTCGAACACATGGTAGCCACCTCCTCCTCGTCCGACAGTGAGGCCACGATATACCTCTTTTTGGCCCTACACTCCTCGAGCTCCCTGAGATATGTAGTCGGGCTTAAGTGGTGATGCTTTGGAGTAGGTGACGTGGGTTTGTGGGCAAAAGGGTGTTTTGCAGGCACCATCTAATTAAGCAACCCAGGTCAGCAAGGGGATGTAGATCGGTGGGTTACACTCTATCGAGGAGGCACGGGCAGACCGTTTGCATCTCAACTAGGAAGGTGTTGGGACCCCAAGTGCTAGGGTTTGTAGTAAGCAACAATTTTCTATCAAAGTGAATAACCTTCAGTTTTAATGGATCAGTTCGAATGTGCCCGCTGACATTTATGAGTCATATTTGTCTAGTCCGGTTGTAGATGCTCTAACTTGCTTAGTTTGATGAGTTAAACAAATCAATCTGATTCTAAAAAAATAAAAATAAAAAATCCTTGTTGTCATTCCTTCCGTTTGGAAACTGGTGATTCCTCCTAGGATTCATGTTTTTATATGGATTTTGTTTAATAACAAGTTGATGACTAGGGACAATCTCAAGAAGAGAAACATCAAAAGCGAAGACTGTGTATACAGTTCTCATAGTGAATCCATTCCATATATTTTTTGATTGCATAGTGGCCTGACACATTTGGGCTGAAGCTAATGGTTTTTTTAATAGGCCAATGTGTGGGAATGAGCCTATTGCCTCTGTGTGGGTGTCTCGTCGTAAGCTAAATGATCTTAATACTGTTAGTGCTACTATTCTTTGGGCCCACTGGACACACATGAATAGCATCATCTTTAACAGTGCTACTTGGGTCTTTCTGTATCAGATTTGGTCACTAATGTTAAGACCGGTAAGGAAATGGAGTTTGATCTTCAAGGAGCAGACATCGGCTCAGCTAGAAGATTTCTATCCACGGGTACTACAAATATACAGATCCCTTTCCATATTGAGTAGGGGTGAAGCTATCTTTTGACCTGTCAAAAGGGGTCCCAACCCATGGGGATAGGGTAATACATCTAAGAAATTATTTCATCGAACGTGTTCCCCCTTGATTGGTTGCCCAACTGCCTATTAAACTTAAAGGAAGAGAAGGGCGAAGCACATATTAGTGTTTTGCCAATGGCACGAAGCGAATCTTGCAAGCCAGCCTAGCCCTACGCAAGATCAGATAGCCCTCAAGAGGTTTTTCTCCATACATGAAATCCTTCACTCGCAGGGAATTCAAATAGATGTGTTGAAGATCATCAAAGAAAGGAAAAGGATTGAATTTGACCCCCCCCCCCATTTCTTTAAACCAAGAGCTACTCCTCCCTTCTCTTTTCTTTTATGTAATTTCAATACGATTTCGTTCCTGTTCATATTTTCAATTTAGAACCCTAGAAAGTGAATAGAAAAAAAGAAAAATACCGCTATGATACGCCTTCCTTTACCTATTTTCTAGATTGTTTGATGTTCAATGGAGGGAAACTTGCCATTCCTTCTTTTCTTTGAAATTGTATGTTTTTTAATCTGAACTAATTGTATCCTTTTTGTTCCCATCGAGCTTTCTTGCCCAGTGACTAAGGATTTTCACACTAGTTGTGTCTATAAAAAAATTTCTCATAAAACACTAATAGAAGCGTTAGAGGGATTCACTTTCGAGAAGAATCGAAAAGCAAGTTTCCTATACTACCTTCTTTCCCACCTCTGGTTCTATCTTTTAAGAGGTTGTGCATCCATCAGGAATCAAACCTACTTTGTGACCCATTTTGCCTTTCTACATTGGTGGACGCTTTCACCATTCAGCCATGGATGCTTTAGTGAGTGAACTAGGTTTTTATTTGAGAGCGAATTAGGTTTTTAGTGGTATCACTTCTCGAGCTTCTGTTTCTTTCATGAAGGGAGTTGATCAAGATGAAGATTGTTTGAAGGCAGAAGAACATGAGCGTCATGGCAAAACCCGTACCAGCCCCTGCATCTGAGGCGACGTGCTTCTCTTCGCCTCCGGTTGCTTGACCTGCTTATCTTTTTTGCACTTTCTAAGTGCATTCTCTGTGATTGAGTAATGTTTGGCCGGGGTCCCCCTGATCACAGGACATGGATGTAGCTTGGTTTTTCTTTCTCTTAAACTTTTAGCTGCCTGTAAGATGTTATATAAAATGGAGCCAGGAGCTCTCCCTTGTTTTTGTTTAATAAATAAAAAGGATAACAAATCCAGTGGGTAGCCGCCTGGATCGAAAAGGAAAATAAAAAATGCACCACTCGGACGACTTTCGCCTGAACAAACTCCACGCACGACGACACCCAAATTAAATTCGCGGCCGGCACGCGCACAGAAACCACGTGCGGATAGTAAACAAAAGAGGAGGAGCAAACAAACAAATCCGGCAGGCGGGCCCACGCCGCACCGTCGACCTGCCGAACCGCGGAACCGCCCACGCAACCGCGTCCGTCCCGCCCGGTCGCTGAGCGCCGGGCCCCACCTGCCAGACCCGGAGCAAACGACGCGAGCTCCCTCCCTCCCTCCCTCCATCGCGTAGCTTCCTCCCCTCTCCCTCCCTCCTCCCTCCTCTCCACGCGCCCGAACTAACCAACTAGAGCGAGCTCCCCCCGCCCCGCCCTCCCCGCCGCCGGCGACCGGAGGCCCCCCCGCGCGCGCGCCCGCCCCGCCGTCGCCTCCCCGGCCCCCGGCTCCACCCCGTGGCCCGTCGCCGGCGAGCCGCCGGCCGCGAGGAAGGACGCAGGCGCGGCGCTCTGCGCACCACTGGTTCGGGGCTCCTGATCCCCGGGTACCGAGCTCGAATTCGCCCTATAGTGAGTCGTATTACAATTCACTGGCCGTCGTTTTACAACAGGATTTGGATCTGCGCGGACGGGAGTTTTAGCGAGGGAGGGAGGGCGCAGATTTAGGAATTCGCGTGATTGATTAGTTGACGGTCAGGGGGAGAGAAGCTGGACGATTACCGGAATGGTATCGAGGTCGCCCGCCCCTGTAGCTAGATCCCGTCGCCTGGGGAGAGGAGGGGCGGTCGGATCGCTCCGCTGCCTTGGCCCTGGAGAACCGCCTCCTCCTGGGGCTGCGAGAGGAGGGCAGCTGGGCTGCTTGATTCGAGTCAAATAAGCACGGGGCTGATTCTGAATTCCTAATAGCCACAGTACTGTAGACAGACATGAATTTGGGTTATGGTTCTGATGTTTTTCGTGCAACCGATTAGAACATTCCATATCCCCCCTGTACGATTTATGTGCCCTCGAGCAGCCCAAAATGGTCCGTCCGAAACGTAGTCGTTTAGGGGCTGTTTGGTTTTCGCCTGTGTACGCCCTGCCAATCTTGGCAAGCCAAATAATTGGCGTAAGAATTGGCCGCCCCAGACTTGCCAATGATTTGGTGTGAAACTGAACTGGAGGAGTTGAGGTGGGCTGGGCGCACCAAAAAATTGGTGCCCATCCAAACAGAATGCCAAGCCTAGTCAACGACCAAAATTTTGGATCGGCAGTTGAGGGCTGCAATCCAAACAGCCCCTTAGCTACGCCGCACTGATGTGGTGACATGGATACAAGGACATGGGATATAGCAATTTCTAGAAAGCCATAGGGCGATACGGGGAGTATATATGAATAATTAATGAAGTGCCCTGTAATAAAAACAGAATAATTGGATGCGCGAGAGATCAAAATACTGCCCCATTTGTTGCTTCCATGCCTCTTTTTTCAAGTCTTTAATGACGGAATGATCATCAATTTCCTCAATCTTCATGGTACTTTTAAGTTGTAGAATGAGCCCGTAGAGGATACTTCTGATTGACAATACCAGCCCGGTATGTTGCTTCCATGCCTGAAGATGGGCTGCACATGCCACGCCACTCCCTAACCAGCACAACAGCAACATCAGTAGGTCAGCAGCAGCAAACAGGAGCATTATACAGCAAATCATAGTGGTGACTCTGGAGGGCAGCGAGGTGAATCCAGGCGGCGACGGCGGAGGCACTCTCGTGCGGTCGCCCAGTTGCTCTTGACCCAATCTTCTGCCCTGGTCAATTGAGCGAATAGAGCAAGTGAGAGAGAGCTGGCTGTTAGGTTTAGGAGTGGGCATCTACTGGGCTTACCGTGTCCCCGACATGTCGGCGGCATGCCGATGGCCGTATCGTCTTCCCGTGTCACTCTGGGGATACACGTATTTGGCGTATCGGCTGCGTATTGTAACAGGAACGCCAGACCTGGCCGTATTGGTGCTTCATAGTTGTTTAGCATCTATTCTTATGATGGATTGTTATATTTTTGTACTTCTACATACACTTCTTTATTGTCATGGACAGACATGATGGCATACCCTTACTATAATATTGTTACGTTGCAGAGATGACTGCTTAAATGGGATAATTATAACACAAGGCAGTCTGGTGGTATATACTGAAGAATCAGGTTTTAACCATACGATCACCAGAAACTAGAAATGGAGGATGGCCTTGAGCTTAGTTTAGGCCTCTCTTTGGGTGGTGGGTCTTCTGGGAAGTCTAAGGCAAGAGATGCTTCTCTAGAGCCTAAAGCAGAACCTCAAGTGGAAGAGAGCAGTAGCAAAGGCGTCTCGCAACCTCCCGATGCTCCTTTTGCGCATTACTATCAAGCAACTGCTGAGAACCAGGAACACAGTAGCAAGCAGAGGCATAGCCCTGCTACCCCGCCATTTGGAAACTTCTGGGGACAACACGGTGGCTCCTCTGCTCCAGTGGCAGATGGATCAAGTGAACTAATAGCCCACCAATCTCAGCTTCCCCAGTATCAGGAGGGGCGGACTCCAAATAATATTGGAAATAATTCGGAGGAAAACATGCCAGTCTCAAGTAAACGAAAGCTGCTTTCTGAAGAGACAAGTTTTCAGAAGAAGCATCATTCTGCTGCTGACCAGCCTGATGCATTCAGTAAGAGCTCTGAGGGAGGTGTGAAAAATGCACCGATTTCAATTAGCACGGATGATGGTTCAACAGGTGAAAATGAGGATGTTGCAGACTCGGAAGCAGAAGGCTCAAACTCTTGGTTGGTTGCACAGCGTGAAGACAGTGCCAAGGGCTCTGTGGTAAACAGAGGATCCGATATAAAGAGATCCAGTGATGATGCTACAGGTGGATTTCAAGGAAAAAGGCAACCGAGCTTTTCAGGAAGTGAATCTAGCTCTGGAAAGTTGCCGCATGGAAATCCCTTACAAGCATCGAATGTAGTGACTGCACAATATCAAGGCCAGACTCAGGTTTCAGCACCCCTGGGCATAACTAATGCACCCAATTTTCCTCCAATGTATACAGTGCAATTGAGGCCACCCGTAAACAATGGACCAGCGGTCCAGACGATGGGTGGTGCCTCCCAGGTTTCTTTTGGTTACCCAACAGGTCAGCTACCAATACTTGAAACGAGCTCTTCATGGGCATTTGGTACTCCGCCTCAGGCTATTTCTTCCTTTGCTGCAAAGCAAGCCGAACGAGCAGGAGCCAAACAAGCTGATGATGGAAAGAAACCTCAAGGTTAGTTCACCTCGTAATACTCTCTACATATGTGCAAATAAATAGAGGAAAAGCTCATGTTGCTACGGTGCTCAAATATATGTCGTAAAATGACTCCTATATGTGTCTACCTCTCTAAATGACATCTGGATTTGTTAGGTTATGTAAGAACACTGAGTTGAAATACTTGGTCTGGATATTTCAGTGAAGAGTTTTAGTCTGCTGTCCAGTCCCAAATGTCCTTTTATTAGTTTCTCCTTCGGTTTGGTGTGACAGAAGCAATCTGGAGGTGTGTAGTTAGCTCATCTAATTTAGAACCACTTTAATTACTACTCCCTCCGATCCAAAATAAGTGTTGCAGTTTTTTGAACTAAGGTTATTTCAACCTTAGTTCAACGCTGTGACACTTATTATGGATCAGAGGGAGTATCTGTGAGCAGCACTGCCACTTCTTGATATGGAAGTGCTTTCCTGTAATCTAGTAAGGTAAAATGAGCATAGTTGAAAAGTAATTCCTCATTAAGCTTCTTATATGCACAGCTATACCTTTTGTTCGTTTAAAATTTGGAAGTTAATCGTTTCCCTTTCTCTTCTTTATGAACTGCAGAGGCTGGCGCGTCCTCCTCTGCTCTTTTGGAGGATGGTAAGGTCGTTGAGAAGGTATTGCCTCTCATGGGCTCGGGCTCTGGTATAAGGCCGGGCATCGCCCCGAATGTCAAATTCGGAGGGTCCGGATCATACCCTGATCTTCCCTGGGTATCCACAACCGGGTCTGGACCAAATGGCAGGACCATATCGGGCGTAACATACAACTTCGGCAGAAACGAAGTGAAGATCGTGTGTGCTTGCCATGGCACACACATGACGCCTGAGGAGTTCACGCGACACGCTAGCGTGGACGCAACAGGCCAGGAGAACAATGCTACCATGTCGGCGTTTCCTGTCGGGAATCAAGCGGCCTCAGCCCAAAACTAATTCAGCGGCATGCGTGCCGGTTTCATAGTGTGCTTGCTGTTCCCTTTGTGTCCATATCATCAGTTCAGTATATTGTTGCTCTGTTGATTCAAACCCTATTGATATACATTATGTAGACATGTGTCATGTTGTAACTTTGGCTCCATTGTTGTGAACGAAACTGATGTATTTATTATAGCTCCTTTTGTGTCTTCAAGGCAGAATAATATTTGACTACAGCCAGCAAAATGGTGTGATGGAGCTGTGTTGCCATTTGGTGATGATGCAGGCAGAATGATAGCTGCATACATATGCTTTCTTCTATAAGAGTTTTTCAGTCGAACAAATATTTCATCATCCATCATACAGGAGGTAGAAATGCTTTCACAACATGTCAACCTGGGGATGTATGTACCATATACTCCGTCTGCTATTTTGAAGTTAAATTTGCACCGTGTTAAAACATTTTCAAAAGTACAACATGGATACCAAGTTCAACATCAAAGTTTCACATAATCAAGATGTCATCTCCTGTGCGCTACAGCATTTACGTTAGGAGGGAAAATGATGGTCCGGCTATCTTTGACAGGTTCAGTGCCATTTTTTTCTCTCAATGCTAGCTCTGCTAGGCAGATAAGCCATCAATCAGCGTTACACAACAGACCCGCCTTCAAGTGCTACAGGCTCTCGTTTAATGGCATCCGCCTGCTAGGTTTAACTAGCCTCGCTGACACTCCAGCTGCTTCGTGTTCTCCAATAGCACCTGTTTCAGCATCACAGCACATCCAACCAGCATTCAGGTTCCATTACAATGGGAAATAAGGTTTCAGTGTATCCAATGGTAGGACGACAAGTTTGGAGAAGATGTAATTGAGTAAGGGCGGCTGAGAATAAGGAACGGTTCTTAACCTCTCGGATGTAGGTCGCGATCGCTTTGCACCCTTCAGTTGCAAGGTCCATCACAGTCTCAAATGTGTCCATTGGTAGTTTCGCGTCCATCTGAAAATCACCTTTTGAGCATTAGTGTTGCTGTGAATGAATCAGAAATGTGTCGCATCAGAAAATTTGTGCTGCAGATGAGACGTGGGCTAGGGAAGGCCCTGAAATTTGGAGCAATCAAAGTTTATGATCGTTTTGTAACCTGCAGAAGAGTCACTTTGTCCATCTTTGCAAGAATGCCAACGGTTACATCCGCGCCTCCAGCGCTGTCTTCTATATAATTCAGATCTGAAACAACATATTGAATGGTTGAGGCCTCTTTGTATGAGATGATTCTTAGCTTTGTCATAGATGTGAGAACAGAAAATAGGCCCCATACCAAGCAAAGGAGTAGAACACAGATACCCAGCACTGCAAGAAGTGACTATGTCTCGCATTGGAATCCCAGCATCTGCAAGTGCTAGTGTTGCAGCATTGATGCATGCGGACCTGGTTCCTGTTAGACACGCAGTCATGATCAAGATAGCAACTGGAGTCATTTTAAGTACCATTCATGCTACAATCGTTTCAAAATAGTCAAAAATAATAGTAAGTCACAGCAGGACTGGGTAATGGAAACAAGAAAATGCATGTGTACTAAGTAAAATATTTAAACGGCCTCTGGACAAAAAAAAAAGCCTTGTGTTGTGTGCCTTTGGTTTGGCAAAAGAAATAAAGTTGGTTCTATTTATGCATGCTGATCAGAGATAGATATGAAACATTCAAATATAGTGCACTTACCACCATCAGCTTGAAGAACTTGGACAAATATGTCAATCTGCAAACCAAACACAGTAAGAATTCAGAGTGGGTCCTGTTTACAATTCAGGATAGAGGTTTCTTGCGGTGCAACTGATGAGATGACTCACCTGTGAGTGTGGCATTATATGTGTTAATATGCTTGCCTCCATTGTTTGCCGAATAACAAGAGAAATTTCTGTTGATCGCCTGTCACAAAGTTGTAGATTCACCTTATTACTACATAGTTGTGCAGGAAGTAAGATAGCAAGTAGACTATAACTGATGAGTCATGTTATTCCCTTTGCATGCTGTGTGTTCAGTTGTTCACCACAAAACACTGGCACGAATCAACTAAGCTACACATTAGCACTGTCTGTTTTATTTCACATGAGGAAATTCTTGAACTTCTACTTTAACTGCATTGCAATATTTGATTATGTTACAGGCCTAAAAAGCTCTTGACATGAAACCACCCTTAGCTCTGAGTACCTTTCCCCTTTAAGAACAAATCAGACATAACTAAAAGTTAACACTATCCCCGATCTAGACAACAATAATGATATCAAATATTTGAAAAAAAAATAACATGGAGAATAAGCCTGGAATAACGGTATGAAAACTTGTCATGACAAAAGTGTGTACTGATAATAAATGAATCCACCATAGTCAACGGTTCTTCCTCCCAAAGCTGGAACATACCTGTCACCTTTTGGCTTTCTCCTTCGATCCCCAGTGCTAAATTCTGCCATTCTATACTCACAACGCACCTGCAGACACATTTCTCATGAGGGCATCCTAACAAGAAAACCTTTAATCTTGATGCGCTTGGACTAATAAACTTACCAAAGCCTCTTTACCGTTTTGTTGCTGACTCCTGTTTTGGATCTGAATGAGTAAAACAAGCAAACATAACATTAGTCTTAAGCTGAGATTTGTTAGCCGTTCATATTGAGGAATACTAACTGGTATGAAAAGGCAATATCATAGCTGCACAAGGAAGAGCCGCCATAGGTCCTGTGAGAAAATACCCCATGTTCTACTGGCACTCAAGCAGATGACTTCTCTGGTGAGCCCAGTCTCAACCCTTGATGCTACCTGCTGGTCGCCAATGGCTCCAACGGCAGGGGCTTGACTCATCTGGTGCTTTACTGGAAATGTGGTGTGGATTGTCCTTTGCATGTAATAGTTAGATCATGGCTGTGTGTTGGACAGAAACTTGGAGATGGTTGAACCTTTTAAGTTCGTTTCAGTAGTTTGCTTTTACTGCTTTCTGAACTTGGGCGTGGATGCCTTGCACTGAACCTGCTATGCGGGCTTCTAAAAATGTTCTACTGCCACCATTGACCCTACCAGTTTCCTAGAACATGTTATTTGCAGTACCCAAAACACCAGAAGGATGTCATTCTGCAGTAGCATCCGCAACATGACAAGACTGCTGTGCCGTTTCAGTGCTCCATGTCATAGAAAGCTCACAATGGATCCGTTCATAGACAAAGATGCCCCAAACCAACATATATCCAAAAACTAACTAGAAACTTCACAGTAACCGTTCATAGACATTCCATCAAACATTTCGAGTGCTCTTTGAAAAATATCATCCTGAATCCAGAACCTAACAACAAACAAACCTGACGTCAATCCCCGCAAGCATTCCGCCATACATGGCATGTGCAATTCGAAAACCCCGCCCCTATTCAGCTCAGCACCGATAATTAACTACACATCTCACGCCAACCCCTAACAGACAATGCATCGAACAGTTGGCGTGCACGAACTATATGCGAGAAATATTGGACTACCTCTCGAGGTCCGTAGACGGCGGCGATGACCCTGGTGTTGCCCATCTCGAAGAGCGCCGAGCCGTCGGCCCTGGAGACGACGCCGACCTCGCCCTTGAGCTGCCGCATCTGCGAGGCACCGGCCGCGAAGAAGCAGAGTCAGCCGAGCCTGAAGCAGAGGAAGGCGGACAGGGAGGAGAGAGGCGTGACCTCGTTGGGGCGGCGGCCGTCGACGCGGAAGCCGGTGAGAGGGTTGACGTACTCCATCGCCGGACTGTTTCGCCCTCTCCACTCCTGCTTCGAGCTCCGTGCAGGCTGCGGCGGCGAGGACGAGGGAGAGGGCTTTGGTGCCCTCAAGCCCTCAAACCCTCACTAGCATTTTAAAGATCCAAAATGATTTTTTTTACATTTTTATGGATTAAAAAACAGGGGTAAAAATTAGAGCCCTCAAACCTAACCCTTATAACGGAATATTTCTCATGAACTACGTTGTCGTTGCACGCGGGAGGTCGACGGGCCGGCCGCCGGCAACAGGGGCGACTAGCAGCGGCGGTCGCGGGCGTGGGCGCGGGAGTTGGGAGGATTTTTCCCTCCCGCGTGAGTATAACCGCCAAATGAGGGTTGGGGTAGAGTTTGCTCCCCAACCCTTACTTTTGAGGATTGGAAAAGGATTTGAGGGTTGGATCTTTAAATTTTTTTTGAGGGTTTAAGAGTTAAGAGGTTCTAGTTTACGACTTTTTTTTGATGAAAACTGTAAAAAAGCAGTTATTTTTAGGGGTTTGAGGGTTTGAGGGCTCTACTAGTAATGCTCTAAGAGCATCTCCAGGAGAGCCCTTAAACCCTCCAAACCCTTATAATTTTTACAGTTTGCGAGCAAAAAATCACGTAGACTAAAACCCCTTAACCCTTAAATTCTCAATTTTTTTTAAGGGTCCATCCTCAAACTCTCTTTCAACCCTGAAAAGTAAAGGTTGGGGAGCAAAATTTACTTCAACCCTCATTTGGCGGTTATCCTCGCGCGGGAGGGGGAAAATCCTCCCAACTCCCGCGCCCACGCCCGCGTCCGCCGCTGCTAGTCGCCCCCGCCACCGCCGGCCGTCTAGTCGACCTCCCGCGCGCCCGCGCCCGCCCCGCCCCCAGCCACCGGCCTCTCCTCCACCTCCTCCCGGCCACGGCCGCGCTCGCCCCGCCCCCGGTCGTCGCCATCCGTCCCGCCGCCCCGCCGGCTTCTACTCCCGCGCGCGCGCCCGCCCGCCGCCTCCGCCTCCCGCCTCCCGGCCTCTCCTCCTCCCGCGCCCCTCCGCCTCCGCGCCCTCCGCCTCGACCCGCCGCCACCGCCCTCTGGCCCGTGCCCACTCCC